>NW_017306516.1:1335458-1371716 GCF_000935625.1 Nanorana parkeri | reverse complement strand
CCCCCCCACCCAAAATAAAACTCAAACCCTTCCCCACTCCTCTCTGCACATGAATTTTAAAAATTAAAGCATACATACCTTAGTTCTGAGAATATTCTATATGATCTTGTGATAAGTACTGTCCCTGCTCTTCATCTCCAGTGTCACACTGTGGTGCCCACACAGCAAACATTGTGGCATGTTAGCACCATTCCATACAGAATTACACTGTGAACCCAGGTTGCATTATGATGCAGAGGCCAGTGGGTTCATGAAATCCTAGGTTCACAGGAAGGTGCTGTAAATCTCCTAATCAGCTAATGGGGCTGTGACAACTGTCACAGGAGGAAGCAGAGAGCAAATCAGAAGCTTAGAAAGGGTATGTAAGGGTGTGCTATACTTTAGAACATGATTGCATTGTGTTTAATCAAGCTTAGAGACAGGTAAAGAGAAACATTAGTCAGTTAACTGTTTTCTTGAAGCACAAATATGCTTAAAGGGTATTTCCAATTTTGCAGCCAAATTTGGGAAATCCCCTATATATGTTAGGTTATGTGTGATTATTCACATAGCATACCTGAAAAAAACTGGGGAAAAAAAAGTTTTTACCTATCCAGCAGTTTCTTTGGAGCAGGATTATACATAGGGCTCTACAGGTAGCTTTTAGGGCTGCATGTAGTGCTACAGGCAGGTTAGAATAGATGCCTGTGAGCTGATAAGGGACTGACTGAGGGGCAGTAATTACCATACAATGCGTTCGGGTCTTTAACCCTTTGTTAGGGATATACAGCCCTGCCACATCTAGTTTTACAAGTAATAATGAATTTTGCCAGCATGGTACAGACAGGGTTTATTATTTGAAACCAAATCCCGCCCAACCCCCCAGACAGAAACCCATGCAAGATTTTCCAGTCCTTTAGTTTGCAGAAACATCATTAAAAAAAATGTTTTCATGTTATGCAAATGGGAACATGCAACAAATGTAAAGTTGGTGTTATCTCAATTTGGCTCAAAAAGTGGAAATGCACTTAATTTCAAACATACCGAGTATACTTTATTATATGAATGTTACATGTGTTGTGGAAATGTAGCAGATTCTTTTCACATTTCCTTGTACAATTTCATATTCTCTCTCAGAGACAGATACAGTATATGGTCAAAAGTATGTGGAAATCCCTACAAATGATTCAGTTCAGATGTACAAATTCAGGTCCATAAAGATATGATTTGATGAGTTTGGTATGGAGGAACTTTAGCGGCTTGCATAGCACGCTCAACCCTATCAAACAAGTTTGGGATGGGCGTTATGGGACTCGCTCCGCCTATTGGTTTACATGCCATTTGAGGACACAGAGCTGCCATTGAATGAAAACAAATGGGTGGAACAAGTTGTGAAGTCACTACTCGCTCCACCCCTTTGTTCACATTTGGCCTGGACCTAATTTTGCAGCCGGTGTTTAGCGGTAGCGGACGGGTCGACGGGCAAGGGGACTTTCTTGGGCACGCTTCGTTCAGCATGACCAACAATGTGTTACATCGCTGGACAATGTGATAATTGACCTTAGGGTTGCATCATTTCACACTTTTTAAAAAATATAATAAAGGACTTGTCAAAAACTGGCTTTTGTTTTTGTTCAATTAAATGACTTTTTCAAGGTGTTTTTTTAAATTAACTTTTTGGTGAATAAATAGGGTCACCAACTGCTCCTTACACATTCACAGGGGCTTGTCATCTGGATGGCTGCTTTATGATCGGTTTTGATTTTTTTGGAGTTGGGGTCCTCCTTAAAATTCTGCTATGAATTTGTTGGGGAACGCCTACACATTTTTAATTTTGTTTGTTTTACATTGGGGGGTCCCTCCTAACATTCCTACCAGAGCTGAGCAGTCAGCAATTCATTCTCTGTTGTTCGCCCCCTTGCAGAATAGATTGAACATCAGGAACGGCACTGCAGAACTTTGGCCTCAGACGATCCAGATGTTGCATCGCCTGAGGCAAATGGGTTCTTCCCTTTGGTTCAGGCTGTTCGGCCGAGCCAAAGGGAGGTAAAGCGGACCCAAAATAGCCATACAGGGCTGCAGTGAATAGCCAAAGTGGCTTCGGCTCCTTTCTTTTTGGCTCAGTTATTCCTTCGGCAGCTTTGTGAATAGCCCCCCTAGTGTATGAGCCTAAAATGGCTGGATCAATGAGCCACTGGCCTGAACAATGATCAGCAAAGTACTATTTAACTTTTAGACTACAAGCACAGTTCATATGAAAATTAGGTTTTACTCAAAGTAAAAAGTAGGGTTTTGAGTTTCAGTTTTTGAATACTCTTCTCTACACCTGTATAGGAGAAACAACCTAACCTACAAACAATAACTGATCAACTAGCCACTACTTACCACTTCACTTGGTAGATTCTGAAGGTCATCAAATGGTGTCTCCAAGGTGTTTGTGTCTACATTCAGAATTACTACATCTTCCAGGTTCATACCTTTAACTTTCTGAAATTAGAAAAGATGATATATCTGATCAAACAAAATTATATTTACCAAAAATAAATGAATAATGACTAACTTATACAGTTCTGCCTGTACTTTTTACCTTGATCTATTGATATTGGTAAACAACAGGCTTTTTAAAACACCTGATGGTAAAGTGTAATGATTGAATCTTGGAGCTCCACCCACTGGCTAAATAAAATAGTAAATAATACCAGCATGCCAAATTATATATTTCTCTGACTAAAAGAAAAAAAGCATATATTAGTACTGACCATAATAAAGAAAATGTGTACACAACCAATATACATAGCCTTCAAATGAGATTCAAAGGAAGATGTTTTCAGAAAGTTTGCCTTCCTTTCAGGAATCATTGACTGAGTAGATGATCTGATTGTAAGAATGCAGTAAGCATTTAGTTTCAGATTTTTATTTTTGCTAATTCAAATGGTCACTATGTAGACTTGGTAAACCCAGTCCCCAAATCATCATTTCGATGCATTGGTCCCTTCCTAGTGGATATATTGTGCACCCTGTTCTCCTGCTTTCCCAGATATAAAGGGTTATTCACAAAAGGGTGAAGAGTATGGAGAAGGCAGGAGAAGTGAACAATCTAAAACGAAAAGGTGGCAGTGTTTGTCTCTATGTGAGAAGTGATCTAAAAGTGAGTGTGAAAGAGGACTTTAGTGATGGTGAGTGTGATGGTGCTGAGGCGTTATGTGTGGAGTTGTATGCTGGTATGCATAACACAAAGGTAATTATTGGAGTTTGTTACAGCCCCCCCCCAGCGTTAATGAAGAGACAGAGACTCAGCTCCTTACACCGATAGAAAGGGCTGCAAGGGCAGGGACAGTGGTATTAAATGGGAGATTTTAACTACCCTGACATTGATTGGCATAATGGCACTGCTGGGACAGTAAAAGGGTGGACATTTATGAACTTATTCAATGACAATTTTATGGTACAGTTTGTAGAAGCCCCAACTAGAAATTATGCTCTGCTGGATCTGGTAATCTCAAACAATGCAGAGCTTATTACAAATATTCATATAAAAGAACATTTGGGTAGCAGTGACTATAATATAATTTCATTTAACTTGAGTTGTAAACAACATGCACATACTGGAGAAATAAAAACACAACTTCAAGAGAGCACATTTTCCCATGCTGAGGGCTGCTCTTGAAGACTTAGGGGTCTATAAGACAAACCCCCAAAAATTCTTTAAAAATTATTTAAATATATATAGAGAAAAAAAACAGGTCTGAGCATGTAGGCCCCTTAAAAGATAACTCAGAGTCGGTAACTGGACACAAAGAGAAGGCAAATCTATTAAATACCTTCTTCAGCTCTGTGCACACCAAGGAACAGAATGTAACTGAAGTCCATAATGGGGATGACAGCGCCAAAGCCTCTACTGAACCACAATGGCTGACTATTGATATGGTCCAGAAACAGACAAAATTAAGGTGAACAAAGCACCTGGACCGGATGGTTTACACACACGTGTTCTCAAAGAATTGAGCTGTGTAATTTCAAAGCCATTGTATCTAATTTGTAGAGACTCTCTAATGACTGGCTTGGTACCGATGGATTGGCGCAAGGCCAATGTGGTGCCTATCTTTAAAAAAGGATCAAAGTCTTTATCAAGTAATTACAGACCTGTAAGTTTAACTTCAATAGTTGGGAATATACTTGAAAGTTTGATCAAGGATCACATGCAATTGTTTTTGCTTTAAAATAATATCATAAGCGATAGTCAGCACGGATTCACAAAGGACAGAAGTTTTCAAACAAACCTACTTTCTTTTCATGAGGAAGTGAGTAATAAATTGGATAGAGGAATGGCTGTGGATACAGTATACTTGGACTTTGCAAAAGCATTTGACACAGTTCCCCACATGCGGCTAATGTATAAGTTAAGGTCATTAGGTATAGAGCAGGGGTCAGCAACCTGCGGCTCCGGAGCCGCATGTGGTTCTTTCATCCCTCTGCTGCGGTTCCCTGTCCAGGTGTTCAGTCCTGAAACAGCTGATCGGTCCTGAAATGCCACTTCTATCTGACTTTGTGAGTGCGGTGGAATGTGAGATCGCAGTCGGAGAGAAGTGACATTTCAGGACCGAACAGCTGTTCCAGGGCAGATCGGTTCTCCTGCACATACGATTTGCGATGCCGATCTGCCCTGAACAGCTGAGAAAGCATTGGAATACTTGACCTATTGTCGGTCACACATTCCGCCGCCAATAAACTGGGCGGGATTACATTGAAATGTGTGACCATGTCACCGGTCATACATTCTAACATAGTCACAACCTTTGATAGAACTCAACCATCAGGGGGGTATGGCCGGTACCCATGTGAGGGGTCTGGGGGGCCTCTTACATCAGCTGTACCAGGGGCGGCATGGCAGAGGTAACAAGGGAGGGGGTGGAGGAGCCCAGGCCCCAGCAGCAGCAGGTAAGAGGGGTTGGGAGGAGGTACAGGAAAAGGGAGCCCGGCGACCAGCCCACCTGAGGCCCTGCAGAGCCCACCATAGAGAGTCTCAGATGGGCCATGCAGGATCTATGGTGTGCTCTGCAGGGTCTTAGGTAAGCCCAGAGTCCAGTGCGTTACTAAGCCCACATATACCTATATACATGCTATACATAGCAAAAAGGTAAAAAAACAATAACGACGTCTTCATTTTAGAAAGGGTTTTGTGGCTCCCGGTGTTTTCATTTCTGTGGGAAACGGGTCCAAATGGCTCTTTGAGTGTTTAAGGTTGCTGACCCCTGCTATAGAGTATTCATTCTGTAATTTGATAGAAAACTGGCTTAAAGACCATATTCAGAGAGTGGTGATCAATGATTTATACTCTGAATTGTCCGAGGTTGTTAGTGGTGTCCCCCAAGGTTCAGTTTTGGGCCCCTTACTGTTTAACCTATTTATAAATGACATAGAGTTGGGGATTCAAAGTACTATTTCTGTGTTTGCAGATGACACCAAGTTATGTAGTGGAATACAGTCCTTACAGGATGTCTCCAACTTACAAGCAGATCTGAATGCACTGTATGATTGGGCATCTATTTGGCAAATGAGATTTAGTGTTGATAAATGTAAAGTTATGCACTTGGGGACTAAAAACATGCATGCATCATACTCTCTAGGGGGAGTATGTTTGGGGAGTCAATAATGGAGAAAAATCTGGGTGTTCTGATAGACCATAGACTGAATAATAGCATGCAATGTCAAGCCGCAGTTTCTAAAGCAATCAACATACTTTCTTGTATTAAAAGGGGTCTAGACTCCAGAGATATAATCTTGCCCCTGTACAAAGCATTAGTAAGACCTCATCTAGAATATGCAGTTCAGTTTTGGGAATCAGTTCACAAAAAGGATGTTGTGGAACTGTAGAAAGTGCAGAGAAGGGCGACCCAACTCATAAGTGGCATGAAGGAGCTCAGCTATGAGGAAAGATTAGTTGCACTGAATTTGTTAAGGGGGGGACATGATTACTACGCATAAATACATAAATGGTCCATATAGTGAGCTTGGTGCCAAATTATTCACTTTAAGGTCACTGCAAAGGACAAGGGGGCACTCTTTGTTTCTAGAGGAAAAGAGGTTTAACCTCTGCATACGGAAAGGATTATTCACAGTTAGAGCTGTGACAATGTGAAACAGACTCCCTCAGGAGCTGGTTCTAACTAGCTCAGATAATTGTTTAAAAAAAAAATCTGGATGTATTCCTAAATGCACAGAATATTACTGGATATTGAGTTCTTATAGGTATATTAAGCACCAGAGATTGTTGATCCAGGGAATATCCGATTGCCTTATGGGATCAAGAAGGAATTTATTTCCCCTGTTAGAGCAAATTGACCCATACTTTATAGGGTTTTTTTGCCTTCCTCTGGATCAACAGTGGGTAATTGTGGGCATAGTGTTCTGTTTAGGCTTTTCTTCTTTTTTCTCCATATCTCTATAGGTTGAACTAGATGGACATGTGTCTTTTTTCAACCTAAATATGTGACTATGTAATCTAGGCCAAAATAGCTGATTTGGAAAACTTTTTCCAATTCAGCTCACTTTCCAGTTGAGCTATGTTGGCCTAGATTGTTCACTTCTGTGGCTACCACCAGGATATTCATGTCATTTGCTTATTTACTCTTTCCCAGTTTCTCAGTTTTTTCTAGCTGCAGATCCTATCAAAGACAGGGAAGGCCACAAGGCATTTTGTTGATTTGCCTGACCTAATGGCAGATATTCTCTTTGCAAGAATCCTAGAAAGGGTGCACAACTAACAATTCCTAAATACTGGAGACTAACTAAAACATATTCCAAAATTTGGGATATTTGGTTTACTTCTCTGTCATGGACTTCAAAGCTTTCTGTTATCTACTTCATCAGTATGGTTTGATCAGTTATTAGAGAGATCTACATGCCTGATCCAGTGACAATCCTATTTTTTAGCCCACATGGCTTTCACTTTCAAACTAACCAACATTTAGCCATGACAGTTTCTGTCTATTGTTGTTTTAGTCTCAGTCTAGCCTGTACTATGGTTAGACCATGATCCAGTATTGAATTCCAGTTGCTCCATTTTGACAAAACTACATCCTCACAAATGGTCTATGAATGGCTCCCTATAATCATCTCATGGTGTCTTATAGGACATCTAATAAGTATAATTTTTGGATCTGTATCATCCTAGATAGGAGTCTGTGGATATTGTATCCTTGGGCATTGCTAAACACACAGAGTGGAATATAGCAAAACTGGAGCAGACAAAATCTAGAACAGATTTGCACTGCAACCAATCAGCTTTCCTGTCTCATTTTCAAATCGTACCTGAGCAAACTGAAGAGAGATGCTGATTGGTTACCATGGGCAATTGCTCCAGATTCTGTCTCCTCCAGATTCTGTCTGCTCCAGTTTTGATAAATTCCCCTCACAGTCCCTCACAGATTGCTAATATGTAAGTTTTAGTATATAGGCTTGGGAAATTACATATTTAAATGGACAGAAATCGGTCTTCAAGACCAAATTGAGAGAATATAGTGAATAATTCATACTTTCATACTCTGAATAGTCTAAGCTTGTTAGTGGGGTACCCTAAGGTTCAGTGTTGGAACATTTACTTTTTGAACCTATTTAAAAATATAATGTTTGGGATTCAAAGTATCATCTCTGTGTTTGCAGATGGTACCAAGCTATATGTTGAATAAAGTCCCAAGAAATTTTTTTACTTACATGCAGACCCGGATGCACTGTTTAATTGTGTTACAACATGGCAAATGAGGTATAATGTTGATAAATTTAACGTTTTACAAGAGGGCTAAAAATATGACTGCATCATACATTTTTGGAGTACTACTGGGAGAGTAAATTATAGAAAAGCATCACGGTGTTCTGGTAGATTATACACTTATCAATAGCATGCAATGTCAAGCTGCAATTTCTAAATTGAGCAAGATACTTACTTGTATTAAAAGACATATAGGCTCCAGAAAGAGAAAACAAATTTAGCCCCTTGACAATCATTATTAGAACCACATATGTAACATGCAGTTCCGTTTTGGGCATCAGTTCACAAAACTGATGTTTTGGAATTAGAGAGAGTGCAGATAATGACAACTTAACTACTAGGAGAATTGAGGAGCTCTGCTATAAGGAAAGATTAACTAAACCAAATATAGTCTCCCTTGAGAAGAGGCTTTTAAAATATCCCTCCAGAGAAAAATGAAGAATTCTCTTTAGCAAAGTTACCATAATATATTCCAATTCACAATATAATTACTTATAAATAAACTACTTGGTGATTGTACTATTTCCATTATTGTATCCTTATATCCTTAGTTCCCATGCAGGGCCGCAACACAATTAGGCTGATATTCTAATGCCTAAGTCCCCAAGAGTTGTCGACACCCAGTAGCTGTGCCACAATCCCCCCCACTCACATTTTTACTGTAACAGTGTGGTCGCTGACCATTTAACAGAGCAGTTCTTGTGTCAATGAGGTGACGTGCCTTTCCAAGGCAACTGAATGCCAGCTCATACACAATTACAACTAAAACGCTCTTTAAAAATTACAGCACGTGTGCACCTTACAAAGTGGCCAAAGTGCCCATCACTTTTTGCATGCATGATTTATAATTGTTTGGGAACTGTTTAGCTGTAATTGTTTAAGATCTGCCATTTGGTTGCCTTGTAAACACCAGGCATACATCACTTCCGGCAATGACACAAGAGCTGCCTTGTTAAGGTGGCCATACACTTTACAACCCTCGCAAGACTTTTGTCTTGCGAGGGTTGTAAAGTAATTTAAAAAACGTACGATCTGCCCATCTTGGACAGGAAGATTGTACTTGCGATCATCGCAAGCCCACCACCCTGAGGGGCGGGCTTCCAATGACTGCATTGAGGGGCGGGCTTCCGATGACTGCAAACGGGCAGTGTGCGCATGCGCACACCGGCCCGTTCGGCAGTTGTCGAACAAGCAGGCCACTAACTCGCCGAGAATCGTACGATTCCCGGCGGGTTTTCCAGCCTGCGACCGTACAGTAGAAACGGTTGCACGCCTTCCATACACTTTGCGATTATCGTACGATTGCAGGATTTCCCGCGATTCCCGTACGATAATTGTACAGTGTATGGGCCCCTTTAAACACCCACCAGCAGCAGAGAGTTCTGATCTGCAGGGGAATTACAATCATGTAACCATGCTGAAAATACTTATAAAAAGTAAAAATTAAGCAATTATTACTTAGCACATTGCATCCTGCATGCAAATGCAATGAGTGGCATTGGTCTGTTTGCTAAGATAAGGCCTTTCAACTACTTTAAGGGAGATATGATCACCTTTTATAAACACTGTAAATACATGGTCCATATAGTAAACTTGTTGCAACATTGTCCTTAGATAAAGTAGAGACCTTCTTTGATCAAATGTCTTTTTCATCTTTACCACAAAACCGTTCACTATTAAACGTCTGTAATGTTGTCACCAAAGTGCTAATAGTCAATTCAAATTTTAAATTGAACAAGAAAACAAAACAGGACTAGTTATTGCTCTGTTATAAAATAAATGTTTTAATATTTTCAG
Organism: Nanorana parkeri; assembly: GCF_000935625.1. NCBI lineage: Eukaryota > Metazoa > Chordata > Amphibia > Anura > Dicroglossidae > Nanorana > Nanorana parkeri. The sequence continues at coordinate 1,362,172 of NW_017306516.1, read as the reverse complement.
CCCACATCCAATAAGTCTAATTCATAGTATACAACAGGTCAGTAGCTTTGGATGAAATATTTAGTCACATATACAGTATTTTTGTTGCATCCAACTACCACTCAATTTTTCTTACTATATTGTGAAAATTTCTGTAAAAACTGGTGAACTAAGCACTTTACTTTATAGAAAGAGCAAACTGATTTTGTACCAAAGCATCTGGCTTGTGACAACATCAGATGAGCATACGATTTTATCAATCTAGGTCACTATTTCAAAACTGAGATATTAGATCACATATTTTTACTACAACTATGATGTAGATAACAAGCATGCCCCTTATCCCCAATTTACTATTAGTTTTGAGCCTCTGGCAGTCTTTATTACGCAACAAACTAATTTCAGTGGTTATCCCCAATATTCAATTGGCTTTGAGCCTCTGGCAGACTTTATTAAGCACCAACCTAATTTTAGTGGTTGGAGAAAAACTACATTCACCACAAGATACTGTTATTTCCTGATGAAACGTTTCACATGTTGACATCTCTGCAGACCAACCTTTCCCAACCTCTTTAAAATACCTTAAACGTTAACTGAGATCTCTGGATTAAACAGCAAAGTAAATAAAAATCATGAACATAAACCTATTATACAAACTATATTCTTTAATTAGTAAAGAACAGAATTAGAAGATGCACCTAGTTTACAGCATCTGAAAACGGTTAGGTTTTTTTTGGCACAGGAGCAAATGGTTTGGCATATTGAGTTTCAGGATCAGGAAACAAATCATACAGTGAACATGAGCACATTTACCAAATTATTACAATTAGTTTGAAACTGTTTTTGTATTTTGAATTTAAAATAATTGTGGCACATGCACTACAACAGAAGCCAATGTTATAATTTTCATCTAATAAATTTTGTTTTATTAACTCAGAAAAACAATAGACACTTGCTCTGTCCTAAGTCATATCAAAATGTAAACAAAAATAGGAATGTGAAAGAAACAATGCAATGCCCACTCTGTTCTTCTCTATTTGTGTACAATTCCCTAATGTTAAAGTTAAAAGAAACATGGTTTTAATCTTAAGGAAGCAGGAGGTAAGTGATACTGAATTCAATGTCTCATAGGGAAACTCTGAAAATAATCTGAAACCAAAAGCAGATTCCAAGAGACCTTCAGGATGTTTCTTAAGGCAGCTCGAATTGCGTTTGTTGCCTTTAAATATCTATTAATTCAAAATGAAAGTTTATGATATAGCCTCCAAGTGCATGTTAATGTGCACAATAATGCTGCAGATGCATAATAGGTTTGAAAACATTGAGAATCCTCAAAATAAACCTATTATAACACAAATAAGAAAAAGCAGAGGTCATTTACAGGTAGAAATATTTTGCAGATGTAACTATTAGGGCAAATGCACTTTGCAAAGGTTATTTGCACATACAGTTTTTACATATTTTGCCTCCTCCATTCATCACAAGTGAAAGGTGTCTTATTTGTTTTCTTTTGGTCGGGTACAAGTGCAAATGTACAAAAAGAAAAGGTGATTCTGCAGCTGCATACACATGATGTGACCTCCTAAAGACTGCATTCTTTATACTAACCAGATTATAGGCTTATTTTAAAAAGTCACCACACCAGGATAAGGATACTTGTTAAAAAAAATTAACAGTGATAAGATTTGAAAATTACAATAACATGGCTGAAATAAAGATCCTTATCTTGCAGTTAGAGCGAAATAAACCCAGCAATTTAACCATTTCTCAAAATAGCAAAATTGTATCCATACCTCTGATAATATCTGTCAGTTTCTAGTGTGCTTATGTTAGCTCTCAACAAACCATCATACCCTCAAATGGCTGCTGTCATAGCTGATCACATGTGCATAACAATGGCAACTGCAGTTCTAAACAAAGTCTAAGATGGCATCTTCCTCCACATTTGGGGGCAGGAGTGCTTAGTTGTGCTATAAGCTACGAAAGTGGGGGCTTCCCATTCACATGTGGATTATTGGCAGCAAGATATAAAGAATTAGCATTTATAACCATGAATACACTGGAAACCAACTGTTAGCACTGAGTTTGTTTGGGGAAAACACACGGGGATGAGAAGAAGAAAAAAAACTGGAGCAAAATTGAAACAGTTATCAGAAACCAGTCCAGTTGTATCCTATCCTTTTGCAAATCAGTCCCACTGGCTTATTGTTTCATTGTTCTTCAGGGACTTTGCTATTGGTGATGGTTCTGTAAATTTGAACATATGGGAAACATATTTATTTGTCTAAAAAACTTTGAACTGCTGAAAACGGCACAGCAGATTGCTGGTCAATAGTATTTGTCTGCGTAGTGGTAGCAATGTGTTTTCAGATAAAGTATATATGTAAAGGTTATATATATATTATATATATATGTATATATATGTGTGTGTGTGTGTGTAAAAGCAGATAAGGCTGATGCTGTAAAGAGGCAACACCAGCTGGTACACCAAGTTGGTACTTCATACTTCTGCAGCAGGCACTTCTGAGCATAAGCATTGGTACTGAGTAGGACCAGGCATGAGCCATTGGAAGAGCCAGATAACCAACTAGGGGCCCAGGGTAGGAGCCTAGGGGCCAGTGGATGTCCAGAAGATCAACTACGACCTTCATGCTCCTGCATTAAACCAGTGAGATCACACAATTGGTCAAAGTTGTGCACCTGTCTGTCACGTGACAAGAAAGTGCAGTCAGTTGGTGTGTGACTGGGTGTGTGGACTTACCTGTTACGTCCTGCGCTTTCGGGTGTTCTCTTTGTGCAGCCGGAGACCAGGAGCGCTGCTCCCTGCAGTTCCGAGCGTGGCGGCTGCTGTGTGTGGTGTCTGCTCGTTGCTGCCAGCCCCAACCTCTGCTACAGTCAATGACTTTGGATTGTGATTTTGCTACCGTGCTCTTAGACTGCCCTTGTACTGGCTACCACTATGCATGAGATTGTGCGTTATCCTAGTCTACTTGAGTAGAGGTACCAATCATACTGGTAAGTCTCCCTCGTCTGGGCTCCTACCATCACCAACCTGATATACCTGATAGATGGAGGGCGCTGTGAGGACTTACCTGCTACCTCCCACAGGGCCCCGTGCCATCAGAGTGTCTCCTTGTGCAGCCAGGGACCAGGAGCTCTGCAAGCACGACGGCTGCTGTGTGTGGTGTCCGATTGTTCTGTCGTTCAGAGCAGTGCAGGAAGAGGTACGCACAAGCACTGGACCGCCTCTTAATGGGGCAGTGCACGCTCTGCAAGAAAGTGGTCCGCCTCTGGAAATGACATAATCTCATCACCAACAGGTATATAAGCAGGAAGGGTGAGTCATGCTGTGTTTGGTTATTGTTAAGCTTGTTCTGAGAGTGCCTGGCATACCTGTTTCCGATTCCTGTTACTGACTTCTAGCCGGTTCCGTGACACTGATAATTTGCTGCCTGCCCCGACTTCTGCTACGTTCAACAACTTTGATTCCAGATTGTGATTTTGCTACTGTGCTCTTGGACTGCCCCTGTACTGGCTACCACTACGCAGGAGATTGTGTGTTATCCTAGTCTACTTGAGTAGAAATACCAATCGTACTGGTAAGTCTGGGCTCCTACCATCACCAACCTGATCGTGTGTGTGTGCACGCATGTGTGCATGTGGGGGGAGGGTCCTATGGAGACACCCTTGTGTGTGCTAGAAAGCGTTAAGTGACTCCACAACCACACAGGCACAGCAAGGGAAGCCACTCTCCTCCTCCCTGCTCCCATCTCCTCATCCCTTCCTCTCTTTTCCAAGCTACTGTAGTAGATGGACAGCTGCTAGAGACTGGGTTGTCCCTTGTGATCTTGTACTGGGCAGGAAAGTTCAGGAAAGCAGAGCTGAGAGAGTTGGAGCCAGCTATTCAGAAATATGATTACTGCAAGAGCTTGGGCAAAAATGTAAAGACAAACTTTACAGGGTAATGTAATCTGGATCCGGATTCATTCTTGAAAAAAGTTTGAGAGTTTAATACTATTTTATTCTGTCTCTCTTTCTGGGAGTGAGATAGACTTGATACTGAATAAAGTACCCAAGCATTCAAGTAATACACATTAACCTATGGGAATGTTTGACCATTCTTCCAGAAGCGCATTTGTGAGGTCAGGTACTGCTGTTGGACAAGAAGGCCTGCCTCACAGTCTCCATTCTAGTTCATCCCATCCCATATGTTTGGGATAAAGACTTCATTTTGAAAAATGTATGTTATTACTACTTAAAGCTTGACTTGTCCTTTTTGTACCCAGTGGACATATATTAGCAGAGGTGTTGTTGACTGACCACATCTTGCCATGTTATTAGGATAAATTATAGAATTATCTCTTTACTACTGAATCAGTTACTGTCATCTACTGGTGTTATGCTAGTAGAGAAACTCAGAAAAACAGACTGTTTTTATCATTCAGTTTGTGGCAGCTGCTTACGATAAGGACCTAACAATCACCTGTGCTTGGTTGGGCTACTGCAGAGGAAGGTTAAGGGGCTGGTGGAAAAGTGCAATATTCACAGCGGAGGGGGGGGAAGGGGTCTGTCTCAGGATCAAAGGGTGGGAAGGTCAAAGGCCAGATAAGACTTAACCACATCTGTCTGATTGTTTTTTCAGATTGTAAATCTGAGTGGGATTTTATTAAAGCAAAATGGCAGACAGATATAAAGAACACACCAATAAAATACATTGTGTATTAAATAATCATTAAGTGAATTTTAAATGCAGCTAGTGTAAGCACATGTATTACACCAGATATCAGCCTCATGTAATCCCCTGTACAGCAAATCTCTGAAAATGGTAGGGGTCGAACTAGGGACAGAATCAGATGGGCAGCAGTGCACATGTACTGACAGGGAAGACACTGACAGTGTGAGAGAGCAGAGGGATGAGCTTATAACCATGCTACTACTCCTTCATTGTCTAATCGAAAGTTGAGAGCAGGGAGGTGACCACATTGTATTCTATAAAGTACATATAACCCCATAAACAAAACTCTAATAAATTGCAGCTTACTACTCCTTAGAAGTGGTGGCTGTACTGTTTCCTATTGATGGCTTTTTTTCTAGACCGAGTACCAACACTTTTCCTCAAGTACTCGCCAATACCGATTATGATCTCTTTTTTTAGTGTCACATGACATTTTTTCTATAACAATACAGACTAATGATTTTAAGACAGTGGTGAAGTGCCAGGGCCTGGTCGCAGCTGCAAACTCTGCGACCCCTGTAGTTCTGCCACTGACTTCAAGTTGTAGAGGAACTACAAATCCCAGCGATACATTATGCAGCAATGCAGAATACCACCAGCTATAGAGGACTACAAATCCCAGTGATACATTATGCAGCAATGCCGAATGGCAATCAGCTATAAAGGAGTAGTGATGGGCCGAACAGGCCCAAGTTCGGTTCGAATTCGAAAGCAAAAAGGTAATCCCATGTTACTCTGTCAAAGGCCTTCTCCGCGTCGGTAGACAGGACACTGCCCCTCATCCAGTCATGCAGACCTATCGCCTTGGTGGTGTTGTCTCTCGCCTCCCTCACAAGGGGTTATGTCCTCAGCAAAGGTTTTGTAGTAAAGAGATGTGAAGCCGTCAGGACCAGGGCTCTTCCCGGGCTTCAATTGTGAGATAGCCGTCAATACTTCTCGGGGCGTGATGAGGGCTTCTTGCTCAGCGATAGAGATCTCACTCAAGGGTGGGGGACTATATTTGGATAAGAAGTCAATAAGCTTCAGTCTAGCCTCCGAAGTTGATGGCGATGTGGTCGGAGGGGTGAGGCCATAAAGTTGTTTGTAGTAGGATCGAAACTGAGAAGCAATGTTCGGCGTGTGTGCCCTTCATATCCGTAATCTGGGAAACAGTACGCAAGGCCGTCTGGTGATTCAAGGCTCGCGCTAGCAGCTTGCCCGCTTTGTTGCCATGTTCATAGTATATTTTGCTACGGGTTATAAAAGCCTTTTTTTGGTATTTTCACAGAGGAGCTGGAGAAGTTCATTGCGCGCTTGGGTCAGTTCTGACAGATGAATCAAGGCCAATGAGCGTTTGTGAAGTGCTTCCAGACGGGCGAGTAAGGAAGCGTTGCGGGCCTTGCGTCTTTTGTGCAATAAGGCTTGAATACGAATAAACTCACCTATGATTACCCTCTTATGGGCTTCACATAACATCAATAGTGATGAGCATGTACCGCCGTCCAGTGAAAATAATTCTGAAAGCTTACCCCGGATGTGGGAAACGTTGGCGTTGGCAATCTCCCCCAATGTGAAGGGGTCAAGTTTCCATATGCGAGAGTGGAAAGAGAACATGGGGAGCCTGTCATAGAGACCAGAGCGTGGTCCGAAAGGACTTTGAGTTCAATGGTGGCTCCCAATAAATTAGGTAGGTCTCTTTAAGAAAGGAGTAGGACATCTATTCTGGAATAACTGGAGTGTGCATAGGAATAAAAGGTAAAGTCTTTCACCGTGGGGTGAAGGAATCTCCAAGTGTCATGGAGATGAAGGGATGCAAGGAGTTTTTTGATCGTGCGTAAGCTGCGAAACGGAACAGAGGACTTGCCTGAGGAGGAATCCATCAGGTGGTTTAAGGGTACATTGATGTCTCCTCCTAAAATTAGCATCCATTCCGAGAAATCCCTCAGTAGGGAGCAAGTTTTGCGAAAGAAGCGGACCTGTCTAACATTGGGACAATAAAGGTTAGCGAGGGTAACCAGTGTATTTTGAATTTTGCCTTTGAGGAAAAGGTATTGGCCTTCTGGATCGATTTAGTTGGTCTGTGAGTTGGAAGTTAGCCTGGGAGGAAAAAAGAATGGATACTCCTTTGGATTTGGATTGGGCATTTGTGAAGTGATACGACGAGGGAAATTTGTGGTTAAAGAGTTTGGGAATGGCATCGGATCGGAAGTGTGTTTCTTGCAACAGTACTACCTTGGCTTTATGATACGAGAAAGCTTGAATAATTTGGGACCGTTTTTTAGTGAGGGAGGGTGGGTGAACAGGAGGTACGTGGGACGAGGGTGAGAAGAGCAGGTAGAGAAGAAAAGGAGAGTGAAAAGAATGGAAAAGAAGAAAGGAGGGTAGGACCCCGAGAGGTAGAGATAGCTCTTGGAGAGAACAGAGTACAGAGTAGCAGACAAGACAAAGAAAAGAAGGGAAAAAGTGGCCCGAAGGATAAGGGCTACAAGTCTTATCCTGCAGGAAAATAAGACGTCGGGTCGATAGACCGTTCTGGGGGGTCTGAGGGGGGGGGACGACTGAGGTGTAGAACCAAGAGCTGTCACTAGGCACCTGGGCCCTCGTATTTCTATCATGGGCCTGATTCTAAGGGTAACATCCATGGCAGATCATAGGAAATGCTAGGGTGAGCGATACAGAGAATGGGAAATTGTCTGTGACACAGGCATGAGTGGGCCGGCAGGGCTTAGTTGTGAACCATAAGCAAACCCTTATCGGGTTGGGAAGCTGAGGGGGTATAACAGCGAGAGCACCTTTTGGCCCCATGTATAAATGGGCCAGGCTTGCTCAAATCACGGCAGCCATACCCACCATCACTCTATGCCCGGGCCCCAGATTGGGGACAATAGGCAATCTATGATGATATCATGAAAGTAAACACATTTAGAACTAGCCAACATACAATAGAAGGCATAATTAAATCTTCCAAGAAACATTAGCAGGATCTGTCACAGCTCCCAATACGCCAGCCTCCGTCTCAGATGGGCCTGAGCAGCATTTACCGTAGTGAAGTGGAGGGTGGGTGGTAGGAGAAGGGTGGGGGGACGTGGGCAAGAGGAGGTTAATAAGGGGGAAGGGGTGGGGAGGAAGGGTTAGTGGGGGGCAGAGGAGGGGATAGGAAGGGAGCAATGCTGTGAAGAAAAGCAATAAAATCAATACTCAATAGTGAGGCTTGGCGGCTGGAACAATAAAAGAGATGGATGTTGAGGGCTCAATGGGTGGCAACCCGCCTATCTACCAACGGAGCGGGCCCAGTCACCCATCAGAGCCATCTTCCTCAGCGTGTAACAGCCTGTTCATCGGAGAGTGTCTGGCCGTTGCATGACAGTAAAATGGGGTCAGGCCAGCGAAGTCAAAAGTTAGGCCATCAAAGATCAGCTGCAAAGGGATGAATGCGAAAACAGCCTCTGCGCCTATGGTCCCGTGGAAGAGACCTGCACGGTAGTTGTAGTGAGGAAAGAATTACTTTGGCAATATGTGAGGGAGTCTCAGCGATATGAAGGGAAGCGGGAAAACTGTCAGGGCAAACATAGTACCTCAGATCTAGGTGGATTGAACCCGATGGGTGTCCATGTCCCAGGGAGGAACAAAGTGGGTGAGGCGTGGGGCATCTTATCCAGTTTGCTATCCGGTGAAAATAAAGATGGTCGTAGAAGGCTTGCTGGTGTCAGGGAAGAATTACATCTGAGGGGATATCGCCCCCCGGAGAACCGGGGCTTGCGATATCCTGCGATCCGGCGTATTCAATGTGGAAGGTGCCGGAACTCTGCATACCACTCCGGGAGATCTACAAGTGGAATAAGGAGCTGGTCGCAGAATTGCTGCAGGTCTGCCGGGATGGCAAGGGTGAAAGTGGACCGATTGAGTGGCGGCTAGGCCGAATGTGAACCGCCAACGATAGCTGATACCCCGGGATCGCAGGGTTTGCAGTAATGGGCGGAGAGCCCTCCTATTCTGCAGAGTAAGATGAGAAAGATCTTGGAACAATTGGACCTCGGCATCTCGAAAGAGAATGTACGGTCTATCTCTGGCTCTGCGTAAGGATTTCTTCCTTCAAGTGAAAGTCCACCAGGCAGCAGACGACATCATGTGGAGGGTCGGTGTCACAGCCTTTGGGTCGGAGGGTGTTCCATGTTGACCGGTGATGCTGGCGGTCTATCTAGTAGCTTGTTGAAAATATGCATTAGAGTGGATTCCAGCTGGTCTGACTCGATTGTTTCTGGAATGCCTTTCACTCTCAGGTTATGTCCAGGTCCCCGGTTGTCCAGGTCCTCCAGATGTCTGTGCATATCGAGCATGCAAGTATTGTATGTAATGGACGTCTGGTGGATACACTTCAAGGCCGAGGAATGATGGGAGGTTGTGTCTTCGACCAATTGGATATGGTCTGCCAGTGAGTGGAGGTCAGATTTGATCTCTGAAATGGCCGTTGAGAGTGTGGATTTGATATCCATGGCAATAGAGTTGAGGTCAGACATACAAGGCATCTGGCCCATCAGGGCTAACAGATCATGGTGGTGTGGGCAAACATCAGCCAGAGAATCTGTTAGGCAAGTATAATTCAGGGGAAGATGACGCCACTTTACCCACGTGGTGCTCTGGCAGCTGGGAACGGAACAGCTCCGGGAGGCTTCGACCGGGCTGAGAGTTCAATTCTTTCGGAGCTTTGTTCGCTGGTGTATTCTTCTCCCCTTTCACCATGTTTGTAGTTGTGGTAGGCCCCTTGTAAAGCTTATAAAAGAGAGCCCAGGTGTCGGAGGAGAAGGTCTACGCGTCCATCTTGGTTCCGCGACAGGCCACACCCTTGTTTCCTATTTTGACATCAACCTGCCCCCTGGAAAAATGCACTTCTATTGGGTGACTGAAGGAGAACTTCAGCTCATGACATCTGTGTGAGTAAAATGTACTACATCTATCATAAAAAGGAAAATGCCGGAAGTGGTGGAGCTGAGGACTGTATTTTGGTTACATGAACATGCCTAAATAGCTACCCACACACCACTGTCACTGCCCTGAGTTACAGTGGGTGCATAAGACTGTCTGGGGACTCTCAGGTCCACCCATTACAGCGAGTGGGAACATAATTATTTTACTACTCACTGTAAAGAGAACTACAGTGGGGAAGTTACAGGACTGGTGGCTAGGATGGTAATGGGACAAAGAGCCTACAACCAATAAAGAAAATGTAGGTTTTTGTCTGCAATTTTTTATATGTATGCAAAGAACAATAAATTAGTTAAAGGTAAGAAACATGTTTTTAGATACAAAATAGAGTTCTGCTCAGAGTTCAGCCTTAATGAATATCCCTTCTTTACTTACTATCCTCCTCCCTCTATGCTCCTCTCCTCATTTAGGCAAAATATGTGGGTGTGACAATTGTTGAGCAGTAACAGTACTCAGTTGCCACAGCCCCCAGGTAGTGATCATGTCTGCAGTGTAGTGAGAGCTTCTGAACTGTGTGGATAGCAATTCATAAAAAAGCTCAAAATAAGGTTAAGGTAGTTTGCTTGCCAATTAATCGTGCCTAGAATAGGCACAGCAGAGAAGGCTGGAACATACAAATTCTGCCCAGGCTAGAATCTTTTCTACCTTTCTTGCGGCAGCAAGACTTTTGCTTCCTGCCTGATGGTTGCTGTATGCCACTGCTTTGACGTTGTCCGACAGAATTAGATTTCAATGACCCTCCAGTAGGGATGTCCCGATACCCGTACCAGCATCGGTATCGGGACTGATACAGGGCATTTTGACAAGTACGCAATGCAGCGATCCTGCCCAGCGCCGACTACGAGAGGCACCGCGTGAGGCAACAGGGATCGGAGTGAAACTGTGAGTGAGGGAAGCTGGGACAGGGCTGGCTGTAAATCTATTGCTATAGTGTACTGGACGTGTGTAATGTATATATAGTACATATATACGGCACACACCTCCACTACATTACAGCAATAGATTTACAATTCTCCCCTGCTAACATGAATAGGTTAAATTATGATCCATAGTACATAACATGTAGTTGTACTATTGATCATTTACAGTAAAGTCACCTGTCCCTTTTTTAAAAAGTATCGGTAATTGGTATCGGCAAGTATGTGAGGGGAAGTACTTGTACTTGGCCCTGAAAAAGTGGTATCGGGACATCCCTACCCTCCAGTAATGGTGTCCAGCAGTGCAAACCAAACCAACCAACCAAACCACTCAGAGCTCCAGAATGTTGATCAGTAGAGGTGTTTTCTTTGGCAAGGAGTGTTCCTTCATGCCAAAAAGGACTTGTCTAAGGGTTTGTGGAATTTAGAGGTCCAGGGTTTGCAACTGAGCTGAGCCTTGGACGTTGAAGCACGAGAATAACTAAAGGAAATATTCTTGGCCTCAGAGGGGCTTTCCAGGATTAGGCTTGTTCTGCTGGGGTGACATCATTTATGAGGGTGTTCAATGGCGCTCCAAAGAGGCGTTCACTATCAACCATGTGCAGTAGACACTTTTTACATGCTGCTGGTCCACAGACCAACATTTCAGCCAAAGTATTCTCCATATTTTCAGTAATATTAAACTCAATCGGGAAGTAAGATGGGTGATATCAGCTAACCCGTCCGTGCAATAGTGTAGAGCTGTTGGAATAAGCTCTAAGTGCCCTACATATAAAGGCTCAGTAAAATTAGTTGCAGGCTCCTTTAGCATAAGTTTAGTCTATTTTCCTACTGTTTGACAGGTTAACATCATGGCAATGGACGGTTGCATGGCGTGCTAGCAAAAATAAGGATTTGGAAAGAATTTCCAAAAATTTTTCAATGGGATCCTTTAACGCTGGTGCATCCTGTATACAGGAATGCTTTGTGCATTATTAAAGTGGGATATCGCTTGATCCACTTCTTGATAAAGGCCTCCTCATATAGGTATTGGTCTGTAAATTATTTGGCACGAGTTAGGATGAGTGATTTATTAAGAGTTTTCAATAAAGAAAAAATAAGGAATGTACTGGAAAGTTTTGATAGTCTTGGGTCTCTCAGGCATTGCTGACTAATACCAGGACTAGAAGATGCTACAACTGTTATTCCAATGTTAACAAATGTTTAAGCCTGGGCAGTTGTCTGCAATCATCCATCAACGATTTGTGAGACTCTTCATTAGATTCCAAAGTAGAAGGCTTGGAGGGTGCTACAGCTGCATGTATGCTTGACAATGATTCTGGAGGCAGGCAGAAAGAAAGTGTGGCAGTGGCATAGCGCTTAACTGCTGAGCTAACCCTTTCCTTGATTAACAATAGAAAAAAGGGGATAATAATGGTGCCCAACAGTTCCAATCAATATAGTAGCTCCACTCATTAAAGATTCTTCACAGACTGGGTCACACCAGAGGCCCTGCTTCAGCTCTGGACCTAGAAAGTGCTCTGCACCCAACTTACCCAGTACACAAAAAGTATGGAAAGCTCCACAAGCAGACTCCAGTGCCCAAAAGCCCTATTGCAAGGCAGGCACCACAATCTTCAGTCTGGGGGGTCTGGGTATGTCCTCTAACACTGATACACTGATCGGGATAGATGCATAAAGAGAGAAGCTCAGCAGGATATAAATTAAGTCTTGATTAAAGCAACAAAATGATTACAAAAAAAGAAATAGCTATAAAAAATAGTTAAACTGTTCTCAGTGGAAAAAAAACCTCTATCTTCCAAGGACACAAGATAAAAAGGCATGCTCTGAGTGGGAGAGGTTCTACTGTGTATATTTTCTTTGTTTTGTTTTGGCCTGCCATTTTCAAAATCCTCCTATATGTAGAAGTATAGCCCAATTGTCTCTGAATTCTGTATTCCTTAAGAAACAGTCATTTGTTTTCCCCCCACCCCCAAAAAGAAAACAAAAACCTGAATCCTAAACATTTCATAATCTATGGCCTTTAAACAAAAAAAATTGAATTTTGCTTTTAGGGCTGGCTCACACCATAGCTTTGCACTAAAGGTACGCTAACCATAAATTTTAGCGCACGCTATCACAAAATGTGAAGCACCACATGCTAAGTGTGCTGGTGCGTTGTCATTCAGTTCAATGTCATGCAACACAGCTCCTGACACACATAGATTTCAGCGCAGTACCACAATACCATGTTCTGTGGTTAAAAAAGTAGGGCATGTGCTGCAAAATGAATGGTAGTACAACACACCAGGGCATCTAGCATGTGGTGCATTGGAGCCGATCCAATGCCTTAATTGGTGGGTCCGATACTGTTCAACCTATTCATTAATGATACCGGGGAGGGAATAAATAGCCATGTTTCCGTGTTTGCAGACAATAAATTATACAGGGATACCAGTATCCCTAAGAATGAAATGATGCGTGGACCTATATGGGTTGGACTTGATGGAACGTATGTCTTTATTCAACCCCAAATACTATGTAACTATGTAATTGACAGCTCAGCTCTACTCTGCTCAGCCCAGGGAGGAGGACATACCCTGCTGATATCACTGCAGCTTAGTACTGCCCACAGACCTGGGTCATGTAGCGCAATAAGGCAAAAAGTGGTCACATGAATTGGAGAACATGCATCAGTAAGCCCATATAAATATTTCTGTGTACTGTTTACATATGAAACAAAGTTTTGCATTGCTCCTAGTTCAACGTCCTTTCATTCCTTTCAGCAGTATTAGTTTCCTTTTATCTTGTCCTTGCTTCTCATTGCTGTGCTGTCCAGCAACTTGCCTGTTTCAGTGTACACTGTACTGATGCATGGTGTCCTGTACACTATTAGCAGGCAGCCTGTAATGGTAGTTAGGCCTCCTGGACCATCCAGAGCTAAAAATGGACAGTGACCATGTCAAAAAAAAAGAAAAAAGGTCAAACAAGAGATGTTCATTGTTAGGGTTTACATACATTTTAAGCTATAGGAAGAAAGATTAACAAATGCTTGTTAAAGACAGTAAAATGCAGAAGGTATTACAGCTGTTAATATGCTGTTTTGATTACAAATAACATTCATAGCATTGAACACCTGGACTCTGGAATTACCAAACAATAGCAGCTTCCAGAACAGAATATAAATCTTGGCTGTGACAGGAAACAGACATAATGACAAGTTCATGTTAAAAAAACTGCAATGATATGACAGAAAGCTGAAGCTCTTAAATTTGTCAACAATTCAGATGCATCATTGTGGTAATTACAAAAATAAAGGAAATGACAGATAAAACTCACATTCACTCATACAGCACCTCAGTCACATGTATAAACAACACACAGTATGGGGGTTTTATGTATTAGTGCAGATCATTGTCAGTTTCTTAGTGCTACACGAGCCCTGATTAGCAGTATCCTTAGCATGTTCCATTATCTCTCCTAATGGCCTGTTGCTGGTTTATTTTTCTTTGAAGTTGCTTTATGGATTGTTAAATACAAATCTTTTATATGAAGACAAACATCTCTGATGATAAGAAAATTGAAAAATAAAAGCAGGGCACACTGATGTCCATGTGGTTTAATGGGATACCGCCAGTAACTCAGTGGAACCTTGTGACCTGTAACAGATGATATAGCGCTTGTCTGCTGTGTCTAAGGCTGCTCTCCTGAATAGAACACTTAATGGATACCTGACTATATTAATTATGCATTGTGGGCAGTAATTCTGTCAATTTATGGAAAGCAGCAAGAAAATTAAACAAGATAAAAGATGAGAAAATGCATCTATTTAAATCATTCTTTAAGAAGGAAAAAAGGGACAGTTACAAAAAGTACAATACATTGAAAATAACAAATGTTATGGTAATATTATGAATCTTTGCAATAATACAAGATAGAAAGTAAGCATAGGGTGCAAATAAACCAACATTCATTATGACCCAAGCTATAATGTCAACATGTACAATTAATAAAAGAGATGCCTAAAGATATTACTTGAATAGGTGCACCCCTTTAATTAATTTCACTATACAACCAGGGATGTTATGATGGGGTGGGCTAAAAATAATTAAAAAAAGTCCCCACAAAAGCAGCGTGAAACACAGTACAACCTTCTTAAAACAGGATGGGTGGTTGCATTTAGCAAAACTGGAGCATAGAGAATCTGGAGCAGTTGACCATGACAACCAATCAGCATCTCTCCTCAGTTTGATCAGGTAAGATTTGACAATAAGAGATAGAAGCTGATTGGTTGCAGTGCAAATCTGCTTTATTTTGTCTGCTCCATAAAAAAAGAGTTTATAAATTCAAAGAAACAGAAAAATGTTCCGTGATAATTGTTGGGGATACGGGCTAATGCCGTACGTCTCCCCTTAGGTAGTGTACTCACCACAATGTAGTGGCTGTAGTAAGCAGCCTGAAACGCTTTGGAGGAAACAGATTTTCCCGGAGCCATGACGTCCTCGCCGTAACTCTCAACGGTCCCCAGCCAGCAGACGGTTTGTCTCCAAAATCATATAAGAAAAGAGCAGCTCATTGCGTAGCAATTTCAAAAAGGATTTTATTTGAATCAAGTAAAAGCAGGACAACGAAATCCCAAAAAAAATTCCGATCGGCAAACAGTATACTCTGTAAACTCCTGTGTCTGGTGTAGCATAAAGTTAGGCCCGCCTGGTGTAGCATAAAGTTAGGGGCGGGCCCCTAACTTTACAGAGTATCCTGTCTGCCGATCGGAATATTTTTTTGGGATTTCGTTGTCCTGCTTTTACTTGATTCAAATAAAATCCTTTTTGAAATTGCTACGCAATGAGCGGCTCTTTTCTTATATGATTTTGGAGACAAACCGTCTGCTGGCTGGGGACCGTTGAGAGTTACGGCGAGGACGTCACAGCCTGAGGGGGAGACGTACGGCATTAGCCCGCATCCCCAACAATTATCACGGAACATTTTTCTGTTTCTTTGAATTTATAAACTCTTTTTTTGAATTTATAAACTTTCCACACTTGGAACACCTTATTGCACCCATGGTGTTTGAAAAAAGAAGTACACAGCACTTGTCTTAAAAAACGTTTTCAATTTAGTTGATATGTATAAATGTAAATTCGTTGTATATTTCCACATTTTTATTAAGTTTGATTGATTCACGGATTAACACGATTTCAGTACATCATTTATTGTATATTGTTTGCGGTATATTGTTTTAACCACATTCACTCAATTTATCCACCATTTTTCGTTGGCGCTGCATATATTGAAAACATATACAATTTGACCTTTGTTGCTCCTTATTGCCGCAGCCTTCTTATTTAATCACTTAGTTTAGTTTAAGACAGAGCACTTTTGTTTCATCTATCCAGCGCAGAATCAATAAAACACATATTGATGAACTAGTAGCCTGGATATACGATTAGCAATGGGGCACATAAGAAATTATTTGCCTGCATCCACTCACTATCCTAAAATGAGGAATACATACTTTTAGATGTGTGATGGAAGTGAAACATGCTGTGTTGCTGTTTAAAGTCTAAGAAACACTGATGCCCCAGAGCAGTGTAGACCAATGGGAAACCTTAGTCACCAATCTTCAATATGCTCAACACTCTGGATGGCTGCTGTCATTTAATAACCTCACAATACATGCAGAAAAAAATAGAAAGACAAATAGAATAATAATGTTTACTGAAGTAATTCATCACAATGTGTAAAACTACACACATATTCCAAATGTGAAACAGCAAGGACTCTACAAATGTGGTATACAGAGGTCTATCAATCCAGACTTTGCGACCGTCGCCAACACCACAGGGCTCCGTGGGGGCCAAATCATCAGTTGCAGTACTCCCTGCTCTTCTTTACGCTGAAGATAGTTCTTTGGCTGTATGATTTGGGTAGTTATACTGTTGCCGAATAAATTTGGGGCTAAATAACACGCCTCCCTGATGGTATGGCATGGTGGATTAATATCCGATTGTATTTCTCAGCATTAAGGACAACGTTGATCCTGACCAAATCTCCAACTCCATTGGCAGAAATTAATCCCCAGACTTGCAAGGAATCTCCACCTCACTTCACTGTTGCCTGCAGACACTCTTTATTGTGCCGCTCTCCAACCCTTCCACAAACAAACTGCCTCCTGCTACAGTACAATATTTGACATTTTGACTCATCAGTCCAGAGCACCTGCTGCCATTTTTCCGCACCCCAGTTCCTATGTTTTCGTGCATAGTTTTGGCCACAATTCCTCCATTACATTTGGATGGGGGTAGGGGGAAAGAAATTAAACGCTTCCGTCAAGTTTGTATTGCTGGCTGTGTTCTCACTGGGGAGATTCACCCCTTAATTTGTCATAGGAAATCACTGTTACCAAGACAGAAAGTGAGAAGAAATCCAAAATGTTTTCAGGAGACCAAGAAGTGAATATACACTGAGTGGCCAGATTATTATGACCACCCCATCAGTACTTCGTTGGGCCACGAGATTACTTCGTTGGGCCGCCTCGTGACTCCACAAGATGTTGAAAGGTGATGCGAGGAATCTGACACTGCACTGTTGCCCTTCTGTTGTCTTGTACCAGTCTTGCCACTCTCCGTTCTGCCCTAACATTGACTAGTCGCTGACAGCCACAATTTGCACGCTCAGACCCAGATTTTCGGCTGACAGTCCAGTCTTTAAACACTTTAACAACAGCTGCTCTTGAACATTTAACGAATTCTGCTGTTTTTCTGAAACTCGCTCCGTGGCTTGAGCGCCAACAATCATCCCACGTTCAAAGGCTGTTAAATCGCGTTGTTTCCCCATATCTTCAGAAAAAAATCACTTCTACTGTCGTGGTAAACAACCTGCTTCCCTATTTATAATGGTCTGGCCCTCTAGCAACTTCAGCGCAAAATTATAGCTAATTTGCCCACAAACGTCAAGTGATTATAATAATCTGTCCACTCAGTGTATAGTATCCAATGAGGGCAACAGTCTAAGATGGAAATTTATCTCACTTTGGGGACATTTCCACTCATTCCCTGCAGTCCAACTCAGGAGACCTATCCAATTTCTAGGCGAAGAAACCCTGTTCTGGGGTACCAAACAACAAGACAGCAATTTTTAAAATTGACATTTGACAAGGCCAGATTGATCCGAATCTCGCAGGCATTGAGCCCCTCGAGCAGATGTTTTTCAAGATCCATGACAAATAATCTTTTCAAAGAAGGTTGTCTGAGTGCCCAACCAAGCGAATGTCATGAATAGGCATTAGGCCAAACACACAAGTCAACACTCTGAGAGGTATCAGGTGTGTGTAAGCAACACAGAGGATGTAAGTCTCTATCCAGTGAGTGAGAGTCAAAGTAGGTCCCAATTGACCTGGTAGTCCTTGACACAAGCACTGGAACAGGGATGCGGGGGTGAAAGGTACCTGAGGGAACTTGGACAGGTGCATTAATCTGTGTGGTAGCACAGATAAGAAAAGAAGGAGCAATTGAAAAGCGAACAAGAGGCCAGGAGCTAGCTTGTGATGCTACAGGGAGCTCTCTGCACCTAAATGCCTGGAGGGCAAACAGACCCCCACTTTAAGAATTGGGAAAGCACCTTTGCCAAAGGTTTGTCAGAGGACTTAGTTTCTGACTACAAGGATTATCAGCTGTCTAGGAGTAAACCTCTGAGGATCTAGGGGCACCTGCTGCAGAAGTGGATGAAGGAAAATAACTTCTCCCTAGTCCTCCTATGTTGAGGCAGGAGTACACTTTGGCCTCCTGTTGAATCCTTGATCAAAGTATCAAGTGTGCCAAAGAGTGTGCCTAACACGTCAGATACTTTTTGGATGTGACATTAGCTTACCAGCATCTTAAACAGAATGCACTCCACAAACGAAATGAACAGCACACTCATGAGGGACACAAGTTTTGATGGTTGTAATAAGCCTTCACAGATCACGTGTATGGTTACAGATATCTATTCCACACACTCAATAAAAAAGGGGTCTACCCCAGAAGTGAAGAGATCCTTTTTGAGGGATCGAACCCATTCTACCATGGTTTCAAAAACTAGGGAAATAACTGCCAGATTAAATTTGGATTTGAGAAGGGATTCCAATTGCCTGTCAGTAGAATCGTAAAGGTAAGCAGAGTTCCTGCCTGTGTAGCAAATGTTCTATTAACAATATCCCTCTCATTGGGAACCATTCCATAACACTATCAGGTGAAGTCCAAAACCCTTCAGAGTGCTTCCAATGTGCATAGAGAAATAAATACTTTGAATACCGGGTATGTTGAAACAAGTCTTGGCAGCAGCAGGCACTCTGAAAGACCCAAGTCTGGAGACAGCAGACTGATCCTACAAATGTAGGGTAATACGCACTGCATGAATAAGATCCCAAACAATCCCTTGTAATTGTGAGAGGATGGCAGGAGACTGTGGTGCCTCAAAAATAGTCTCTCAGATACATATTGTTAGGACTCTGAATCTGAGTCAGAGAGGGTCAGAGTGACTGGTGGCCAGTTTGATCTAAGGCCTTGGGAAGGCAAGATAAACAGCAGGAGATGGCCCCAAAGCTTTTGTGATCCGCAACTGTGAGGAATTTGGTGAATCTAGACACAAATTTATGAGCTGCAGTAGACGCCTGATGGTAGAGTAGAGGACGCAGACACACGCGGTGGAACTAAAGGAGGCTTCAATTACATAGAACCGATAACTAAAATGTCACCAGATTCCAGTTAACAGGCATTTGACCTCCTAGAGGAGGAGTTATATGGGGGGCTGACTTGCAATTGTTCTGTTTGCCAGTATACAATCCTCCTGTAGGGGGCAACCCAATTGTATCTTAATTGCTGTGTCCTTTAATAGACTATAAAGAAACAGGATCTGTGTTCTACAACCAAAGTTTAGAAAAACGGATTGTCTGCTACTGCCAACATAAACACACTTCTATCCTACAGTTTTTAGAAACTAGTTCTATTGTAGTTTATAAAGTTTCACTGTTTGGACTAAGTTGCTTCCTTCTCAGAAGAGATACACACCGACACAATATTTTTATCATCATAGATCAGACTTTCAGGTAAACTGGTGTAATTATCTGTCCGAGGTTTCCTTTTCTTCACACACAGCTCTGCAAATTAGGCTTTACTTATCTGTAAATAGCAGATCAAATAGCCTATTGAGATATTTTTCCTGCTATAATGGAAAAAGCAAAGTTATCTAGGAGCTAAATTGGCTGCTTTCTGAAAAGCAGAGATGTATCACTAAATGCACACACTGAGAACAGGCTTTCGTCTTCCGCCTCTCTCAAATCCAAACAATGCATTTGTGAGAAACATTAGTGTAAGAAAATATAGCATCAAATTCTTAAAAACCAGGCTCTTTATAACACAAACTACCTGCGTTTAAGATAAGTGAATATTTTAGTGTTTAACATTATCAAAGTGGTACTTTGCTTTCTTCTTCTGGATAGAGACAGAAACAGAGGGGACTATGCTGTCTTTAACACATCAATTTTTTTTTTAATGTGCTATGGTGAACTGAAGAGAAATACTAATTTGGAAGAGAAAAGACATGGAGTATTCAGTTTTCTATAAAGGAAACTAATATTACTGCCCATCTTTCAGCATGTGAAAAAATAAAAGTTCGGATCAACTTACAAACACATCAATGATTTTATATATATATATATATATATTTATCTATATATAGATATATCAATCAGCAGAGCTTTGTAGCATGGGGGATTGAGTCCCTGTCAATAATATCTAATAGAAGTCACCAGCACTCGAAGATATGTGCAAGAAGTACACATACACTTGGGGGAATTTATCAAAACTGGAGCAGACAAATCTGGAGCAGTTGACCATGGCAACCAATCAGCTCCTCTCTTCAGTTTGTACAGTTAAGATTTGAAAATGAAACATAGAAGCTGATAGGTTGCCATGCACAGCTGCTCCAGATTTTGTCTGCTCCAGTTTTGATAAATTCCCTTCACTCTGTGTATATGTAATTTGTTTGGCTTCTTGCCTATAATTCTACTTTAAAATGAAACTAGCTCCAGGCACTCTTATACTTCAAACAGTATGAGCCAAGTCATTTATAGGAGGCATTTTTCAGTTGCTCATCTACCTAGGTCCACTTATTATTAGAGCTGCAAGATGTCATCAAGCTTCCTGGTCCTAGATCCAGCCCCCTTTTGACACATCAATGAAATCCAGTAACCAGAAGCAGGAATAAGCGGGATACACCTCTAATGATGACAAAGCAAAGACAAGCACCCGCAAGCAATTCACAGTATACATTTCGGCTTTAATACCCCGCTTTAGAAATAGACTTCAATGAATTTAGAAATAAAGTGTTGCTACGGGGAACATACAAACTTTGACTGGTTTTGTGTCAATACACTATGTCAGACTTGGCTCTTTTAATGTACAAAAATGCATTCAGGTATTATTAACTTGGACACAAGGCAGTGTGACATATAGTATGACATTTTTTTTTTGTTATATATAAATATTATATATGTTGTAATATTCAGAGCAGTTCTGATCGATAGCCAGCCGTGTTAGTAAAATAAAATATCTTTATTTTCTATCTAAAACACTCCAACAGAAACAGCCTGTCAACAATCAAAACAAATTAACTTCTCTTCAATATAAAAGAAAGTCCAGCTCACTGCCTGTATAAATATTCCCAGGGTTAGCGTCTCATCCTGCTCTCGGGGGGTTCAAACACAGACACTGATGCCCAGCAATGTCTCAGTAGCTGACAGTCCACAGCTCCACACTCTGGCATGTCCTGCTCCAAACACACCTCACAGCCACTGCAGGCTGGCTTCCGTTGCAGTTTGAGCAGTCCCAGCAGGTGGGATAATCCTTACCATGCCTGAATGCCTCTAGTCAAGTGGTTCTCAATGCTTCTAGGGCCGGGACCCCTTAGTAACATTTGTGATGACCCCAATGGTGAAATTATTTTTATTATTAGGGATGCACTGATACTAGTTTTTCAGTATTGAGTATGCATACCAACATTTTTTTTTCGGTGCTCGCAGGTACCGATTCTGTGTGCCCTGATTATCTGATTATCAAGCAACTGTCCCTTGGGCGGGATGAAAAAAATATATCCAAATAAGGATAAATACAGTTAATGAAAATTATTACTGTGAAAAATTGTCACAGTGAAACCATGTGTATATACACTGAGTGGCCAGGTTATTATGACCACCCCATCAGTACTTCATTGGGCCACGAGATAACTCCACAAGATGACTTCGTTGGGCCGCCTCGTGACTCCACGAAATGTTGAAAGGTGATGCGAGGAATCTGACACTGCACTGTTGCCCTTCTGTTGTCTTGTACCAGTCTTGCCACTCTCCGTTCTGCCCTATTGACTAGTGGCTGACGGCCACAATTTGCATGTTAAGACCCAGATTTTCGGCTGACAGTCCAGTCTTTAAACACTTTAACAATGAGCCCCTCTTGAACATTTAACGAATTCTGCTGTTTTGCTGATACTCGCTCCATGGCTCGCGCCAACAGTCACCCCACGTTCAGAAGCTGTTTAATCTCGTTGTTTACCCATATCTTCAGAAAAAAATCACTTCTACTGTCGTGGTAAACAACCTGCTTCCCTATTTATAATGGTCTGGCCCTCTAGCAACTTCAGCGCGACATTATAGCTAATTATAGCTCATTTGCCTACAAACGTCAGGTGGTCATAATAAACTGGCCACTCAGTGTATATCACAGTGAATATCACATTGACCAAATATTGATAGTGAAAAACTCTTAAACGGACATTGATAAGAACAAAACGTGCCGCAACCAAACCAAAATAAGATAGTGATAATGCCACCCCTGTCTGGATAGACAAGCTTCAGATATGACAAACGTGAAATATTTGTGACTATATATAGACAAACTCCAAAAAAATCATAAAGTGATAAGTGCAATAATTGTCAATTCACAAAAAAGTCCTCCGAGTCCTTATATAAAGTGCTTGTGCTTTTAAATGATCATCCTGGTGTCACACACGAAGCCCCCCTGGGCAGTGCACACTCACCGCAAACGGATCCATTTTACACTTTGTATGTAACCTGAGACAGGTATTGGGTCAGATCCTCCTTAGTATTTCCTCCGGATGGTTCCCGAATGTTGTTTTCCCATATATTAAAAAATCAAGAGGAACTCCTCATGCCCAAGGGACATTTAGATCACAATATATAAGGTTTTGGTTTTTATGGCACATTAACAGTAAATTAAAGAAATTTGTTAAAAATATATAGATCAAAGCACATTAGGGGTTTAGCGCCGAAAAGTCGTTGTTTATATTATTAGGACTTTGTTGTCTGTGTTGTGGCAGCTTCATTTCCCATACTATTAATATATTATCTATAAGCGCAGATCAACAGATTTCATACTTCTTATTTTATTATTGCTTACTTTTTATTTTTTACTTTCTCAATACATTTTTGTTATCTTATTTTTTTATTTCTTTTTTTTTACTTATAGCCATTTTTTTTTCCCACTTAACTTTACTGCTATCACACAGGAGCTAACAAGCCCCTGTGTTATAGCATTTGGAGGTGACAGATTCTCTTTAACCTGCGACAGCTGAGGTGTATAGCGTTTCCGTCTCAGTGTTTACACATAGCAGAGTGGAGAACGGACGCTGACTGCACTGATCCTCGCTCTCCATCCTGAAGCAATTTGCCAGAAGAGCGGGGGATCCCGAAAACAACGGTGGGGAGGAAGGCAACCAGCAGAGGAGGATGGACCATGGGGGAGGGGGGTAGTTGGGACGGAGCAGCAGGATAATTACAAGTGATTTAGGTGTGCAGCCACGGAATTCACTTGATCGGCTCCCCCTCTGCACAGAAAAAAAAGAAACACTTGCCTGCTGTCTGCTCCTCCCCGGCCACGGCTGCTGCAGCTACATGTGGCGGCCAGCGGTAGAACTAACGCTGCTGCGCTAGTAGAAGACTGTGAAAGCCTCTCGCCTAGCGCAGCAGAAAGCACGCAGCGACCCACACAGTATTCGCCGATACCGAGTACCGATATTGGCATCCCGAAATAGCGTGGGCCCAGCTTTCTGGCCAATCAGAAAGCAGGCTTCACGCCTAGTGACACTGACGGCCAGAGAGAATCACCCTCTTACCAGCAGTTTCGGTATCGGGGTAAGTTTACTCCGAGTACTCACCCAAATGCTCAGTATCAGCACATCCTATATACAGTATATACCCAACTAGTATTGTCAGCAAAAAAGAACATGCACAAGAAAGGGACACCCAGGGACAGTTCTGCTAATAACAATTGGGGAAAAAAAAATTGGGGCGAATCACAGTTGTTCTCAGTAATTCACAGCAGGCAACAACAATACTTTTAAATCGTCTGTCTACCCTATGTAGCTGCAGTCTGAGTTCAGATTGGTTGATATAGGTAATAAACTGCTCTTTGTATTCTGATTAAGTAGGTTGGTACACCCAACTAGCTAAGAAAAGCAGCAGATGATATAGGTGTACAGGTGAAACTCGAATAATTAGAATATCGTGCAAAAGTAATTGCAGTAAGTGCTGCAAAAGGGGCCCAAACCAAGTACATATGCATGCTTGTACTTTTCAGAGGTTCGATATTGTACCTATGTCCCACCGTCTCCTCGTCGCCGCTGCCGGTCCGTGATCCGATGTGGCCGGTGCGGCTGGGACCGGCACGGCGACGCTCTAACAGCAGATCAAAGGGATATCATTACTCGATTTCCCTTTGATCTCTCTTCCTGTCCCCGAATGCAGGAAGTGATGTATATTACGTCACTTCCTGCATTCAGTGTCACTCTCCGGTGCAGAACAGCCGAGAGAAGCTGATGAAGCAGATCTCTGCTTCATCAGCTTCTGTGGGGGTCCCTAGGTGACATCAGAGATCTTGGGGACCCCTGATGTCTCCATAAAGAGGACCTGTTTGGTGAACTGGCTATTACATAGGGGATTTCTTAATCCCCTATGTTATAGCAATAAAGTTGTCTAAAAAAAGTTTAAAAAAAAAATTACAGCATTAAAAAAAAAGAAAGCTAAAAAAATATTCACAAATAATAATTAAAAAAAATAACACAAAAAATGTTTTAAAGTTCCCCGCACCCCCCACATACACATACAAACATGCGTCGGGTGCGCCTATGTACGAAAACGACGATGGATATGACATCAAACTAGCAGAAGGATGGTTCACAGCTAACCTTAGGATACCAAAATAGGATACTCATTTACCAAAATATGAATTGATGCTTGGAACAGACTTCCAGAAGCTGTAGGAAGTCACTCAACAAAAAGTACGTTTAAACATGCTTAGGACAAACGTAGATTTATACTCATACAAAATAAAGGTAAAATAAACTAATCCAAAGGGCGAACTTGATGGACCACTTGGTCTTTTCCTGTTATCACTCGTAGAGGTAGAGAGAGGGTGAGAGAGGGGGGGAGAAGGAGAGAGGGAGAGATGGGGAGGCAGAGAGAGAGGGAGATACAGAGAGAGAGAGCGAGAGAGAGAGAGAGAGAGAGAGAGAGAGAGAGAGAGAGAGAGAGAGAGAGAGAGAGAGAGAGAGAGAGAGAGAGAGAGAGAGAGAGAGAGAGAGAGAAAGAGAGACCTGAAAGTGCAAGATCCTCCTAATGAGCCTAATAATATCTATCTGTGCAGAAATTTCATTGGCGTTTATTAACTCATAAATAGCAGACAGCTTTTTGAGGAATGAATGCTGTGGCACCCTACCGTGATCAAACACAGGAAATAATCAAGCCATGCTTTGGCAGTGCACGTAAACTGAGCCACGTCTTGGTCCTTATATCTGACAGAGTACAAGCAGAGTACGTTCAAGGCTTTTCATCAAATTCCCAGAGACGCAGGACAAGTAATACAATCTGGCCCTAGTGACAGAGCTGATGTGCTGCTGATGGATTAGCTCCCGACTTATAAAGGAATCGCATAATACTTTTCCTACACTAATCAGTTGTGTCAGTTTCAGTATGCCGAACACTATAAAAATAAAATAATGACTTCTACGTTGTACTGCCTGGTGCAGCTTACCTCCTTTCAGAATCTGCTCCTCTGTTCAGCAAAATGTATTGGGAATGCTCTGTAATGTATGTTTAACAGATTTAAAAATTTAGGCCAGCCACTTACATACTGGAAACAGCCTGGTTATTTCATATATGAATTCTTTGGAAGCAAGTGATGGATTTGTAAGTTTTTATAGCTCCGTTGTACCAACTTTGGTGAAATAATAAGACACTCTTCTGACGAATGGCTTTGTAAAGCGAGTAGTAAAAAAAAAAATAAGTGTGTTAAAGGGACATGTCTAGAAAATTAGGACCGTGGTTTAAATGTTCAGCCAAAGATGAAAACACCACATTTAAAGCTGAACTCTAGATAAATAAAGAACAAAAAGTCATGCAATTATGCCTTCAATAAAACAATAATGATATTTATTTAAAATTGCAACTGGTGTAAGCGCCTGACTTTGACTCTGTATCATTCACCTGTACACTGGAACTCTGACTGGGAGAGGGAGGGATAGCACTAGGAGCCAATCTGGTGTGTTCCATTTGCTAATAGGAGGAGAGATGAGAATGGAGAGTTTCTAAATCTGCTGCTGCCCTATATCCCATATATGTATTTCAACTGTGTACTTAGTTGTTTGTCTGGAGTTTTAACTGATTCGGGTGACAGTCAATTTTTACCCTAATCTCCTTAATGCCCTCTTCACAAATTCCCTACTGTTGCTACTATTAATTAATGAATGATGCTACATCTGAGCTAAATAAACTGAAGAATAGACACTCCCTCGTTCAGAGTTGCACTATATAGTTCCCAGAAAGAGAGGCTGAACAATCATGTTGTAAGAGACTGCAATAATAAAGAAGACTGAAGAATCTCTGGAATTTAGCATTAGACCTATAGCACCGCAATTGGGCACTGCCGCCTGAAGGTGGCAAAATTCAGGTGCAAGGTGAAGGCTTTTAATTAGTTCAGTGAAGCCCCAAGCTTGGATGTGACCACCATATCAAAGCTAACATAGAGATCATATTAGGAACCATGATGACTTGCTCCTGATGATCACAGTGGATCCGAGCTGTCAGTGACAGTCAG
>NW_017306516.1:1325541-1334945 GCF_000935625.1 Nanorana parkeri | reverse complement strand
GGCGAGAGGAGGTTAAAAAGAAAAGGATAGTTTGAAAGTAAATAAGTGGACTTTTTTTTTAAATATTTAATTTTTATTATTTTAAATTATTAAACAATTACACAGTTGTTAAACCATCCATTACACTTTCAGGTGGAAGCAGCACATATCTCTATGATTCTTCCTCAGATAAATTACCATATTCATGCTTCTATATTTATATAAACCAAACTCAAGAATTAAAGGTATGAATGATCTAACGACTAAAAGAAAAAAGGTAGTTTAAACTAAATAGACAATATACAAAGAAGAAAAAACATAAACAAAAGGGGAGGGGGAGGGAGGGAAGTTGGAATAGTTTCGTGCGGAGATCCGTATCATATAAATAATATTGCCTCCCAGAGCTGTATCTTCCTATTTTAAAAATCTCCTATGCTCTAGTGGGCAAGTTGTGGATGGGCGTCTTACACCCTGCTTATAATTATTTTATTTTGTCCATGGGTTCCCGTTTGGCATATATTTATTTATTTATATTTTAGCTAGTCAGTTACTAATGAGGGGATGTAGCATTGAAGGCATTCCACTTAGCCCATACGGTTTCAAACATAGATATACGTTCCTGTCTTGCCATGGTAAGTTTCTCCATCAAACATAGGTAGTCTACTTTATGTATCCATTCTGTGATTGTAGGTATCGTAGCAGTGTTCCAGTATTTAGGAATGAGGAACTTTGCAGCATTCAATAAGTGCGGTAGTAACGATTTCTGATATCTTACAAGTGATGTTTCCGACAGATGTAGTAGACAAACCCAAGATCATTAGGGGCGGGTTGCCCCGTTATATAGAGGTAATAAGTTGAGTAACTTGTGTCCAAAAAGGTTTAATCTTGGGGCAAAACCACCATATATGCCCGTGGGTGCCTGTAAGACTGCATCCCCTCCAACATTCCGAGGAATGAGACGCATGTATTGCATGGAGGCGATCCGGCGTGTAGTACCACCTTGCCAGTAACTTAAATGAGGCCTCTACTACATAAGTAGTAATAGAGGATATAGAATTAGGCCGAGGAGCCGCTTTTTCTGTGTGCAAATCAAAGTATTACCCAGGTCTACCTCCCAGTTTGATATATATAGCGGGTCTTGGGACGTCCGCGAGGAGAGCAATATTTTATACATTTGCGAAAGACCATGTGGTGGAGAGTCTGTTTGTGACAGTAAGGTCTCCAGTGGATTTAAGTTTTTCAAAGATCTAAGTGGTTTGGGGAGGGCGGAAATAAAGTGGTGTAGCTGAAGATACCGCCAATTATCCAAAGGTCTAATACCGAACCTATTCTGTATTTGTTGCAGTGTGCTAATAAGACCAGAGTCCTGTATGACCTCATGTAGTTTGAGAAGTTTATTGGTAGACCAGTATCGTAGACCATTGTCCAAAAGGCCTGGGGGATAATATGAGTGGCCCCTTAGGGGAAATAAGGGAGAATTGTAGGGGCCCAGTAGTTGAGAGTATAATTTTGACCATATAATTAGGGTGGACCTAGTCAATGGGGAGGTAGAGCTCAAAAGCTCTCTATGTTCTGGTGGAATCCAAGGTATCGTCAATAGCGACTGACCGGCCAGTGAAATCCAAATCGACCCACCTTTTACTCCCCAATTGGTAGGTCCAGTCCAATACTCTATTAAGTGCCACAGCGTAGTAATATAGGGTATAGGGTAAAGTCTGGAAGGGCCAGACCGCCCTCCTGTCTAGTCCTAATAAGAGTCTGACGGGAGATCCTAGCTCTAGACCGATTCCAGATATATTTATCAACCACTTTACGCATGGTCCTAAGGTAGCATTCTGGTAAAGAGATAGGCACCGTTTGCAGCAGATATGGTACCCTTGGCAATACATTCATTTAAACAGCATTAATCCTGCCTGTCAAGGTGAGGTAGGGTCGATCATTTGTCCACCTAGATAGGTCTGTTTTAATGCTATTCAAGAGTGGAATATAGTTATACTTCATCAAATCTGAGAATTTAGAAGTCAAATTTATATCCAGATATTTCAGTTTACGTGATTTCCATGTGAAAGGTAACGCACTACGTAAGTGTTGACATTCTTGAGGGGAGGCTGTGATTCAGTATTTCTGATTTGTGTAGGTTTATGCTAAAATTTGAAACCGTACCAAATTGTTCAAGATCCTTAAGGAGATTAGGTATTGTAGTTCTGGGCTGTCTCACAAAAAAGAGAATATCATCGGCATATGCCGCTATCTTGTGCTCATAACCCTGAACCTCGATACCCTTAATATTTACATTGTTCCTAATAGAAATAAGCATGGGCTCCAAAGATAGTGTAAATAAAAGAGGTGATAAGTGCATTGTTTGATCTCAAATATTGCCTGACGCATAACTGGTCCATACCTTGTCTTCCCTCCTTCCTCCCCTCCTCTCTTTCCACTTGTTTTGTCATCCTCCCTTCCTCCTAACCTCCCTATAAATGGAAATTATATTGCAAAGCATACTGTATCCTGGATGTTAAGTTGGTTATGTTATATGCATTTTGTTATGTATGCTTCACTTGACTTCAATAAAGAACTATTGAAAGTAAAAAAGAGGTGATAAGGGGCATCCATGACAGGTGCCATTGTGAAGTTCAAAAACTTGGGACAAACTGCCATTAATCTTAATTTGTGCCGTGGGTTTATGATAGAGTGTCTTAATGGAATGTAACATTCTTGGGCCTAGCCCAAAGTGTTCAAGCGTAACATTTAGAAAATCCTAATCGACTCTATCAAACGCTTTTTCAGCGTCGGTAGAGAGAATCATAGTCGATAGGGTAGATGTAGAGGTGTGATTAACCAGTGTCAGTGCCCGTTGCATGTTATCTCTGGTCTCCCTAACCGGTATGAACCCAGACTGATCTGCTGAGATAAGATGGGGTAGTAGGGGAGCCAGGCGATTGGCTAAAATTTTTGCGTATAGTTTAATATCAGCATTTAATAAAGAGATAGGCCTTTTGGCTAAGATCAAGTGTAGTATCTGTTCTTATCAGTTTTCGGTGGGGAAAAGAACCGTCCTTGCGGGGGATGGTTACTTAGTACTCGCTGGAGTGAAAGAGCGTGTGGGGCGGCTTCCTGTGAGAGGGGAACCGCTCAGTACATGGCTTTCTGACTGAACAGATGCGAAGCTTGGTCTGGCTCGAGGGTTCGGGGGCGGCAGAAGCCCGTGGTGTTGTGCCCCCTGGGGGTGGCGTCCCAGGGGTGCACATGGAGTCACTTGGGTGTGGGACCCCACATTGACTCCTCCCACCCAGGAGGTGGGTCTCTCTTCGGGAGAGCCCACTTGCCAAGTACTATGGGGGACCTGTTTCGGCAGGTCCCCAAAGGAAATGGTCCATCGGCCTTCGGGGTGGTGGACCAAAGTATCTAAACCCCTGTCAGGAGCCTTGCGCCCCGGGGGGTCGGGAAATGGGTCCCTTCTTTATTGAAGGACCTTGCACCCTTGTGCACGTTTTTGTGTGCTGTGATTTCACGGTTCACTTTTTTTGTTCACAGGGGGAAGTTTGTTTAGACGCACGTCCACGGGCTTAAAAAAAAATACAAAAATTTAATAAAGAGATAGGCCTGTAGCTGCTACAGACAGTTGGTTTAGGAAAGACTGAAATATGAGCGTGTAGTGTAGCAGGGTCAGGGGGTCTACCAGTGGGGAAAGTGTTTAGGTATGTGCATAAATAGGGTAAAAGTGTAGTTTGAAAGGTTTTGTAATATTTTAATGAAAACCCATCTGGGCCGGGGCTTTTCCCCGTCGGTGAAGTCATTATAGCCTCATTCAGTTCTTGTTCAGATATTGGGGCTTCGAGGGACATCATTGTAGTCTGGACAATTTGAGGGCGGGAGAGATTAGCCAGGTACTTACGGATTAGATCGTCATGTCGTTTTTTAAATTGTTTAGAGGGATTAGGTCTAACATTATATAATTTAGAATAAAATTCCCTGAAAGATTGGGTTATCTCTTCGTGGAGTGCGTAACAGAATCGGTCACAGTCTTGATTTTAGGGATAAAACCAACATTTTGGCGGGCACGTAAAAGACGGGCCAGTCGCCTACCTGGTTTATTTCAAGATTCATAGGTCTGTTGGGACAGATAGTTCACAGATCTAATATAATTAACTTGCAAAACCTTACGTAGTTCTTCACGTGGTTCGGATAGTTCCTGGAGAAGAGCTTCTACCAGGGATTGTTTATGTGCTCGTTCTAAAGTGGTTATCTTGTGGGTCAATTCCGTAATTTTATTGCTTACACCTCTGTTTCCCACAAGGAGCCTGTTTGACGGTTCAACCCCTTTCCACAGATGACAACACTCTTCTCCTCCAGGCTTACAGAGACTTCTTGGGCGTCCTCGACAAGAAGGGGGCTGAATCCCTACCGCCTCACCGGCTGTATGATTGCCCCATTGAGCTTCTTCCGGGTTCTGCAATACCATTTGGGAGGATCTTCACCCGATTCCAAATGCATATCACGTAATATCAGGGATCCAAGAATTGTAAACCTGATGCTATACCGCATGTATCCCACATCAGATAACTCACCAACGACGGATGCGATACTCCCTGCCTATAATTTCCTCCTACTTACGGATGACCTCTTGCCCAGGAATAAATTGGCCTCCTCTCTAGACCAGCTGCCCTCAAGAGAACATCTGCAAGAATAGGACGGACTTTTCTTCCATGACCATGCTGTACCCCTTCAACTGAGAGTTCCAGTGCTCAAACTCTGCCATGACAACAAATTAGCAGGGCTGACAAAAACAACCGATCTGCTTTTGCGAACCTTTTGGTGGCCTACCCTCAAGGCGGACTGCCACGACATCAATTCTTGCCCGGTATGCAATCAAAGCAAAACGGAAAAGAATAAATCATGGGGTCTCCTACCGCCCCCTGCCTGTTCCCTCCAGACCCTGGGAACAGATCAGCATGGATTACATAGTGGAGCTACCACCCTCTGATGGGTTATTTGTTGTTGTGGACCGCCTTAATAAAATGGCTCATTTTAGTCCTATGATTGGCACTCCTTCAGCCCCACAAACAGCTCAGGCTTTTATCAAGGAGATCATACGCCTCCATGGGGTCCCCAGCAATATTGTATCGGATCGTGGGGTCCAGTTCACCTCTAAATTCTGGAAGGAGCTCTGTCTTGCTCTCGTTCCTTTTACGAAGAGGTAAGTAGAGATCTGGATGGGGGGAGGCCGGTGGACGTAGTATATCTGGACTTTGCCAAAGCGTTTTATACGGTACCACATAAACGCTTGTTATAAAACCCAAGGGCTATGGGCATAGATGAATTAGTGTGCACGTGGATAGAGAACTGGCTACAAGAATGTGCACAAAGAGTATCAGTTAATGGCACCTTCTCAGACTGGGCGGAGGTCATGAGTGGCGTGCCCCAGGGTTCGGTGCCTGGTCCCAAGCTTTTTAACCTATTTATTAATGATATAGGGGAGGGAGTGAGAAGTCATGTCTCAGTGTTTGCTGCTGAAACGAAAATTGGGAGGTTAGTGGACACAGATTTAGACATTATAACACTACAGGAGGACCTGGATATAATCGGGGAATGGGCAACTGTATTGCAGATGAGATTCAATGTCGATAAATGTACAGTAATGCACCTTGGAGTTAAAAATAGGCAAAATGACTATACACTTATGGGTGTGCCACTAGGGAAGTCGGAAACGGAGAAGGATTTGGGGGTCATTATAGACCGCAGATTGAATAACAGCGCGCAGTGCCAGGCTGCTGTAAACAAAGCAAGCAGAGTCCTGTCTTGCATTAAGAAGGGAATGTCTTGCAGGGACAAGTCTATAATTGAGCCACTTTACAGATTACTGGTTCGGCCACATCTGGAGTATGCGGTCCAGTTTTGGTCCCTGATACTCAGAAAGGATGTCCTTGAGCTGGAAAAAGTCCAGAGGAGGGCAACCAAACTCATTAAGGGGTTCGAGGATCTGAACTATGAAACAAGGTTGTTAAAATTAAATATGTTCTTGTTGGAGGTTAGGAGATTAAGGGGGGGGGGCATGATTTTCATGTATAAACTATTCAAGGGTGACAGCAACCTTAGTAACAAACGGTTTATGGTTAGCTCCGTAACAAAGACCAGAGGGCACAACCAAAAATCGGTGGAAAAAAAATGTCAACATACAGGGCGCAAGGTGTTCTTCACAGTTAGAGCGGTTAGGGTCTGGAACTCGCTGCCGCAGGAAGTGATTTCAGCTAAGAGTGTTGAAGCATTCAAGAAACTCCTGGATGAGTTCCTTGGAGACCGTAACATAAAGGGGTACAGGTACTGCTAGGAGAAAAATCACACATGGACTCATAAACACGCACACACCTGCTCATAAATACATACACTCAATAGGTTGGACTTGATGGACTTATGTCTTTATTCAACCTTAAATACTATGTAACTATGTAGAAAATTGAAAAAATATGGTCTCACAGCAAACCTGCCAAGTGAAGGCCTTCCACAAAAACTCACAGACCTGGAAAGGAGGGCATTAATCAAAGTGGCAACAAACAGACCAAAGATAACCCTGAGGGAGCTACAAAGCTCCACAGCAGAGATTGGAGTATCTGTCCATAGGACCACTTTAACCCATACACTTCACAGAGCTGGCCTTCAAAATAGCCATTGCTTACATTAAAAAAATTAGCAAACAATTTTGCTGTTTACCAAAGGGCATGTGGGATACTCCCCAAACATATGGAAGAAGGTACTCTGGTTACATAACACTAAAATTGAGCTTTTTAGGGTTCACGGAAATTGCTATGTCTGGCGCAAACCCAAAACCTCTCATCACCCCGAGATCACCATGCCCACAGTGCAGTATGGT
The DNA here is from genome assembly GCF_000935625.1 of Nanorana parkeri. Lineage (NCBI taxonomy): Eukaryota > Metazoa > Chordata > Amphibia > Anura > Dicroglossidae > Nanorana > Nanorana parkeri. Next base: position 1,328,098 of record NW_017306516.1, on the reverse strand, counting down.
GGTGGCAGCATCATGCTGCAGGGAAGTTTTTCATCTGCAGGGACTGGCAAACTGGTCAGAATTGAAGGAATAATAGATGGCGCTAAATACAGGGAAATTTTTTAGTGAAACATGTTTTAATCTGCGAGAGATTTGAGACTGGGACAGAGGTTCAAGTTCCAGCAGGACAATGACCCTAAGCATACGGCTAAAGCACCACTTGAGTGGTTTAAAGGGAAACATTTAAATGTTTTGGAATGGCCTAGTCATAGCCCAGAGAGTCATAGCCCAGACCTCAATCTAATTGAGACTATGTGGCATAACTTAAAGATTGCTGTACACCAGTGAAACACATCCAACTTGAAGGTGCAGGAGCAGTTTTGCCTTGAAGAATCCCAGTGGCTAGATGTGCCTAGCTTATAGAGACGTAACCCAAAAGACTTGCAGCTGTAATTGGCTGTGCAAAGTATTGACATGGGGGTGAATAGTTATGCATGCTCAAATTTTATGGGGGCTTTTTTGTCATATTTCTTGTTTGAATGACAATAAAAAATATTTTGCATCTTCAATGTGGTGTGCATGTTGTGTAAATCAAATGATACAAACACCCAAAAATCCATTTCAATCTCAGGTGGTAATGCAACAAAATAGGAAAAATGCCAAGCGGGTGAAAACTTTTGCAAGCCACTGCACCATACAGAAACACCAGGGAGAATGTTTGATGGCATCACCTTTAACAGAAATCGCTGTAAAATGACCAAGTACAAGGAGAAATGCAGCCATTCGAATTTCCACATAAGCAGCAGAGGCTATATTACCATCCAATATACATTTATTTTAAAGTAGCTCTAATCCCTGACCGATTAATATGTAGTTTCCTATCACACTGTGTATCATAAACAATAGCCATTTAAAAAAAAATGCTTGTTTTAAATTTTTCTTTATCCTTTGTTGCAACTCAGGGCTGCTGATCTAATGCAGCCTCTTTGCAGGCATTTGCTCTCAACATGCTCTTCAACATTGACTAAATGGCATTTCTCAGGGCAGTATTCCTGGTTGGTAACAATTAGACTATTTCCGCATATTGTGTATTGAAACTGCCAATTGTAGTCTCCATCAGAACCCTGTGTGATAGGGTTACAACTGGGAGAAACATAAGTAACACACTGAAGTATTGTGTTAAAGCGAACGTTTTTTATTGACACATATAGTTACAAGAATGGCAACATTTCGGGAGCCCGCAGGTTCCCTTCTGCCGGCTCAGTATAATGTCATACTAAGCCTGAGAAATGGACCCTGCGCGGCCCTGAAAATAATATCACATATCAGATTTTAAACTTTGGTAAAATTGTTATAGTTCCGTTTTCATGTCTACTTGCTAAGTAAAATCTGAAATATTCAGTCAATGTATAAAAGAAAGTTTATTAGATACAGGTAATAATACTGAAAAAAAAATAACATACCTCCATTAGGCTCGAGTGTATACCAATGAGGTAGGGCATCGGCGCGCTGCCAAAAGAAACATAGCTTATTAATAGTTAGTACTGAAAAAACACCACCACATTGTAAAAATAAATAAATTATATACACACACACACACTCGGTGACATTAAACCCTCAGATTTTTTAACATAAACCAATACTGTAATGTGTGCCTTACTGTAATCCATGGTAGTTTCCCTTCTCTTTGCTGCTCTTCCTTTTAAATCCTCATGTCTTCTCATGCTTGGGGAGAACTTCCCTTTTCAGCTCAGGGCCTCTTCCTGTAGTGCTGGCTCAGGTTACAAGCCTATACAAACGTATACACAGACACCGTGTATCCATTCCTGAGACAAGGCAGTCTGCTGCAAAACAGAAGTTCTGCAGAGCATGAGAACAGATACAGATTTAAAAGGAAGGGCAGCAAAGAGAAGGGAAACAACCATGAATTACAGTAAGGCACACATTACAGTATTGTTTTATGTTAAAAAATCTGAGGGTTTAATGTCACTTTAAGTTGACATTTACTATATAATAGATTTATTTTAAATTTGCAGTAAAATCCTTTTCTTGGCGTACATGGTTATGGGTTGGTTTATGCTGCTACTTACAGGACACTGGCAACACAAAGCTGTAGGACAATCCAGTATAACCCTGCTACCCCTATCATGCCACACTTTGTTATCAGGCAATAGTAGGTGTGGATTATAACAACCGAGGGGAGAGGCCTGTGTCCTTTAATGTGCTCCCGATTTTACAGTAAGTAAAAAATCTATTTTATTAATCGTACATTACAGGATTTTTATTCTGGTACATTGGGAGGTTTGGACTTAGCTGTATGCTAACCCCAGGTCACAACCACCAGATGTACACTGCTTGACATATGTAGAGTACCTGTACACACATGAGATGGAGAACATGTCAGCATTCCAGTCAGTGCTGGCAAAGGCAATAGGGCAACGGGAAATAATGTCAAATCTGCGCTTATGGGTAGTTTTAGAGAATTAATGGATATTACAGCTGCTGCACTATAGACACTGCTTGTAAATAATAATAGGTATGCAGCGCTATGGGTCCAGATAGTAACTAGTTATATATA
>NW_017306516.1:1311235-1325395 GCF_000935625.1 Nanorana parkeri | reverse complement strand
ATATATATAATTAATAGGGCAACGGAGCAGAAAGAGATCCACCAGACAGGCCTAAAGTCAGGGCTGGTGGCAGACAAATTAAACCAGAATAAGAAAGCCAAGTTGGTACAGAAAAGGTCAGTCCAAAGGAAAAGCGTGTCAGGAGCAAAGGCACAGGTGGTAGCTGTGAGGCATCAGGAATGTTGCTCAGACAAAGGGAGCTGGTCTCAGCAGGTTTAAATAAGGAGAGAGATAAGGAGGATGGGCAGGAAGTGGGCAAGAGGCAAGATATATTAACCATGTAGCAAAGAGCAGAGCACATGCTTCAAGAGCCACAGGTACCAGCTGAACCATAGCAGCAGAGAGGTTAGAACAACTGCAAGCCTGTGGAAGTACATGTAACATATCAGCCTTGCAGCTGATCTGCGACAGCCAACCTGGTAACATTTAGGGAAAATGTAACAAAACACCAAGTGCCAGCATGGCAAAAGGATGTCTGATGCTGAAAAGCCCAAAAGACACTAACAGATCTAGTGAAGTGCATTTGATCGGGAAATTGAATCATAGGCTGTTGAATCCTCCTAGCAATAATGGAAGGAAGCAGACTGTCCCATACGGGAACCTTAACTGCCTCCGGGCCAGCCGTAGTAAAAAAAACGGCCGGCCAGGAGCTCTCTAGATCTGAGCGGGCGTATGCTCCTTAAAAATGGCAGCTGCCTCCTAACTTTTGAATTCTTCTCTAACCTAGTCTTGGAGCTGGAAAAGTATACATGTACTTGTAATTGAATGTGCAGCGCTCAGGGAAACCACATAGTGAATCAACTCAGTGTAACATAATTGACATATAAATAAATAAAAATTATATAAAAAAATATGAAAATGTGCATCAATATATAAATACCTTAATTTATGCTAATAATCACAGTGATGAATAAATAATCTCAAAATTGTGCATCAATATATAAATACCTTAATTGCCTGCTAATATTGAGCAATAGTGCCTCACATATAATAATCACAGTGATATCTAAATCTCAAAAGTGCAAAAAGTGCATACAATTCCTATGAGGTAGATTCCAAAAATCAAAAAATCAATTAATTCAGTAATAGTGTCTCACCCAGTTTCTGAAAAAGAACCGCTAAGGCTGAGAATAGACCTACTGCCAAAGGTTGAATCAGACCAGACAGGAGAAAAGACAGGAACAGATACACGGAAAACACCCTGATATGGCATATCCTTGTCTTGATTTAAATAGTACAAGGAAAACACCCTGATATGGCATATCCTTGTCTCAATTTCAATAGTACAAGGAACACTACATTTGATTGACCCCTGTTCTTAAGGACCTGTGTTTCACCAGACAAGATGTCAAGGCCAGCAACCAATAAGCAGGATGGTAAACCAGCTCGTGGGACAGAAGATGCAGATGATCTGGAAGGGCCCATAGAGAGACTGCCAGAAGCTGGCAAAAAAAAAAGGCATAGATCAAGTTGAGCTGATCTCATGAAATCACCTGAGCAGCTCAGTGTATGTTCTCCTCTTACCTTGGAGATGGAATTAATGGATTTCCCATGTGCATGCACAGGAGTTGCTTCACTCTGGGCAGCCCCAATCAAGCTGGCTAAAGATCCAGAGCTTGGAAAATGACTCAAGCTTGGAAAAAGAACAAATCCAGAGCTTGGAAAAAGACCAAAGATGTCAGCGCTGACCAGAGAGAAGGGGGAGGTAAGTTTACTTCTGCTTCAACCTCCTTGACCTCACATAGTTGATGTCATTTTAACTAAATATATGACTTTGGAAAAGAACTGTCTGATTTAGGTGTGACATATCAATTTGGGTGTATACTTTTGTAATCAGTTGTTTTGTGTGTTTCTTTGTAACCAATTTAACTCACATTTTTCACGTTAACATGACACTGACAACATTTAATCCACTATGATACAAAATTCTATGACAAAATGACAAATCTTCCAAAGAGGTGAATATATTTAGAGGAATGTATAGAAAATGAGCTTATGCTTAAATATCTGTAGGGAATGTGTAGCTAAAATCAATTATTGTACTGTATATAATATGGTGTTTGTAAAATGCTGCCTGCACTAGTTGACAGGATATGATTTTGGGGGAGCATTGCTGCAAGAAAAAGTATGTAACATGAATTCTAAATTATCATTCCAGTCAGTATTTCACATTTTATCTACATGTTCAGGTTGCACTTGCATTACATCTGTTTTTCACAGCCATGTCTGTAACTTCTACTCTCTAAAGCACAGATTACCATGAAAGCTTGCACGGATTTTTGGGGTACAGTAATATTAGATATGTACGTGAAGTAATTTGCATACAAATTAACACACACAACATACACGTGCACCATATTGTGGTGTACGCCATGCACATGCGCTGCAGTGCGTTGTTAGAATGGATCGCAGTGCATGATTTTTTTCTTTTGTAAAAAAACATTAATTTAACTGTGGTAGCGCATTGCAAAGCTTTGTGACACATTGTTGTGCATTGTGATATCTTGTATTGCAATTAAATATACACCTGTTTCATTTTATCACAACACAAACACCAACACAGCGCAAAAACGATTTTTAACATAAGTCGCTTATTTACAGTTTTGCGTTCCTTCATTTTTTTTAACCTTTTTGCAAAAGGCGCAATTTCAAATTGCAAATATTTGTTATTTATTAACTCAATACAGTTTTATCTTTTAGATTTAGTAAGAAAATATTTTTTGTGCACTGATACTGATTTTTGTGTATTTTTATCGGTTTAATATTAATTTGAGAATCATTTCGCAATTATCACAGTGCCTACAAATTTAGTAGCACCATCTTTTTATTCTACCGGGCCTGTGCTTTCAGAAAATATATGGTTTGGGAGGTCTTTTACAAATGCTAGCAACGCAGCAGTTGAAAATCAAAACAATGGGAAAAATTGCAAAAATGGTGTGGCCAGCTGAGGTGCAAAATGATCCGGAGGACTTAGCAGCAAAAGGGTTAAGTTATATTTACACTGCCACAACATACTATATATAGGGATATTGCTCTGTGTGATCCTTCTTTGGTGTGGGAGTTTAATTATAGCATAAAACATTACTGCCACGCCAGTGAACCTGGGGAAAGTGGGCTTCTAAATTATAATCCCTTTCTGCAGCCTTCATTGGTGTGGCAGTATTAAAGTAAAGTATTAGGCCTCATTCAGGCCCCTTTTTCACCAGGGCAGAAGCATTTCACAGTGGCTTCCGCATGATTTTTGAAAGAGCATTTCAGCGCTAAAAAACAATTAAAAACGCTCAAAACGTGCTGATCAGCACATTTCTATTGAAATCTATATAGAAAACGTGCAGATCCGCGCGAAAAAAAGTAGCTCAGGGAGCATTTTGTGCGAGAGGTGGTTCGGATCACGAGGAGCCGCGTGATTATCACAGGTTGCCACTGGAGTCGTCTTCCACTCCTCCATGACGACAGCACAGAGCTGGTGGATGTTAGAGACCTTACGCTCCTCCACCTTCCGTTTGAGGATGCCCCACAGATGCTCAATAGGGTTTAGGTCTGGTGGCCAGTCCATCACCTTTACCCTCAGCTTCTTTAGCAAGGAAGTGGTCGTCTTGGAGGTTTGCTTGGGGTCGTTATCAAGTTGGAATACTGCCCTGCGGCCCAGTCTCCAAAGGGAGGGGATTCAGTATGTCACAGTACATGTTGGCATTCATGGTTCCCTCAATGTAGCTCCCCAGTGCCGGCAGCACTCATGCAGTCCCAGAACATGACACTCCCACCACCATGCTTGACTATAGGCAAGACACACGTGTCTTTGTACTGTTCACCTGGTTGCTGCCAAAAGGACATGGTTCCAGTAATCCATGTCCTTAGTCTGCTTGTCTTCAGAAAACTGTTTGCTGGCTTTCTTGTGCATCATCTTTAGAAGAGGCTTCCTTCTGGGACAACAGCCATGTAGACCAATTTGATGCAGTGTGCGGCGTATGGTCTGAGCACTGACGGGCTGACCCCCTACCCCTTCAACCTCTGCAGCAATGTTGGCAGCACTCATACGTCTATTTCCCAAAGACAGCCTCTGGATATGATGCTGAGCACGTGCACTCAACTTCTTTGGTCGACCATGACAAGGCCTGTTCTGAGTGGAACCTGTCCTGTTAAACTGCTGTATGGTCTTTGCCACCGTGCTGCAGCTCAATTTCAGGGTCTTGGCAATCTTCTTATATCTTCTTATAGCCTAGGCCATCTTTATGTAGAGCAACAATTCTTTTTTTCAGATCCTCAGAGAGTTCTTTGCCATGAGGGGTCATGTTGAACTTCCAGTGACCAGTATGAGAGAGTGTGAGAGATAACACCAAATTTAAGACACCTGCTCCGCATTCACACCTGAGACCTTGTAACACTAAGAAGTCACATGACACCGGGGAGGGAAAATGGCTAATTGGGCCCAATTTGGACATTTTCACTTAGGGGTGTACTCACTTTTGTTGCCAGCAGTTTAGACATTAATGGCTGTGTGTTGAGTTATTTTGAGGGGACAGCAAATGTACACTGATATACAAGCTGTACACTCACTACTTTACATTGTAGCAAAGTGTAATTTCTTCAGTGTCGTCACATGAAATGATATAGTAAAATATTTACAAAAATGTGAAGGGTGTACTCACTTCTGTGAGAATATATATATATATATAACTATCTCAAGAAATTGAACATTTTATTTAAACATGAATTATAATACAGTGTAATTCATTAATCAATAAACATACAACAAGCTGAGATAAAATACTAATCACTGAATGAATGGTACAAGGCAGACCCCACACAAAGCTGCCTTGCTAACCGACACATTTCGGGGAATATACCCCCATTTCTCAGCTTGTATGTTCATTGATTAATATGCTGTATTACACGAGGACAAGGCGGTATCTGTTTGTTTTGCATGTTTTGTGAGGAATACTTCCCAGTGGCCTTTTGATGACGGCAGCCTGCAAACGATTGTTGGTGGAGAATATCATTGGGAGTCTGCTGAGCGCTGTGGTGTGCATTTTTCTGGTACATTAAAATGCATTAAATTGATTTTAAAAATCTCGAAATAATATGTACATGGCATGAATATTGATGTTTTTAATCCATAATTAAAATTGGTATATTTAAAGACCTGTTTTCTTCAATTTCTTTTCATGTGCATATGAAAGAAGAACTAGACAACAAAGATTAAACTAAAGGCAACTAGACATTAAGGCAAGATCATACATTGGTTCACTATACCTCTGGGAAAATGTTTAGTTCTTTAGTTTGTCATTCCGCTCTACCACAAAATGTTTAATTTTGCAGATTACAATGAGCACCATGAAAACGGTTGTGAAACATTTACTAGTGTGTGTGTACCTCTCAGCTTAAGCTATTGATCTCTGTCAAAAACATGTTTTGTCAACATGTTTTGTCTTTCTCCCCCTGACAGGGGGAAAAAGCGGAAAACAGGTTTGAAGGAACACTGAAATAATGTTCTTGATCTTTATAATGTCAACTATACAGTGTTTTGTTTAGTCAGCAACATGCTTGTTCGTTAATTTTGTAAAATGCATCTGTTATTAGAGGGCAGGGGTGGTAATCACTGGCCTTCTTCTGAAAATTTGAAGCAGGAGGAAAACCAAAGGAGAAGGCGAACAAAAGTGAGGAAAAAAATAAGGAACCAGGGATAGATCTGTCTGAGCATAGTAGTTACAAATATACAAAAATTGTGTTTGGAATTATTTGTAAGTAGGGAGAATGATACTCACTGGAGTAGGGATGTGGGATTTCTCATGCAGGATATCAGGCAACTCTGGAACAAGGGCATGCGGAAAATACTTCCGTCCTGCTGCAGATGGTTGCATTCAATGCTTGATGTAGTGGTATTTTGGGCAGCCGTGAGAGCTGCAAGTCCATTGGTACCCAATGCTGTATGCAGGAAAGAGGGAAGAACCCAAAAAAGACATCAAAAATGAGTATGGGCAGAGGCTCCCCAATTGGACAGATCAGTTGGAGTCGTGTTTAACAATTAATGTCAATTTCTTTTTAGGTGATGATCATGAGTAACAAATGTCAATGTGTTTCGTGGTTTTGGAATGACCGCTAACCCAGGAGGGTGTAAGGAGACACTTTTAGGGTGGTGTGGCAGCGGCTCCTGGTGTGTTCTTTTTTGTACTCATGATCTTCACTTAAAAAATACATAACTTAAACTCATCTGCCCGATTGTAGCGCCTCTGCTCACCCTCATCTTTGGCGAGTCTTTTTGGGGTTTGTCCCTCTTTCTTCGAAAAAATACTAGTTGCCAAGCTCAGTCTAGTGTTAATGCCTCTTGACTTTACAGACCAGGAACATGCGAGTATCACATTTCCTTAACTTTGTACTTGTCCCAGGTCAGTGGTAAAAAAAAACAAAAAAAAAACCAATGAAGACAATGCCCATGCATGACAGCCAAGCAATTAGCATTCACAGAAAAGGTTACTCAAGACCGGTGAACTGTAGACCCAGTCACTAGTTCCATTCCAACTGCTGTTTTATACAATTATCAAGAACCACTATTAAAACATTAATTTACAGTACACTCTTTTTGCATATAGTCGATTTAACAGATAAGGTTGTAAAAGCATTTAACGCCTAGGCCTTGCTCACACCAGACAGTATGTTCCGGCCTGATTCTGGCTGGAATGCACTGCATCACATTGCGGCCGGCTCACTATGTTGTGGTTCAGGAGGGGGCGTGGCGGTCCATTGAAGTGAATGGCACCGTAGCCACACTCTCCGGCCGCACAGAAATGCAAGGCACATCAATGCCTGCGGTCCGGACCAAACAAAATAGTGCTTGCAGCATTTTGTTCGGACCAGACCGCAGGCATTGATGTGCCTTGCGTTCCCATGCGGCCGATCACATTGCGGCTGGAGAGCGTGGCAAACAAATACTTCTAGATAATTGCAGGCTTTGCACTCTTTGCATACCTTATATTTATTTTCCTTCCCATTCTTCTCACAGTGGCCTATATATATATATATATCCCTTTACTTCTTGGAACTCTGGCACATGTGACTAGGACATGTGACCGTACACATCTTTTTAGGGGAGGAAAATGCCTTTCCCTGAGATCTTGCGTGATTACAGATGAAATTTCCCAGCAATGCACTGTGATTTAACCTTCCCAAGATGCAACAGCTGGCCACATTACATCATGTATGCCCAGGAGGATCAGGAAGTAAAAAAAAAAAAAGAAATTGTAAGAAAAATATGTTTCACTAATGAATGTAAGATGATTTAATATCAGCATGCAGAGTTAAGTGCTGGTGTTATTTTTAGTCAAAGAGGGTAAAGGTCCACTTTAAATATATGTCAGCAGCCTTCCCCTTTCTCATGCTGATTGTGTCCCATCACTAAAAAGGAAGGAAGGAAAGCTGATGTGGAATTGTATTCATATACTCTTGTAATGATATACTAAGGATTCTTTTGCAGGTGGAAATAACTAATAGGTAAACAGACTAATGATTCATTGGGAGCATGCCAAATATGACTCTTTCTATGGTTGATGTGGACATTTTTTTAAATCTGCAGCTTTCACAAAACAATACCTGGAGATCCTGCCAAAGGGTGTTTATGCAATTCCTGCTGTAGGATGACAATATGTTGTCTCTGTCTAACAGTAGTGGGCTGTTCCAAAATACATTACTAAGCCATGGTCCACTATAGTCACCATCAGGCAACCTGTCCTGCAAAAATGCCATGCAGACATTGCTGAAGTGCATGTGTACAGGAAGGGGCTACAAAAAGGGTACATGAGATCAGCAGCACTGAATTGAAACAAAGGACAAAAAACAAAAGTTAAAACAAGTATATTGTTTTAAAAAAGCAATTATTTATGATTCAAAGTGCAGCTGAAAACAGTAAGGGTTTACAACTATTTTACAATGTGTTCCTAGATATAAATTACTGTAGCTATATGATTTTTGTATCAATAGGCACCTTTATAAGAAAGCAGACACACCATTGACTGACTGCAGTCATAGAAAAAAAAAAATCTAGATAGTGCTTTTACCAGGGATGTCTGCTCTGAGCATAAAGATATGATTGGGTGATGCAATTGGACACCATTCGGTATCTTCCTTTAACATAAAAACAGTTTGTTTGTGTGCGCTATTTGACAAACATCTTATGTATTTGCCCAAGTTTACTTTGTTTTTGCATTAACCTAATGGCACAGTATTTACATCACCACACTGCTGTAATCCCTTAACAGTAACCTAAAACAGCTGATGAAAAGCAACATCCTGCAAATAATTTTGGACAAGAAAACACTGCCCACTTTTATATTAGTCTTCTCACTATTCACCTTAGGGAGCTCCCCCTGGAATTGAATCTCTGCATTCCCCAAAACAATGAGAAAGAAATGGCCCATGCAAAAAATGTAAATGCTGTTGTGGCTTTCATTAGCTCATGCTTTGTCAGCGGTTGAACTGCTTCCACCGGATAGCGAACACTTCCCCCAAGTCCAAAGGTTATCTCTCCAAGTCATCTGCACAGAAAGGCTTCAAAAGAACATCATGTATCCACATCACGCAGCACTAAGGAATCAAATCCAGATCTAATGCAGTTTGTTCATCTTAAAATGTTCTACAAGCCCAAGATCTGATGATATTAACACCTATACAGAGGAACTATTCTATGTACATATGTGTTTTCATGGAAGAGCATCTGTCATTGAACACATATCTTTTTTTTTTATTCTGTTTATATTTTCATAACAAATAACAGGGTGTACTTAAAAAAAACAAAAACTCCTACCAAGGTAGGGGCACATACTTGTTACAAACAAGGAAAGATACAGATAAGCAACCCCAGTAAAAATACCCCCCAACCAGAGAGTTGTGTGCCACACCGAGTCCCCAGACCACCAATATACAGGGAGGATTGATACGGAGAAATAGGTTTAAAAAAAAAGAGCACAGCCAACTTCCCATCCAATCCAAGGATATGTGTCCATCCCCAAAGTATACAATTAAAATAAGAAATTACATCAGAGAGAGGGATCTTCCCGGTTCACCGGATGGAAGACCAAACACTGACAACTGTAATATGAAAAGTAAGGCAAGGCAAGGCAAGGAGGGGCAATTACATCATCTCACTACTTCATCTAAAGATTGCATTAAGTAGAGGATTCCACCCAGCATTCACAAACCCTGTCAAACTTCTTCGGACATCCCCTGCTAAGGTAGGCAGCCTTGTACAAATGCAAGGATGAGTCAACCAAGCATTTTCAATTTGAGAGAGAGGGGGGATCCCTCCGTTTCCAATGCAACACCACTAGCTTCCTCGCAGAGAATAGCAACACCCCAATCAGTGTACGAAAGGCTGTAGTAGAAGCAGCCTGTTCAGTGAGCCCCAGCAAGCACATGGGGATAGTTAATGGGATCGGGTGTGCCGTCATCCGCGAGATGAAGTCAGTAACTTCCTTCCAGAACCCCGAAATCCCTGGACAATCCTAGAAGACATGGCACAAATCGTCAGGTTGAGTAGAATATCGCCAACAAGAAAGTGAGGCATCTCGATAAATCCTTGCAAGCCGAGCAGGGGTATATTAAACATAATGCAATATTTTAAATTGAATAAGTTGGTCTCTAACAGAAACCATTTAGGAGAAAGGGTAATCCCAAACTGCTTCCCAATCATCATCAGAGAGCACATCCAACACCCACTTCAGCTTGCAAGGAAGTTTATGTACGCCAGCATCATCCAATAAGGCTCGGTACACTATTGAGAGGTTTCCCCGCAGACCATTCTGCCATAGGAGAGATTCCAAAGGTGAGATGCTAAGGAAGCACTCCAACCCCACCCCCATCTGAGCCTGAAGAGTGTGTCTAAGCTGAAAATACCTGAACAAGTAACGGTTTGGAAGACCGTATCTCTCCTGTAATTCAGCAAAGGATGTGAGTGAACCAGCCAAAGTCAGATCTCCAAAGGTCCTGATTCCCCTAGCCGGCAAATGAGGCAGCCATGCATTGTTCCACAGAGGGGCGTGTGGTGACTCATAGGTGGCAAGTGGATGGAGAAGCTTGCAGACCGAGTCCCAAGTCTTAACAGTCGCCTCCATAGAGACCATCAGTGGATAAGGCGCCCCCACCCAGTCAGAGCTGCATAGGACCCCAGCGAGGTAGCCTCCGTCACCACAGCAGCTTCGCCGTCTTCCGCAGTTAGCCAACAATGAACCACCACTAAATGGCCAGCAAGATAGTACTTCTTAAGGTCAGGTAAAGCCAGGCCACCCCAAGTCCAAAGCTCCTGAAGGAGACTAAGTCTCACACAAGATTTGGAATTCCATATAAAGGAATTAAACAACCAATTAACTTTCCTAAAAAAGGCATTAGGGATATGTACATGGGAATTACAAAGGAAGTAAAACAAGACAGGGAGAGCCTTCATCTTAATCAGGTTGGTTCGTCCGATAAGTGTCAAGGGTAGGTGCGTCCAATCCACACTTGATGGTAGGGAGTAAGGGAAGTAAGTTAAGACGATAGTAATCATAAAAACAGCAGTAGTGATTTTGACCCCCAGGTAAGTGATCTGTTCTACCCACTGTAAGGGAAGGTTGTGGTCTGCCTGGGATCGGATCAAGGGGTACAGTGGCAAGATATGTGACGTTGACCAGTTTACCTGCAATCATGAGAACACAGCAAAGGTATCCAGAATATCCAACACTGTAATTGGAGAGGGCCCAGCATCCAAAAGAAACAGAATGAGGTCATCAGCGTACAGTGCCAAAAGCTCCTCAACCTCTCCCACCTGGAGACCCCTTATGCCAGGAGATGAGTGCAGGGCCACCGCCAGGGGCTCCATCACAAGAGCAAATAAGCTCGGTGATAAGGGGCAGTCCTGACGTGTGCCCTGCTCCACCACAATGGGTTCGGAAAGGGCACGACCAATCTTTAAAGCTGCTCTAGGCCTGCTGTACAGAATGCCTATCCATTTCAGGAAACATGGGCCAAATTGCATTGTGCGCAACACCCTACCTCATGAATCCCCAATCAACCGAATCAAAAGCCTTGGCAATATCCAGTGACACCATCGCTCTAGAGCCCACAGCGCAATGGGAGATTTGCAATTGAGCAAACACACGGCGCAGATTGGTATCCATGGATTTGCCCGGCATGAAACCCGTCTGATCAATATTTACCAGGGAGCCAATCACTTTAGAAAGGCAAGTGGCCAGAACCTTAGTGAGAATCTTAAGGTCCATATTCAGAAGGGCTATGGGCCGATAAGATGAACACAGAGGATCCTTGCCAGGCTTAGGAAGAACCACCACATGTGCATCTCTGAAGGAGTCCGGCAGCTCGCCAGCAACCAAAGCAGAAGCATACAAGTCCCGGAGCCTGGGGGCTAACCGCTCAGCATAAAGTTTATACCATTCAACGGGTATACCACCCGGACCAGGGGACTTATCATTCGGAAAGGAAGCAATAACGATCACCCTATATGCTCGTCCCAGTTCTGGCAAGGATAGTCCCCCCAAAAGCTCACCCAGTCAGCCCAAGTCGTATTTCTGAGTAGAGGTGCTGATAATAGGACTGCAACTCCCGTAGGATAGACTGGGGCTCTATGACTCTACCACCCCTAGCATCCAGCACACACGGGATGTTCGTGTGACTCCTCTGATCAGCCACCAGCAAGGCCAAGAGTTTCCCATTTTTGTCACCTTGTTCAAACAACGATTCTCGAACAGGGAGCATCTAGTCATCTCTATATAATGGAGTTTTAGAGATCTTCTGGCTAACCGGAGCACCTCAAAGGTCGACTCCCCAGGGAAGGCCTTGATAGCAGAGATATATACCCCCTAACATTTGCCTTAAAAGCATGCCAAACTACTTTAGGTGATGCAGAACCCGCATTCGCAGGCCAGTAGCCATCCATAGCGGGGACTATGCGGGTGGATACTAATTCCACATGCAGCCAACTCGGAGACAGTCTCCAACATACAGAGTTCCTACGCCTAGGGAGCGACAATGAGATGGACAGAGGGACATAGTCCGACAAACCACCGGGGAAGTAAGAGGTCTTGGCAACCAGGCCAAGAAGATCCTGGTTACCGAAGGCCATATCTATGCGAGCTGAGGAACCATGGGATAAATGTGAGTAACACTCATGTTTAAACCCTGTACAATGTTTAAAGATTTATAGCAAATTTATAGCATGTGGCATATATTAAAGTTAAATTATACTACAGCTCAATAAGTCATAATTTAATAATTATTGTATTTCACTGTCTTACACTATATTATGCAACTCTCAGTCTCCATATTTATATGTATTATGTATAAATTAAAACACCTTACACCAGGGTTCAGTCCCACAGTTTGGTATTTTGTCAAATTTAGAGGTCAATTTAGAGGTCTCAATATTTATTCTCACAAAGAACAGGGCACAGACCACTTGCGGTTCACACCCGCTTTACAGCAGACCCATCTACCCAACACAAAGAAAACCTTAAGCTTTGGCCTTACAGGTTGTTCCACTTCCCATCATCTGGAAAACATCATCACATCAGTAGAAACGGCACAAGGGACTTGCAATTTATCAAAGGAAGTTGTCTTCTTCTTTAACCAATAAAATATCATGAACAAACAGTGTGCCAACACCATCATTCTATCATGAGATTGCTACACTTCAAGTCTAAACCAACTCTTTTACAATTTCTTTCAAAAAATATTAGGATTTTCAAGTGCAGGTAAACAACCAGTATACATAACGCTACATACAAGAAAGACAAATATTTAAGTACATACAACCCAAAGGTAACAATTTGTTTCCAATGAAAGGATATAATGAACATTCACAAGGTTAGATGGTACAATGGTACTACTTCCACATGGGAAGTGTTGGGACAAGGGAGCCTTGAAGGATTGGTATTGGAAAATATCATAGGAGGGCTGCGTAAAGAGAAAGGGAGGAGGAATAGTAATGGGATAAAGGGTCACCAGAGAAAAATGGGAGTGGTATCTCCACCCATGGAACTAAAATATCACCTTCTGGCAGACCAGGTCATAGGTGAAGGGAGTCTATACAGAAGTTGGGGGGGGTGTGGAGGAAGAAATGGTCCAACTAGGGGGTAAAGATATCAATGACTTTATAGCATTGTTTTGGCAGACTGTGAGTTTCGCATACAACATGGTGTGGGCCATGTTAGCAAAAAATAAGAACATGTTGAAGCAGTTTGAAATGGATTGGAGAATAATCCTGTTTTCATATTGAAAAGAGCTATGTAGCAGTCTTCCTGAAGCAAGGAGTCTATCATGGTATGAATTTTGCAGTATGTTTCAGACCAATATTGGGGTGCGATTAGGCATTGCCACCATGGGCAAATGTGCCTTCTGTTTGGCAGCCCCTAAAGCAATTCAAGAGGTACGAAGAAAAGGCTTTAAAAAAGCTTTGCAATTATCAGCAAAGGTGATTACCACTCTCCAACAGACCAATCCCCTCTACCCTGTAAGACATCATGGGTATGTATTGGTCTGTTGGAGAGTGGCAATCAGGGGGTTAGCATAAAGGGGAGTGGTTGGTGGAGGGGACAGCAGGAAGGAGGGGGAGAAACCTAAAAGGGAAGGGAGGAAGCAAGGGAAGGTGAGGGAGGAAGGACAAAGGATCAGAGAGGTGTAATCTCTATAATATTAGACTCAAGGGACCAAAGATACATTGGGGTGGAGTAACTATGAAACATAAACAATAATTAACAATGCAATGCTCTTAAGTGCCCTTGAAAGAAGGTTCTCATGTGGAGTTTAAGCTGTGCCACAGAGTTATACCCCTCTGCAGTTGGCATGGTTTATCCAAGCCGCAGCACCAGATACAGTGGATGGCTTACAAGCATTAACCCCCAGAAGGTGCATCATGCATACATTCACCAGTACCTGTAGAGGTACAATCAGCAAACTAACAGAGTTTGCATATGGGATGGTCAGATACATTACAGACATGGAAAATCTATGGGGTAATGTGTCCCGAGGTGGCGTGCTGGCCTCACCTGATATTGTAATAAACAGAGAGTGCCACTGCAGGGGACGATCCCAGTTATAGGCCAAAAAATAGACAACAAATTAAAAAAAAAAAAAAAAAAAAAAACCATGGAACAAACAATCAATAAAATGTGCAAGGGG
>NW_017306516.1:1279576-1311194 GCF_000935625.1 Nanorana parkeri | reverse complement strand
AAAAAAAAAAAAAAAAAAAAAAAAAAAAAAAAAAAAAACCATGGTACATAACATCAATGAAATGTGCTAGTGTGATGGTAAAGCTGTCTAAGATACTCATGCGACTCAGACTGATCTGATCCAGTTGTGCACAATGGGTCTTGGCAGAAATAAGAGCCACCTGAAGACCCTTCGTTGTCAGCAATCTGCAGTTTATGAGAAGGAAAAAGAAAAAATAGTTCTCTAGACCTAGATCGGTCGGACAGGTTGAGTCTCCATGAAAAAAATGAGGACAATCAACAGAACCGTTATCATAGGGCATAGCACTGAACCTGAAGTTTGCACTAACAGTATGTAACTAACAGTAACATAAACTCAACTGTGAGAAAGAGCATAGATAGTGAACAAATAGTTCACCCTGAAAACTGTAAATAAAAAGTGAGAAATAAACTGAGCAAAATTACTGTAGCAATGCTTTGCTGAAGGAGAACTTCCAGTTCATGTCACTGCCAGTGTGGAGTGGTGAAGATCTGCAAGTCGGTATGGACCAGCATTGTGATGAGTTTGGAGAGCCACCTGGAGAACTATGGGGTGACCCTCATAACTGAAGGCTTTCCAAACATGATAGGCCTCAGCCACGTATGTTTTGCCTTGATAGGTGAAAGACAGCTTGAAAAGGAAGGCCCAGTGGTATCCAATCTTATTGGCGAGTAGAAAGGCCAGACATGGTGTTATGGCCCTTTCCTCAGCTATGGTTACTGGCGATAAATCTGTGAACAGTTGGAACTGGTGGCCTTGAAAGGAAAGGGTCTCTGTCACTCGAGCAGCTTGTAGCAATTGCTCCTTGGTCCTCTTGTAGTGCAACCACACTATGATGTCACTCGTGGAAAACAGAGCAGCGGGAGGTCATGGCGAGCCGGGTCGGTAACAGGAAGCCAAATCAGAACACAGGAACACAGGTGTAGCTGACGATCACACAGCACAGAAGGACTGGACGTTACAGCTTATATAAGTCGGCCTGTGCACAAACATGCACACGTCCACGGAAACACGCACAACCTGGCAACGCTCTATGAGCAAAACAAGGCGCATGTGCAGACCACCTAGCACAAACTTTGGTTCTGGCTTCTTGACATTGCCCTTCCCAAGAGGCAGCCTCTGGATGCCCATCTAAGTTACCTTGTCATGGTGGTTCTGACAAAAAGTATTGCATCAGTCTCTTGGCATGACCATTGGATTTAGGCTCCCATTAATGATCTTCTGGTCCATACCCCTTCCCCTTGATTAAAAACTGTACCTCACCTCTACACTTCCTGCAGTCCAAGATGGCCTTGACTTCAAACTCTTCCTCACCATTTACAATAACAGGCTCTGCATGTTCAATGGTAGACCGCGGACAAGGTGCAGGCACAGAAGAAAGCACTTTGAGGAATGGGTCTTCAGGCAATCTGTAGTCGTAGTAGGTCCACTTCGGCTGTGACTTCAGCTCAGTCGAGTCGAAGCTTATGCTGTTTGGATGCTGTACGGGCTTTCGTGAATAGCCCGTACAGCAGCCCTTCGGTTCTATATGGCTATATCCTTCAGCTCTTTAGTGAATAAACCTCTATATCTTCCTCCTGCCCTTCTGGCACAGTGTTATTATGGCAGCGGGTTTGAGGGCCGATGTATGCTTCCCGATGTCTCTCATTTGCTTTCCGAGTTGAATGGTAAATTTCTTAGACATCCTATCAAGGACATTCTAAAGCAACACTTTGCACCGCGCCAGAAGATCTGAAGAATTGGGAGAGTATACCGTCTGTGGACAGGTTATGGGTCCACAGGGATACTGGGAGCAGCGAGGTGGAGGCTGTGGGTGCAATCATGCAAATCTCTTTATCACTTCAAATATCTCAATTCAAAAGAAACATATCAGCTGTAGTGTGCATAAGTGGAGGTAATCTACCTATCTCGGTGACTGCCCTCTATTTCATTTTCAATAATTGTTATTAACACGTAGTAAAATATTTTGTCAGTTACAGAGAGTTAAGTAATAAGTACAACATATTTAAAAAAACTGACCATTTTTTTAAGCAGGAGATGAGTGTGACAACATCACTGCTTCACAAGTTTGCTACATTTTGGGTCTAAACATGCAGTCATCTCATTTCTTTTCAACTTGAGCAACCACAAGAGGGGATATTCTTTCTCACATTGTTAAGTAGCAACATTCTATAAGAATGAAAATCAATTTTCTGGTATATGTCTTACTGACTCCTATCCCTACATTTTGAATTGAGATGAAATGTTTCTGTTTTGTGTTTGTTTGCTACCCTTGTCCATTTACATTTAGTTTTTTTTTTGGCAGTAGAATGCATAAGGTGTACATACAAAAGGATTTGCACTAAACAATTTACTTTAAATGGAGTCTGGCAAAGCAGGTCTAGGTGTCTGCATAATCCTAGTTGCAGACATGGCTTCACATGATTATCCTTTTGTCGATGTTAAACTGGCCAAAATCTCCATGCCACTCCTCTAGGTATCATTTTAAGGCAAACAATACAGAAATAGAGGAGAAATATATAGGGGAACAAAAAAAACCAAATCTGGGAGAATGTAGTCTATGTTACACACAAACATGACTCACTTCCACACAATTCATTATACAAGTCAATAACCACCTGCCAGCATCCTGAATAGAAGAGAATTAGTTATCTTCCAGTGACCTGTCACAAAATGGTTAAAATTCATCTAAACATGGAAGCACTTATCTAAATTAATTTGCTGTTAAAATGTTAATGTTTTAAGAATCTTGTTTCTCTTTCTTATTTCTTTGTGGTAATTTCATGGCAAGTTTTTTGTTAGAGTTATAACAAAATATTCCTTAGGTGGCTGCCCTGCATAAGGCCAAGTTTACACTGCATGGATATTGAAAAGCATCCAATGCAAATTTTAAAAGGTCGGTTTCAGCGCTGAAACGCAATTAAAAATGCCCAAAAGCGTGCTGATCAGGCAGGCGGTTCGGATCGGAAGGTCGCATAAACGGTCCCCATAACAATGTATGGGATTGTTCATGTTGGAGGTTCAGAGCGGCCGGACCACCTTGGTGTGAATGGGACCTTAAGCTGCAATACTCCCTAAGCAGAAGGAGATAAAGGCAGTTGTTGTCTGATCATCACATGTTGGGGGGCACTTGGTAGTGGTCAGAACCACTTGCAAAAAAGCCCATTAACTGCATTAGTATAAAAAGGCTGCTAAACAATAACAGTTTTTGCAGCAGTAAGTTCTGAAAAGATACAAAATCTTTTCAGAACTAAAAGATACAAAAATATGTGACAGTTTCCCTTCAAAGTAGATGTAAACCTTAACCATATTATAAAATTAATGATAATACAGACCCTGGTGGGTCTCTGCTGAAGGTGAGGTGCATTCCAGAAGATTTCTCTGTTGATGGTCACAGGAGACTAAGTCTTTTCTACATCCAATGTTTTATCTTTTATTTACTTAATGGACTATTGAAGATCCAGGATCATGGACATTTTTAAACCATTTATTATTTTCACTGTAGTGCAAGTTACACACATGCATTTTTCTAGTTGGTATTCTTTGCACATTGCATCACATTGATTCACAGTTAATATTTAGTGCATTTGATTTTTCATTATGGATATTTTGTAGCAATTACATTTACACTAAGGTGCATGTTATATACATGCATTTCTTCTTTGTTTTGCACTTTTTACACATTGTATCACATTACTCCAAGGTCAGCATCTACTATATCTGACACTTTTGCGGTCTCATTCACACAGCGCAGCTTTTACCATTAATTTTATACGTTATATCTAACTAAACAGATTTCAGCTGCTGCTTAACTTGATTAGAGTAGTGGCGCGAGGTTTCACATTATTCACTTAACCATATTATATTTATTTGGCTATAACACTGTTATTCACAAAAGGGTGAAGAGTATGTAGAAGGCAGGAGAAGTGAACAATTTAGGCCAAAATAGCTGATTTGGAAAAATTATCCAATTCAGCTCACTTTCCAGTTCAGCTACGTTGACCTAGATTGTTCACTTCTCCTGCCTTCTCCAAGATATTCACCCTTTTGTGATTAACCCTGTGTGTATCATAAGCTGTTGCCACTTTAAATTTGAATGAAAAAGTTGTTTTGATCTTTTTTAACCTTCTGTTGCTGCAGAACCCCTGCAGACCCCTTCATGTCTACACGCCAACGATGGTGGCATGGTATTTAGCAGGGTAGGTTCACTGATGGTGACAACAGTGAACTATGCCTGTATAATGTGTATTAACATGTCCACCTGTAGTCTCCATCAAAGGCTATGTGGCAGGGTGACAACACAGAAGCACTATTAGCAGGTTCAGAATATTGTAACCCTATACCACGATGCACTTGACCATGGCAAGATCACCAACTATTATTTTACAAAAAGCTGCAAATTTTAAAAATATTGGAAATTACATTAATATGTAAAAGGTTATATATGATTTTAGTCATTGGGTTTACATATACTTTATGAGCAGTAGGTCCATTGCAAATGCATTTCTGTCTTTACCCTGGTGGATTCTGGTTGGTATGGGCAATATAATGTTCTAGGTTTTATAAACAAGCTCCATAAGCTAAGCCTTGTGACAGGTAGTCTTAAAACAATGAATGTGGGTCAGGTGCAATAAAAAGCAGCCAAAAACTGGGACACAAACCAGTTCTTTAATAGTGTGTCCAACACACAGCTTAATGCAAGTCAGTTCTGAGAAATGTAATTAACAGCATCATGCCGATCTTTATGTGATCTACAGCTAATCAAAAGATGGACAGAAACGTATAATGTGTTTAATTAGAATGTCACACGTGCTGAAATTTGCTGTAGACAAATGAGATCTCATGTTCACTGCTGCACAAGGTAGTCCACAGAGAGATACATTTGATGAACAGCTACACAATCAAATTTATACTCAACTCATTCACCTGGTAACCTAAGATTTGAAGACTTTGTAGTTTTACATTTCTTATAATATAACTTACTCCAGTCAAAAAAAGAAGAAAATAAATCAAGCAGATAGGCCATGGACACACAAACAGTGGATGAATGAAAACATGCAGCAATGTGGCTTTGATACACATTCCAAACAACTATGAAATGTCTTCCTGCAGGGGAAACAATAAAGGTTAACAGGGCTTGCCGTGTCAGGTAGGACCTGAATGCTGTAGGCAACATTCCCTGCAACCTGACACAGCAAAAAAGATCACACTTCTGCCTGGACCAGCATCTGTAGAGGGTGAAGTGTTGGGCATCTGGAATTTGTGGGCTGATCCCTCACTTTTCTCATAATCATCCTCACCCCATGAGGTGAAATCTTGCATGGAGCTCCAGACCAAGGGCAATTGATGGGCGAGGGTGATTATTCGCAAATGGAAGGAATACAAAATAACCATCAATTGCCCTCGGTCTGGAGCTCCATGCAAGATTTTGCCTCATGGGGTAAGGATTATTATGAGAAAAGTGAGGGAACAGCCCAGAACTACACGGGAGGAGCTTGTGAATGACCTCAAGTCAGTTGGGACCACAGTCACCAAACAAACCATTGGTAACACAATACACTGCCATAGACTGAGATCCTGCAGCACCCACAAGGTCCCCCTCCTCAAGAAGGCACATGTACAGGCCCGTCTGAAGTTTGCCAATGAACATATAAATGATTCAGAGAAGGATTGGGGAAAGTTCTGTGGTCAGATGAGACCAAAATTGAGCTCTTTGGCATTAACTCGACTCGCTGTGTTTGGAGGAAGGAAATGCTGACTATGACCCTAAGCACGCCATCCCTACAGTCAAGCATGGAGGTGGAAATATAATGCTTTGGGGCTGTTTCTCTGCTAAAGGTACAGTCCGACTTTGCAACATTGAAGGGCCAATGGATGGGGCCATGTATTGTAAAATATTGGATGAGAACCTCCTTCCCTCAGCCAGAACACTGAAGATGGGTCATGGATGGGTCTTTCAGCATGACAATGACCCAAAACATACTGCCAAGGCAACAAAGCAGTGGCTCAAGAAGAAGCACATTAAGGTCATGGAGTGGCCAAGCCAGTCTCCAGACCTTAATCCTATAGAAAATTTATGGACGGACCTGAAACTTCGAGTTGCCAAGCCTCAGCCAAGAAACCTTAAGGATTTAGAAGAGATGTTTAGGAGTGTGTCTATGGGAATTTTTGACCATTCTTCCAGAAGCACATTTGTGAGGTCAGGTACTGATGTTGGACGAGAATGCCTGGCTCAAAGTCTCCTTTCTAATTCATCCAAAAGGTCTTCTATCAGGTTGAGGTCAGGACTCCGTGCAGGTCAGTCAAGTTCCTCCACCCCAAACTCGCTCATCCATGTCTTTATGAACCTTGCTTTGTGCACTTGTGTGCAGTCATGTTGGAACAGGAAGGGGCCATCCCCAAACTGTTCCCACAAAGTTGGGAGCATGGCATTCTCCAAAAAGTCTTGTTATGCTGATGCCTTAAGAGTTCCCTTCACTGAAACTAAGGGGCCAAGCCCAACCCCTGAAAAACAACCCCGCACCATAATCTCCCCTCCACCACTTGGCACAATATAGTCAGGCAAGTACTGTTCTCCTGTCAACCACCAAACCCAGACATGTCCATCAGATAGCCAGACAGAGAAATGGGATTTGTAACTCCAGAGAATATGTCTATACTTCTCTAGAGTCCAGTGGCGGTCTGCTTTACACCACCACATCCGACGCTTTGATTGCAGTTGGTGATGTAAGGCTTGGATGCAGCTGCTTGGCCATGGAAACCCATTCCATGAACTTCTCTACGCACCGCTGTTGTGCCAATCTGAAGGCCACACGAAGTATGAAGGTCTGAAGCTATTGACTCTGCTGACAGTTGGCGACTTCTGCACACTGTGTGCTTCAGCATGCGCTGACCCCGCTCTGTCATTTTACATGGCCTACCACTTCGTGGCTGAGTTGCTATTGTTCCAAGTTGCTTTCACTTTGTTATAATGCCACTAACAGTTGACAGTGGACTATTTAGTAGCAAGGAAATTTCACGGATGGACATATTGCACAGGTGGCAACCTATCACGGTACCACACTTGAATTCACTGAGCTCCTGAGAGCAACTCATTCTTTCACAAATGCTTGTAGAAGCAGTCTGCATGCCTAGGTGCTTGATTTTATACACCTATGGCCATGTAGGTGATTGGGACACCTGAATCCAATGATTTGGAGGGGGTTCTCAATACTTTTGGCAATATAGTGTATATATGAGGATTAAAAGATTAAACTTGTTCTGGAGGATAAGAGGTAGAGAGTTCACACAGTTAGAGGAGAGGAGGAGGGAGAGGAGGAGGAAGAAGAGGAAGGGAAAAAAGATTATGGTAAGGAGCAGAGGTGGATGAGAAGGAAAGGAGAAGAGTAATGGGCTGGAGAAGGGGGAGGAGTAACGTGGTGAAGACTGGAAGTGAGGACACAGGTCATAGCAGTACATCTTCTGTGAGGTGGCCTGTTACCTGCTGAATGATTTTGGTGCAAGTGGTGTATGTAGGGAAAGGAATAAAAGAGGTTATGAGGAACATGTGAGGGTAGCAGCTGTAAGAGTGTTGGGGGGGGGGAGCTGTAAGAAGGTTGATTCTGAGGTTAAAGGACTTTACATTTCCTCCAATCCTCTCCTCTACTTGAGCAATCTAAAAACAATATAGAATGATCGAAGGAGCCATAATCGCTCCTTGAGATCCTTCTACGTGGGAACACTTATGTGTGATTGTGATACTGACAAACTGGTTAACTCCAGCCCCTCCTACATTGAAGTCGATGAAAGACCACCTACATAAACTGTTGTCCCAAGACCTATTAGATGCACAGTTGAATCAACCCCTCACTGCTGGCTTCTTCGCCACTTGGTCCTCATTCCTACTAGCTGAACTTCCCCCATCCCGACTGAAAGAGATAATGACAATGTTTCAGTACACTACATGGTATCTCACTTCGAAGCTTGATGGATCTTTGGGTGCATTAGATGTCCTTTAGTGTTCCAATAACTGACACCTTCTATTAATAGGTGTCCTGAATTACTTACCAATTCCGTGGTCCATGCCCATGCTCATGTTCATTATTTGTTCATTTTATGTACATTATATGTCCTATTTTGTTGTTATGCAATTTATTGTTCCTTCATGTTGGTTATCACTCCAATACTACTGCATTTCTTCACTCTTTGATTGATCAGTATGTATGTATGGAAATTGTTTAAATAAAAGATTACATGCTAAAAAAAAAGATTGAAGGAAATTTAAACTAGTGGCGCTGAGGATTTATCAAACCAAGCGTTTTGATGTGAAAACATAGTAGGGTAATGTATCTCTGGTGAGTGTATCTGTTATAGGCCCCAATAACATAAATGATTCCAATGGCTGGGGAACAGGACAATGTTATTATCATGGACAACTTCAATTATCCTGATACCAAATGGAACTGCACACCCAACAAAAGCTAATTTCTTAAACATACAGGGCATGCAGGACAATTTAATGGGTCAGAATGTGGAAGCCCCAATAAGGAATACATGTTCTGTGGGATCTATTAATTTTAATCTCAAAGCTTATTACAGATATGCTAGTTAGAGCCAACTTGGTTAACAGTGACCACGGCGTAAATACATTTGCCATAAGTTACATGAAAAAGAAGCATATTGGTATGACAAGAACTTTCAAAAAGGCTAACTTTAATAAGTTATGCTCCTTACTACAGGAATACTTAATGGGACCAACTATGTTCAATCAAGACACTGCACATGTGGAAATGCTTTAAGGACATATTAAACAAATGCATTTGTCATTGCATTCCAATGGGTAACAATTAGATAAGAGCAAATGTAAAACCTATGTGGCTAATTCTAGTGTAAAAAAAAAAGAACATGAATGAGAAAAAAACAACAACATAAAAGGCCTTTAAAAAGTACAAATTGGAAGAGACATCCCCAGCATTTTAGATCAACATGAAATGTAACAAGAGATGCAAGGGAGCAACCATAGCAGGTAAAATAAAATCCTAAAAACAATTTTTTCCACAAATATATCAATAGTTAAAAAAGTAAGGACAGAACACGTAGGTCCCATGAAAGATGAACACGGGAAGTTGGTCACAAATGGAAGTAAAAGGTAGATTTATTAACGGCTTCCTGGATGCAACAGGCAGTGTATATACGGCCTGCTCGCCGCGTGTGAGCGGGAAACTACCAAAATGTAAAAACAGGCAGCGATGCCTCTTTACATACAAGCGATCCACCAGCTACAGAGCCGGTGGATCGCTTGTATGGGGTGCCGATTAGAGCGCCCCCCCCCACTCCCGCTGTGCCCGGTGCGAGCCCAGGACCAGCATGGTGACTCTCTGACAGAGGATCAGAGGGAGATCGGTACACGATCTCCCTCCGGTCCCCTCTCCGCTGTCAGAATGTGGAAGTGATGTGTATTACATCACTTCTGCATTCTTGTGTTACTTTGCAGCTTCAGAAGCTGGAGAGAAGCGGATGAAGCAGATCTCTGCTTCATCAGGTTCTTTGGGGGTCCCATGGTGACATTAGGGGTCTTGGAGACCCCTGATGTCTCCATAAAGAGGACCTGTCACATATCTTTGCTATCACAAAGGGGGGTTTCTTAGCCCCCTATGTGATAACAATAAAGTTAAGTGGGGAAAAAAAGGAAAACAAATTAAAGATGCACAAAAAATTAAAATCACACATAAAGAATTTAAAAAAAACAATCTTTTTTTAAAGTCCCCACTCATACATACACGCGCGCAAACATTGTGCACATTACGCCGCACATGTTACATAGTGTCGCGAACGTCGCAGTAAGAACAATCATTCTAGGGCCATTTATCACTGATAACACTAAACTCAAAAATTCTCATTTTAAAAATGCTGCTCAGTTTTGGTCACCAAGCCTCAGGAAAGATGTCCTTGAATTAGAAAGGGTTCAGTGAACGGCAACAAAATTATTAGCGGGAAAGGAGGACCTCAGCTATGAGAAGGATTATACTTATTCACTCTACAGAAGAGGCACTTAAGAGGGGACATGCTCACAATGCATGTACAAATATATCAGAGGTGATTGTAGCAGCTGTAATAAAAAGGTTTCTGAAAAAGACACAGGGCCACAATATGAGGCTAGATGAGAAGAGGTTTAATCTTACATTGTTGAAAGAACTTACTTTAGTTAGAGCAGTAGAAATGTGGAAACGTAGAAAACTCCATTCCCCAGGTAGAAGTAATATTAGCAAAGAGTGTTAGTGTAGTGTACGTTCAAAAATACTTTTGGATGTCTTCCTCAGAGAGCATAATATACACGAGCCATAGGTAATATTTAGGCTTTGTTTTGCTCTGTAGGGATTTCCTGTGAGAATATATTTTCCCACTTATCAAAGTATACTTTAGAGTTTACAGACAACAACATAGTAGTACATTCTAGTTACACAGTGAGTTGCAGCTTTCCTAGTGAAAACAGGCACTTCGGGTTGAGGTTGTTCATGGATCTCACAGGATTGTGTTGATATTGATCAGGTCAGTTAAGTAGCAGAGGGGGTTGGTAATTAGTTTAAAGAAGAAAAGGAGAACTATGAGGTGAGTGCTTTTCACTCACCTCATAGTTCTAGCCGACCTGTGACAATGAGACTGTCACAGGTCGGCTCAGTAGATCGGGAGGTGAGCGAACACATACCGGGTTTGCTCTCCTCTCTGTCCTGTAACGGCTCTCTGCCGTGACAGGGGGAGGGGCTGGATTCCCCTCTCCCCGCTCCGATCTGCCAGTGCTGACTGGCGGAACGGACGGGGGAGGGGGCGGGTACAGCTGGCTCTGCCTCTAGATAGGCAGAGCCAGCTGTCACTCACGCAGCTGGGCGGATCCCGTCATCTAAGTCGGGATCCGCTGCGGCGTCTCAGTATACCGCGAGCTGTAGCTCGCGGTATACTGAGCTTAGGGTAACGGGAGGACGCTAGTTTGTGTCCTCCCGTTACCCTAAGGAGAACTATGGGGAAAAACACTGACCCCATAGTTCTCCTTTAAGCTGCTTTGGTGTTAATTAAATTAACAATAGGTGTACTAGATGGGCAACAATGAGACAACCTCCAAAACTGGAATGGATTTACAGGTGGAGGCCACTGAAATGTTTTCCCTACTCATCTTTTCTGACTGTTTTTCACTAGTTTTGCATTTGGCTAGAGTCAGTGTCACTACTGGAAGCATGAAGCGATACCTGGACCCTATAGACAGGCATGCCAACTCCTCCAGGATGGCACATCAATATGTGCCATTGCCAGAAGGTTTGCTGTGCCTCCCAGCACAGTCTCAAGAGCATGGAGGAGATTCCAGGACACAGGCAGTTACTCTAGGAGAGCTGGACAGGGCCGTAGAAGGTCCTTAACCCATCAGCAGGACCGGTATCTGCTCCTTTTTGCAAGGAGGAACAGGATGAGCACTGCCAGAGCCCTACAAAATGACCTCCAGCAGGCCACTGGTATGAATGTCTCTGACCAAACAATCAGAAACAGACTTCATGAGGGTGGCCTGAGGGCCTGACGTCCTCAAATGGGCCCTGTGCTCACTGCACGGCACCGTGAAGGTCGTTTGGCATCTGCCATTGAACACCAGAATTGGCAGGTCCGCCACTGGCATCCTGTGCTTTTCACAGATGACAGCAGGTTCACCCTGAGCACATGTGACAGACGTGAAAGGGTCTGGAGAAGCGGTGGAGAATGTTATGCTGCCTGTAACATCGTTCAGCATGACGGGTTTGGTGGTGGGTCAGTAATGGTCTAGGGAGGCATATCCATGGAGGAACAGTAGAAAGGCATCATGGCACACTCACAAACCAGCATGTAAAACAACTTGTCTCACCACTAAGGACAATGACAGAGGTTTGGATACACGTCTTCTGCAAAGGATGTGTAAGCCGCACTGCCGCGCCAAGTCTCCATCTTGGAGCACATGGGGGCAGAAGATATCAGGCCTGCACCCAATTTGATATCTTCTGCCCCCATGTGCTCCAAGATGGAGACTCTCATAGTTTAGAGTTAGGACCGCACTATAAGAGGTGCCTTGGCGCGGCAGTGCGGCTTACACATCCTTTGCAGAAGACGTGTATCCAAACCTCTGTCATTGTCCTTAGTGGTGAGACAAGTTGTTTTACATGCTGGTTTGTGAGTGTGCCATGATGCCTTTCTACTGTTCTACTGTTCAAAGCCCATTTCGTGTGCACCTTACTGTATAACTGGTAACAAATTGTTGAGTGCGTTTGTCGTTTGTTTTGCTATATCCATGGAGGGACGCACAGACCTCTACAGGCTAGACAATGGCACCCTGACTGCCATTAGGTATCAGGATGAAATCCTTGGACTCATTGTCAGACCCTACACTGGTGCAGTGGGTCCTGGGTTCCTCCTGGTGCACGACAATGCCCGGCCTCATGTGGCGAGAGTATGCAGCCAGTTCCTTGAGGATGAAGGAATTGATACCATTGAATGGCCCCCACGCTCACCTGACCTGAATCCAATAGAACACCTCTGGGATATTATGTCTCGGTCCATTCAACGCCGCCAGGTTGCACCTCAGTCTGTTCAGGACCTCAGTGATGCCCTGGTCCAGATCTGGGAGGAGATACCCCAGGACACCATTTGTTGTCTCATTAGGAGCATGCCCCGATGGTGTCAGGCATCCATACAAACTAATGAGTACCATTTTGAGTTGCTGCAATGAAATGTCAGCACAAGGGCCTAGCCTGCTGCATCATTTGTTCACTTTGATTTGTGGGGTGTCAGCCCTCTGTAGGTTGATAATATTAAATTTTCATCAAATGATGTGGCATCCTTTTGCTCCTAACACATTACCCAGTCTAGTATACAGTAGATATCCAGCATGATATTTTCCCCCATTGAGATCTGATGTGTTTTCAAAGTGTTCCTTTAAATTTTTTGAGCAGTGTGTGTGTGTATATATATATTAGGGCTGCGGAAATTAACGATTAATCCTTCGATTAATCGTTAATTTTTTTGATCAAAATTATTTTGATTGGAACTCACCTTTCCGCCGGCTTCCGGGTCTTCCGTCGGAGATCCGGTGACTTCACGGACTCCTCCCCCCTTCCCCGAGTGGCTCTGTCGGCTAACGAAATGAAGGGGGGAGGAGTCCAGTGACATCGATGTCCGTGACGTCACAGACTCCTCCCCCTTCCCCGAGTGGCTCTGTCGGCTAACGAAGGGAATGGGGGAGGAGTCCGGTGACATTGATGTCTGTGAAGTCACCAGACTCCTCCCCTTCCCTTCGTTAGCCTCCCCTTCCCTTCGTTGTGAGCCTTATTGTAACTGCAAAGTAATTGGATCTTCTATGTGCCTCATTTTATATGCTGCAAATCTTTCTCGTGCCCAGGCTGATATTTGGTATGTATAGCCCCTCCATTTAGCAGTGCAATGGTTCACTGCTGAACCATTGCACTGGTTCATTGTTCCTGATCTGAACCATTGCACTGGTTCATTGTTCCTGATCTTTTCAGGAACAATGGATGACTGAATATCTATTTCTGGACTTTATTATTAATTTTTTCCCCAACAATAAGTATCAATCACAGGGGCCCCAACAAGTGTCTGGGATCATAACTGTCCATTCGCAGCATTGGGGTCTAACAAAGTTGGTTAGACCCCACAGAGCCCTGGTTAGACCTCAAAGAGCCCTGCTACCGTGGTGAGACCCCCCTCAGAGCCCTGGTGAGTCCCCAGAGAGCTGTCGTGAGACCCCACAAAGCCATGGTGAGACCCCATGGAGCCCTGGTGAGACCAGGGCTCTGTGGGTCTAACAAGGCTGGTACCCTGGTGAGGCCCCCTCAAAGCTCTGGTGAGACCCCCCTCTGTATGTGCGTTATAATTAATCGAGATTAGTCGATTAAAAAAAAATATATATATATTTGTGCAATCAGGTAAACTACTAACTATTTACTTTAGATTGTGTGAGCATTTGGAACACAAGGCATTTTAACCCTGGCATATGCATCTAGAAATATGGGATTTTAGAGGCTTTAAAAAAAGCTGCTGGAAGTGGGATTAGCAGCACCAGCATGAAAAGGTAAGATATTACATTTTTGACAATTTTGTGTCTACACATTGAAATTGAGGAGTGTCCCATTTGTGAAGATCCTAACAGGAAAAACTGTAGGTACTTGGGAAGTGGCTGATAAATTACTCTTAGTTATGTACCATAATGTAGGACATTTTTATTGTAAGGGTAAGTGTGCCTAAAAACTGAGAGTGCTTGTCTGAATAAAAAATACAATTTGTGGCTTTTTTTTCTTCCCCATTTAGAAGTCACACCATTTTACGGACCAGATCTGGAACACAGTGCATTGCGTTTTTGCAGTGATTTTGCCACAATTGGAATAGTTTTTTAGCTTAAAATGGTCTTACATGTAAGTTTCAGTGCGTCCCATGCGTTTTTGATGTGTTCCAGTGCATTCCAGACCAGACAAAATAGGACAAGCAGTTTTTTTCTGGTCTGGAACGGACTGTGCTGGTGGGAACAGAGGCAAAAAATAGCATAGGGTTACATTAGGATGCATTTTGGGTCCGGAAACAGTCTGGTCTGGTCTGTAGGTAATCTGGATGTGGTGTGAATGGGCCCTTAACCGTTTCCATAGTTAATCCAATTTCTTAAAAATTGAGGGTAGTGAAACCTCTGTTGGATCTATTAGGGGGGAAAATGTTATCAGCATTAGCTGATAATTTTCCTTCTGACAACCAGAAGGTAGCTCCCTAAAAGTTTTGATTTTTTTCAAATAGTTAATAGCAGTGTTTCTGAAGAAAGTGACAGTAAAGCAGATGAGGACAGAAAATGTCTGGTGTCATTCCACATGGTGAAGAGGGGGAAGGGAGGTAATTTATTCTGACTCTAGCTGAGGAGCAGGCATAAAGAGCCAAAACGCACACTAGTCTATTTGTACCCAAGCATTGGAGTGTTGCAAACACTTTGAACAAGAAATGTATAAATTATGTGAACAGTTTCTCAATGTTGGTAGATACCAATAGGAGAGTAATTGCACAACTCATGCTTGGTCTGGGCGAGAGTAATGATAGTGACTCTGGCCTCTAACTATACAGTGCAGGATCTGCCTTCCTCTGGAATTACTGGTATGCATGCTAACAATACCTCTGGAAGCAGGAAGGTACCATCAGGTATTATGTTCACTACTTTCATAACATATGGAGTTAAAAATTAAAAAATAGGATACAATAAATTCATCACCTGGGCTTTCACCACCAGCCATATTATCCTAAGCAGAGTGTAAATACTTTGATATCTCATATCCAGCTTCAGGAGATAAATTCATTTTCTTTGTAAAAAGGGGAGGCTTGTCCCCAATTAAATATTTTGCTATGTCTGATTTATTTTTATTAACATGTTTTTTTTCTGGTCAGATGTTGTAAAAGAAAGTAAAGTAAAAGTGGAGAGAGAGAGAGGGGTAGAGAGGGGGTCATTTCCCCCTTTGTAGATGGAACAGTGTACAAAAACCATGTCCAATTTAAAGTAGAAGAGTGGACATGTGGGTAAAATATATAATTTGTAACTTATGTCGTATTAACTGCATGTCATGCAAAAATGTATTTGCTTTTTAGTTTTACGTAAACAAAAAGCATAAAACCCTTGCTACCAGAGGAGGACCTTCTATAAAATGCTCTAATTTGTTAAGTGCTGTATGGAGGGGGTAAAAAAAAGTAATTGATTTGTGTAAGGGAAATATTTATTAGCATTGACTATGTGCATTGTTCCAACTTTACATTTCAGGAAAAGATATTTGGCTTTTGTAGTCTATGAACACTACTTTTAGGGTAAAATGTACTAACTTATAGAAAGGAAGGTTAACTAACTAACTTATATGTAAGGAAGATTAAGTATCCCTAGGTTTTTCTTGTTGACTACTTAACAAAGGCAGTTGTGGTAATTCCTGTAAGTCACGATTATTGGACTTAGCTCTTCTTTTTAGTGTATTTTGTGTCAACTAGTTATGATTATCTTGTACGATATGCAAAGCTACCTAAATAAAACAAAGTATCCAAATGCTTTCAAATGTGGAGAGTAACCAAGAATCAAAAGCTGAACGAGCCAAAGCTCCAAAACAAGTGAAGAGAAGGTCCTTGAGAATGTTCTCAAGGGTTTTCAGTCTAAAACATTGTGGTTAACTTACTAAAACAGCAAACAGGTGGTTGCAAGGGGATTTTCACTCTGCAAAGGGAACATTTCCCTTAGCTTAGTGAATGTGGTGAAAAAAGTACTTTGCAAAGAATAACCAAACACACACATAGAAAAAAAAACAAAACGAACAAAAAAACCCGACAAAAGTTGCTTGCACAGGATTGGATGATGGAAGTCATCAGAACTCCACCTCATTCACTAAGCTAAGGGGAAATTTCCTTGCAAAATAAACAACCTATTTTTCTTTAGTATATGAACACCTTTGGGTTTAGACATATTTAGAGAGGAACAAAAGTCTGCCAGCCTCTTGAAGAAATGAGAGTTGTGGTTCTACTTAATATGAAAGAAACTAAGAAGGATGTCCCTAGCAGTATGTTGCTCCTTGATTCATTGGGGTTGATTTACTAAGCACATAAACACGCCATGAACACGCTATGCAAAAACACGGTATACATAAAAACGCGCCATGCCTGCGTGAAACCGCGCCATGATGTGCGTGTTCGCTTGGTAAATCCATTTTTGCGGGTTAAAACGCGCAGCCTGCGCGTGTGCGTGTTGGGCTTCGTAAATCAGCCCCATTATCTTGTCTAGCAAAAATTTTCAAGCTCAAGTGTGCAAGGGTTTCCTTTGATAGGTCTGGGTAAATATTAATATTTGCTTCTTGAAACTCAATAGGGTACTGCACAGAACATTTGGAAAACTGCTTCTTTGCCCTCACAGTAGTGCACTTGACATATTAGTAGGTCTTGTGAGTTGATGCTCCTATGCACTCCTTTTTAATCTTAATCCATCTATCTTTTTAACATAGGGTTGAATATACCTTGTATGGTATAGTGGAGGTTACAGTATCTATGGTAAGCCTGTTATGCATAAGGTTAACTCTAAATTGGTGACTTGTAAAGACTTTCAAAGCTTCGCCTATGGACTGTTTTGGGTACCAACGTTTTTTGTTGCTTCACAGGCACATGCAATGGAACATTTAAAGGTGAGTCCCCATTTTTTTTTTTTTTTTAACGAGGCCAGGAAAATATTTGAACCGTAATGAACAAAAAAGTAAATTTCTAGGATGTATAATTACCGGAGGGCCTTACCAACCAAATCTGGCTCATAATTATAGTAAATCAGGCTGCCTTTCATGTATTATAGGATTTACAACAGATTTGTGTTTCTTTGTGATTCCTGTCCCTGCAATCTCAAGCAGCTAAGCACAATATTTTGACAAAGATTTTTCTCTTAAATTTTGACTTTCCACTAAAAATACACACCCCTGTTAGGGATATATTTTGTAATGCCATTAAAAAAAGAAACAAGTATTCTCACTTTAGCTACCCCATTAGGATAAAGGATGTGTGAATGTAAGAAGTGGTGATATTTCACTTAGGATTGTTGTTCAGAATGCCAACTGTGTGTGAAAATATATTTTCTTTAACTATATTGTCCTAATTTTAAATATACTCGTTTTTTTCCCATCGTTTACTGTTGATCTTTCCAGCTTCTTTTAGGCACTCCCTGTCTACATGTACTTACTCGGCTGTACACTATTACTCTTGATCAGCTCCCTGATAGTGACAAAGGTGGAGCATGTGCAATAGGTGCTTGTAGTCTCCAACAGGAGCTCATGTGACAGGGTGACAATGGAAGGGTACAACTAGGTGACAGTTGTCAGCCTATAACAAGAAGTGCCTGAACAAGGGCTTTCATGGCAGCATACCCAGGTATATTTGAATAAAAGCTGCAGATACAAAAAGATTCAAAACAACAATGACATTATCATATTAAAGCTTATAAAAGAATTGTGTGATTAGGTTCACATCTTCTTTCATCATTATTTTGCCTAAACCATGTTGTCATTTATGCCCTTGAAATTCACGGTGTGTTGCTCTCATTTCTGTAGCATCCACGTGCCCTCTAGAATGGAATAATAATCAAAAATGCAAATCATCAATATTCTCCATTTAACTTCACAGAGCTTGATACCACGTAATCCCTTCATCGTTTCACTGTCAAAGGCCAGCAGGCTACCATGAGTCCTGCTAAAGTGTTAATTACTGTGAATCGGTTACAACAATTCAGACAATCACAGGTGACATCTAATGCTTGCAATTGCGAATGCAATTTTTATTTAATGAAGAACAGGAAGAGAGAGAGAGAGAGAGAAAAAAACTTTAACAAGAAAAGTACAAGCACCAAGAAATATAGTTTGTATGAGAAAAAAAATGGATGCTTTTCTCAAGTTCCTGACCCTTAGAGTGACCCTCACTGACTTTGTACATCTCCCAGACGCAGCACCCTGAAAACATACAACAAATGTAAGAGATTTCTATTCATTTCAATAAAAGCCAACATGAAACAGATGAAGAGCCAGATTTTAAAGAAACGTGAAACAGATTTTTTTTCATAGATCAGAGGCCCAGAAAAGCCATGCAAAGCTTGGGAGAAATCCGGCAAGGGCACCAAGGAAACCAGAGTGTAAGGAAGCGCTCACAATGCTCCTGTGTCAGAAACACATTCTTCCATCCGTGTTTCAGAGGCAAGGATCTGAATACAGTGTCATGGATGTTTAATTCTAGCCGTTCCCTTTGACAGATTATATAACAATGCATGCCATACATTTTTTTTATTAAACAGAATGAAAAGTCTGTTTAAGCCGCACGTACAACAGCTATACAAATTTATACAATGGGCAATGAATATTGCCATGATTATTATGTAATGAAAGGATTTCAAAGAAACTCACTATGGTTCCACAACTATAAGATGATCAGAATATTACAATTCTGCAACTACATTACCTTTTGCAAGCATAGAATCCTTGCCATTCTACATATGGCAGACAACCAATTAAACAGACATTTTATCTGCAGTATTTAAAAAAAGCAGAGACAAGATTATATAGTACAGTACTAAAATAAGCCACATTCCCCACAGCTAGCCCCAAAGCCCCTCTGCCTCAGCAAGGGAATAATTAAAGTTCACCTGCAGGCAGATATACTGTAGATCAACACCCATTAATGCAAATTTTTAGCCATTGAAAACCATTAAATGCATTTTTCAATGCAACTAATGGAAGTACCTGAACTAGGCTTGGTAAACCCTGGATGTTCGGTCTACCAGTGCTGTGTACATTTCAGCACTAGATGGGCACAAATGCATATCTTTAGGCAATTAAGGCTTGGTTCACACCTGAGCATTTTTAAGCGCAGATCTAGTCACACGAAAACGTGCAAAACACACTATTTCATGTAAGTCAATGGCGACTGTTCACACCATAGCGATGCATCACGCGTAAGAAACCGCCTGTCGCACGAAAAGATGCAGGAGCTATTTCCAGGTGGATGTTGTGTGGTTCTTGCCCCATAAACATCTCTATGCAGAGAGAAATATCTGTTTTTATAAGCAAAAACGTCCCACAAAAAATGTGTGCACCTGCCCTTAAACTGCACTCATATTATTTACTTCAAATAGGGTTTAGATGTTTAGCACAGGTTCAGCCTAAGTCTACAAGTGTCAGACCATTTTGTTAACTCAATAATTAGACGTGAAGAGTGGATGGTTTTAGTATTTAATTTTGTAGTTAATGAGATGACAGCGACTAATATTTAAATTTCTATTACATTTTGGCCAATATAAAAACAAAAAAATGCCATTTATCAGCAAACAGAAACCATAAAAAGTTAGATTTGAATGAGACCCAATCTACACTTAGATGAGTGCTGGGAATGTAGGTAGATTGCAGAGAGGCTCTTGCCTAGGTCACAGTGAATAGAGGAACACTTTCATTTTTATAATTTAATAATTCAAGTTGTTGCAATTGCTTGATAAAGGAGTGCACTATGCTGAATTAACTTGTCTGAATATTATATGAGAATCAGGTTGTGTAGGGCTTTTCTAGTGGGGAGGCAATGAGTACCTCCCACTGTTGCAAAATGTCAGCTATGTAGCATTAAAGGAGGTCTTGGCAGAAAGGAAAATATTTGTCTATGGAGTGTGTATGACCCTAAATGGATCTTTGCAGACATCATTGATTATAATGGCAGATATGCTGTCGTTGGTTTATTTTTAAATCACACCAAGAAAACTAGGGAAATATTTTTAAAGCAGTGAATGTGACATTAACCAATCATTAATTGTAAGTGAATGAATCACTTATTAAAAAACCATATGCATCAGGAAGAGACACTTGCAATTAGGGATGTTCAGATACCAAGTACCATATTCGGTACAATTACACAAGTACATGTACAGATACTTTTCCAGCTCACACAGTCCTCAACTCAGGCGGGCCTCACAGTATTTGAACATACCTGTAAACGCAACCCATATAGCCCTAACCTGGTCTCACAAATCTATACCCAACTTAATACATTGACCTCCCCTTCCAGACTCTCCTACGTTGGGAAATGGGAGCGGGACCTTGGAATCTCACAACCGCCGGAAGTTTGGCAACAAATTTGGACCTCCATGGCCACTTGCTCAATCAACATCTCCTCTATGGAAACTGCCTTTAAGTTGCTCACATGGTGGTACCTGGTGCCGTCCAGATTAGCCCATCTTCACCCCTCACACTCACCATCCTGTTTCAGAGGCTGCCCATCATCGGGTGATGTTCTCCACATGTGGTGGTCATGCCCCATGCTTGCCAGATTTTGGTCAAGAGTCTTTCGCCTGCTGGACAGTTTGTTCTCAGTGAAGCTTCGCAAGGACCCATGGCTGGCCTTGCTACACCTCAAATCTCCGCTCCTCACAAAAAGCCAACATCGCCGAGCCACACATGTTCTGCTAGCGGCTAAACAAACTATTGCTTCAGCATGGAAAAAACAATTTGTACCCTTCGGTGAAGTTACGCGGAGGATAGACTTTTTCTGCCTAAATGAGAAACTGACCAGTATCCTTTCAGACACTAACAAAACCCTCACCAAGATCTGGCAACCTTGGATTGACCACGCCCACCCTTCCCTAGCTCCAGCTAGTCTCTCAGTCCTGTAGATGTGTATGACTTGAGCGCTAAGCCCGGAAAAACCCAGTGCCTCCCCTCCCTCCCCTTCTTCCTCCTTCTTCTATTTCCAACCTGTTCTCTGGACTACAGCACTTCGGATTCCCTTATCCAGGCTGTTCTCCCACCTTTGGAAAAATTCAAAAGTTAGCAGGCAGCTGTCATTTGTAAGGAGCATACCGAGCTCCTGGGATTTGTGCATCCAAGTACTGATACTAGCCCAAGTACTCACAGATACAACTACTGATACATTTTTGTTTATTGTCATGTTTTTCTAAAACAATACAGACTAATGATTTTAGGACAGTGGTGGAGCACCAGAGCCTTGTCCAAGCTGCAACCCTGGTAGTTCTCTTGAAAATGTCAAGTATCGGCACTGGCATCTGAACTGGTATATAAACATCCCTACTTGCAATGAATGTTAGGTGAATGTCACATTCACTACTTTATAAACATACCCATTGTTGCTCCCATGTAGCTCCTTTATTTTGTTGCCACATGTGGGAATATGAAAAACTGAGCATTCACCTTGGAAACAGTAACACTTTGTCTCAGCTCTGCTACAGACATGAGATCACTAGTCATTTAACTGGCAATTTAACGTAAACGTTTACATTCCTCGATAATGTAAACATAGTGGTACCTTCATGGTCAGCTACATTAACTGTTTTAAACACAATTATTCTTTCCACAAACATTTTGTAATTATGTTCTGTTATATGTGAAAAATTCCCCATCAAATAAGCATATATTTACAATGGGCCTCAGCTCCACCTAGTGGCCATAATGCGGTATTTTCCAAATATTAAATTTGACCTAAAAAGAAAATATATTCTATTCCCACAAAATTAATGTTTACCGAGATTTGCAGGGTGATTGGCTGTGTGAACAGTTGATAAAATTAACCCTCAAAGTATTGGATGCTGAAGATTCCAGCAGATGGAGCTCTGCACGAGAGTGAAGATTAGCTGCAAGTCGCTACTGACATTTTTAGTAGGCTGCCTTTTTCTTTAATCACAATATTGCTTTAAAATTGGTTATAGGGAATTTCTATGTGCACTTTAAATGTAGCCAGTTGCTGCAAGGAGTGCTATTAAATACATGCTCCAAAGTTGGATGGAACCCTAGATATGATACTTGTACAATTGTATTGTTATTCATAAGCAGACTTCTGAGGTCTACCACAGGGGAAGAAACCCAGAAACAGCTGTTAAGCTCCAGATGTGCATGTGGACTAAGTTTGATAACATAATTTCTCCACGTCTGCAATAATTAGTTCTAGTCCAAGACACTGAAGCTATGATTCTGCCCAGAGACTGGCAAATATTATTACTATTTATATAGTCCCGAAAATTTACACAGTGTGCATTCACATTAGTCCCTGCCCTCAAGGAGCTTACAATCTAAAGTCTCCATTTCACATGCATACATATGAGGGCCAATTTTAGACAGGAGCCAATTAACCTACTAGCATGTCTTTGGAGTATAAGACCAACAGTGCAAAACCTGCTTAAGAATTGTACGATATATGCTGTACTCTTTGGATCTAGAAGAAGGGAGAGATATCCAAAAGCCTGCCTTAAAAATTAACTGTACATATAAAAATAGTATCATGTCTAGTACTCAACTGTGTTGCTACAAGCGCACTAATACGGCTACAATCACCTTACAGTATACAACACAGTTCCTAAAATTTGACTTTATGCTAACAAGTTTATCATAATTATTCTATTGCATAGTCAGCACCTTCAACAGCAATCCAATGCTGCTCAGACTAGATAAGTAGCCAGCGAGAGTAACCAGCATTTTAAGTGAAACGTTCCCAGCTTAAAACATGTAAATTTATATTTAAAGGTTTGTTCTCTTGTGGGCGATTTAAAAGTAAGTACAGCAGATACACAAAATGAAATCTGAAAACTATTATCTCTGGTTGAAATGAACCTTCAATTTACTTACTGCACAGGAAGGGCAGATTCACTTCATTTTCACTGCCAGCAGGTTACCCTTTCTCTGTATAATAGGCTTCGCATGTGTAATTAACACATAAAGGCTGCTGCTGCCAGCTTTGCTTCAGGTGCACGCTGGTAGGAGTTTTCAGGACAACGGTGTGGGCTGCAATAGCTTTTAACATGGGGTTTGAAGATTAGCTATTCATTGACTGCCTGACAAAGACATGTTAAAAGGGGCGAAGGCTGGGCCCTGCTGTTGGGAGCACAGGTGTGGACAAAGCAAACATGTGGGTCATGTGGCCTGCCGAACACAGAAATGAAGAGATAGACAGCATCAATAGACTCCTACGGTCTATATTCTATACCGTGCATTTAACGAATAGAACTGCTACATAAAATTGTTAATAGAAGTATGATTCTGAAACCTGTAATTATCAGGATGATTTTAATTGTGCTTAAAATGATCATTTTTTTTCAGGGCTTGAACTTTAATGAAGACTGTAATCACACACACGTGGTAATTGTCTGATACATCTATTTAACACCAATGTATTTATCATTCATATATTTGCGGAACTCTGTGGCACCTATTTGGTGTTTGACTGCGAGAAGGAAGTGATGAAGCTGTGAGAGGAGGAGAGAGAGAGTACTTGGCAAGACAGGGAGCTGTAACAAGGCCATTAGCGCGAGGAGGGAGAGGTCCTCTGCAGCCCTCGCAGTGTTAAATTCCTGAGAAAACACACCATGATTCCAGACACAATTTACTTTTTTTTAAATAAATAAAAGTCTACTAACCTGGGTTTCTTGCAGTTCTTAAAGAACAAAATAGCAAGGTTTTAAACAACTCAGCAGTAGTCATCTATTACATCTGCCTTATATCCTGTCATCAATCACCCAGTCAACAAGTAGTAAACACTGGTACAGAATGGTTTCATAAAAGGTGAGTTCAGAAGTTCACTTTTAGCACCATCTTATATTGATAGACATGATACCTAATATTGAACCTGGATTAAAGGAGCTCAGGGAAAATGACACCATCATGAGGGGTAATATCACTCTACACCCCATAGCAAACCTTTGCATGGTAATTGGGAGGCTCTCCTGTGCGAGATATTGAGCAACGATAAGCCAGACTCCAGGATTACCGACTCATTGCCCCATATAGTAACTATGCCCATCCCCAAATCCACTGCATATGATTTCTTTGATTTCCAGCTGCAGAAAAATAAAAACATAATATTTTACTTCTTGGCGTCAACATATACCTTCTGCTTTCTAAGTTATAAACTGATGCCTAGGGGCTGTGCTGCAGTATGCATCATTAGCTCCTGTGTTATTGGACCACATATACCATGATTCCTGACCACCTTTCCTGTGTTAGACTGGAATCATGGCAGAGTTGTGGGTGGCATGGTGTGCTGATCTCCTGTACTGTCCAATGTGGCAACAACAGCTAACAGGAGGCAGAGCGGGAAATGGGCAGACAGGCTGAACATGTGGCCTGTGGAATAATCCCGCTCAGTACTGTACGGGGGTGGTGAGGGGACAGATCCCCAAGCAGCTAACGATCAGCACAAAATATATGGTCACAAACAGGAAAGGATGCTAGTAAATTTGAGTTTAAGAGAGGATGTTGCGGCATCTATCGAGAATATGCTTTAGCGGAAGGCACAGGCGAAAAAGGTAGAATATTGTCAGTACACCGTATAATTGAAAATTTTGCCTTGAGGTGGGCTTTAAGATTTCGAATTTAAAGTATATGCAAACCCATGATCACAGGAAGAGGCTGCAACATGGCTGTAGGCAGAAAGGTAAATAAAGGGAAAATAAGTATTTCATAAAAAAAATACACATCAGCGTCCGTGGTTAGCTAATAATAATATACAGTAATTTAGCAAACCAAACCTAATTCCATTAGGTAACCTACTTTATAGAAACCATGTTGCTTGGTTAAAAAAAAACAACAAAAATGCAACGCAGCAGTTGAAAATCAAATCAATAGGAAAAAATTGCAGAAAATTCAAAAATGGCTTGGCCAGCTGATTTGAAAAATGTTCCGTAGGGCTTGTCAGCGAAAGGGTTAAAAACAATTATTTGCAAAAGAATTTATACTCTTCGGCCTGCTTCTCTTTCCTCCAATCTTCATTCTTTTGCAGAGCACAGGCCTCTTTGTGATTTGTGTTAATGCCTGATCTTCTGCTGCGTGCTGTGGTTACTCCCACTAGCTCCTTCATAACTACAGGAAACAGTAGTGATGTAGTGGTAAGGTTCAGGTTCAGGCTCAGCCCAATGTACAATGCAAACAGTGTATGTTCTGAGTTTTTAAATCCGCCAAACTTTCTGGCTGGATTGCCAGCCTGAACATCCTGCTGCTCCTACAGCGAGAGGTTATTCATTTATTGGCGAACCAAACCCAGGTATGTTTGTCTCATCCCCAGTGGTCAGCAGAAGTAACACAAGCATGAGACAATCCTGGAAGTGTCGAATGGGAAGAATTCCCAAGTGGTTGTAGCCCTGAAACAACTGAAACTCAATGTAACAGGAAGTGCAGGTAAATATACAGTAAAGGTCCTGGTTATGAATGGTTTCTTACCCATGTAACCTTAAAGGAGTACCATGGTAGATTAAAAAATGCAAAGTGGGAAAAAAATAAGAATGCTTGTGGACTAAGTACTCATTTGTGAACCCCTTTAATCAATAGCCACAGTATTCTCTGTCTTTCTAGAATCTTTCAAAATCAGAGAATCTGTGGGAGTCTTGTTAAAACCATGATGGTTGCATGATAAGAGATAGTGAAAAAAGCTGTTGAAACAATCATAATAAACATTGTGTTGTTTAGTAGTACACAAAGTATAATGTAATTCTCACAAAGAGGGCAGCCAAGAGGTGTGCATTGCCAGATCAATCCCACTGATGTTACCTTGATCTCAGAAGTTCTGAACAGAGCAGAGCTGCAATCTGATTTTCCGAAATTCTTGACTTTTTACTTGTTAAATGGCTACCCACTAGGAGCTAGGACAAAGACTTCAAAAATGTATTCCTGTTGCACTATTCAGATCTCTGAACCAAACAAATGTTATATGCCCTACACTTGGGGATCCATATAAGAAACTTTACAATTTTACGACAGTATTAGAAATGCAAAATGTGTCCTGCATAGCCTACATGAATTTTGTTAACATTGCACATCAACAGTATGAAAGTAATAACTCTGACTAAAAGTAGAACAATGCAATTCTTCAAATAATCAGAATAATTTTTGACCACCACGATCAGAGGAATCTGCTTAATTCTATCAGTTTCATCTCCATATTAGGAGCAATTATGTCTGGGAAGTAAAGTATAACACTGAAGCAACCAATCTACATTCCCTAAATGGGTGCCCTATTGCTTTTCAGATACAGATTCTGTAGATAGAATAAGATCTGTACTGCCAAATGTTATCTATGTGTACTGAGTACTGACAAACATTTCCAAACGTATATATCAAAGCAACACCTGCTCCTTCTACAGAGAAGATTTTAAAATTACTTCAGCTGTCATGAGGTGACAATAAATGTGAGAGCTTTAGTGACCAAAGTTCATTGAATATATTTTACTGTATAAAAATGTATGACAATGCTACTGTGATCATATCAATTTGCAGTAAGAGATATAGTGCTACGACACTTATTTAAAGGATCCTATTTACACTTTGTAGAACAGTGTGATTTTTTTAAAAATAAGTATAGTGTTGTCAGAACACCGGTATCCTTTAGGCATTGAAAATGACCACAAAACTGATAAGTATAGTAGATACAATAACAAATATTTAGAGGCACAAGTTAAGCACTATGGTAGTCATACTTGCCTGGTATGACAAATACTAACATTTGGCTATGTTCAAATCATGTATAGAATACCATAATGAAATGGCAATTTACTACTGCTATCTCAAACAATTTATTACAGTTTTTTCCCCCGCTATAATCCCGGTTAAACACCAGTATACAGCAGTGATGTTTAACTCTGGTCCTCAAGTTCTCTGTTTTTGGGATCCCTTCACAAACCAAGGGGTGAGCCAATTACTGTTGCCCTCATTTATAAATGACTAATTAATGCAGTTGTGCCAATTCATGTTAATGGAAGAACATGCATTGTTGGGGGTTAGGGATTTAGAGCCGAGCATTACCAGCATATAGAACAAGATCATAGCTACAAGAAAACACTGATTGACCTGTTCCCAGCTCAGCAGATTTTACTCTTGGATTGCACCAGAACACAGTACTCTCCCTCCCTACCAAATGTGGTTTGTTC
Source organism: Nanorana parkeri (assembly GCF_000935625.1). Lineage (NCBI taxonomy): Eukaryota > Metazoa > Chordata > Amphibia > Anura > Dicroglossidae > Nanorana > Nanorana parkeri. The sequence continues at coordinate 1,283,740 of NW_017306516.1, read as the reverse complement.
TTACTCTCCCTCCCTACTATTTATATTTTGCTCCTTTTTCCCAATCATCATCTCAAAACTTCACTTTGTAATGCATCAAATAATACCACTTTTATATCATACACATAAGTGACCTTAATATAGGTCACAAATCTTAACGAGATAACATGTATTCTAAAACTCATAACCTATTTACAAATTAGCTTTTAATAAATCTCAGGGGTGCAGAATTCCTATCGCCCGACACCCGGGACATGTCGTTTTTCAACATTTCGGGCAAGCAGGGCTAAATGTACAGAGGGAGCTGCTGCACCTTTTATACAAGTGATCAGATCACTTGTACCAGCCTGATTGTCTGTCCCCGCCCCCGCTATGGTTTTTGGGTCCCACACTCTTCTGGGTGTTAAAAAAAAATAAAACCAACCCTGCCACCACCACCATCTGCATGAAAATAAATGCACACATAGGACATTGTGTGTATGCGTTGAGTGCTTCCCCCATTCCACTGTGTGCCATATTGTGGAAGTGGGGCAGCAGAACTCTCTTACACCCACAATGTGCATTAAAGGGTAAGTTCACTTCCCAAAGATAATGTGGGAAAATGGAATTATCCGTTCAAATCTGCCCCCAACCTCCCCGCACCAGTTATACTTACCTTTAGGTGAATAGTCCTTTCCCCTTCACCAGTACTGGTGTACAATCCGTACTGCTGCCCAGCGTTATACATTTTGAAATTTGTTTGCAAATTACGAGCACACGTTGGTAAGCAATGTCAGGTGATTGCACTGACCAATGAGAAGTGCTTCTTAGCACGGTTAAATACGGCTTTGATTAGAAAATTTTTTGTAACAGGGCAAGTAGATTGGACCCCCGCTTTAGTCCTTGGGCAAATAGTTGGGGGTTTTTTGTGTGTTTTTTTTATTTTCACACCCCTACGTCTGAAAATAAAAACTGCTGACTGTTAAACTTTTTTTTGTGCTGGGGCTACACTCAGGCTCAGTACTCTCTCCTGGCAGGCACAAGCACTGCATGTAGGTCAGAGGAAAATTACAAAATGATGAACGCAGAAAGGAGTATTGAGCTAGTCAGTTTAATTTGCTCAGTGTCAAGCTTCGGAACATGGGGCTACAGGAAGGGGGAGATTAAATGGTAGGAGTGAAAAAATCTCTGGTGGGTATGAGGGGGTGTCAGCTTTAAGCACCACTCAAAACCAGCCTCTCACTGTGCAAGAAATTTCAATAGGTGGGTAAGACCAGTCATATTTTGCAAAGCAGCATCCCATTTGGGTCTTTAATATTAAACGTTTGTAAACCCCCCGGAATTAGCTTCATTGTTGCATTGGTCCTTCAATAGAATCAGATCGTCATTTTAAACTACCATGTATTAAAAATAACTTCAACAATCAAGGCCATCGATGGAAAATTATGTGAAACTCTAAGGCAGTGGGTCTATGGTCCATGGGTCTATGGGTCTATGGAATCTATGGTCCATGGGCCAGTTACAACTTTCTGGCAGCTGCAGGCTGACCCCCTTAATGAAAAGGCCTTGCATTCAGGAAATATCTGTTCATGTAAATCCAGTCCAGATTCACTGTGAAAAGACATTTTAGGGGACCCTTGGAAGAAGATAAACATATGGCCAAAAAATGCATTTAAAGACGCCTAGATATTCTTCAAAGTCTCAAAAACAGTCTACAAATGGAGAAATACACTTTATTAGGTACACCTTGCTAGTACCAGGTTGAACCCCCTTTTGGGATGGACATGGTCAGCAACAATACTCAGGTAGGCTGTGGCATTTAAAAGATGACCACTAGGTACTAAGAGGCTGAAAGTGTTCCAAGAAAATATTGCCCACACCATTACACCACCACCAGCCTGAACTGTTTATACAAGGCAGGATGGTTCCATGCTTTCATGCGGTTTACGCCAAATTCTAAGCCAATCATTTGAATGTAGCAGCAGAAATCAAACCAGGCAACATTTTTCCAATCTTCTGTTGTACAATTTTGATGAGCTCTTGCAAATTGTAGCCTCCGTTTCCTGTTCTTAGCTGATAGAAGTGGCACCAGGTTCTTCTGCTGCTGCAGCCCATCTGCTTCAAGGTCCGATGTGTTGTACATTCAGAGATCCTATTTTGCATACCTTGGTTATAACGAGTGGTTATTTAAATTACTGTTGCCTTTCTATAAAATTGAACCAGTCTGGCCATTCTTCTCTGACCTCTGGAATCAACAAGGCATGTTCGCCTAGAGAACTGCTGCTCACTGGATATTTTCTCTTTTTTAGACCATTTTCTGCAAACCCTAGAGATGGTTATGCATGAAAATCCCAGTAGATCAGCAGTTTCTAAAATACTCAGACCAGCATGTGTAGCACCAACAGCATGCCACTTTCAAAGTCCCTTTTGTTCCCCATTCTGATGTTCAGTTTGAACTTCAGCAGATCGCCTTGACCATGTCGGCATGCCTAAATGCATTGTGTTGCTGCCATGTGATTGGCTGATTAGATATTTGTGTTAATGAGTAGTCGAACAGGTGTACCTAAAAAAGTGGCCAGTGGGTGTACATTGCTCTTGCCTATCTATTTCACAGAAACGACAGCAAGAGCATGGTGTGGACTACTAAAGGAGCAAAACATGCAGCCTAGCCTCCTGAGTCACATCATGGATTTCCAGTGGCTGAACCAATGATCAGTCACAGCAAAATCTGTGTCATTATTTATCCCCTAACAAACTAATCATCCTCACAACACAATGTCACCATTTCTAACAGCACCTGCTTATGATCAAATGTCCATACCACAGTCACACACTAAAAGACACTTTGATCATTATGGATAGAAACCAATAAAACTACCAGTATGTTTTTGGATTTTGGAATGTCGTTGGAAAATAGAACTTCTGGAGGAAACCCCTGCAAACACAAAGTTCCAGCTACAGCGCTTATCATCAAAAATCCATTATGTTACTTGGATCAGCTGAGATCCTTGAAAATAGCAGAGCTCATTCATAGGCATGGGGAATCTTCTATTAACAAATTTCCTAGGGATCAAAAATTACCTGACAATAACATATGGTCACACGCTTCTTAATGTCTTTGTACTACACAGAGAGTAGAAAGAGAAAGTATTGCAGCTTTTTTTTTTTTTTTAATTAATGCTTAATCTGATTATATTTTGCCTTCCTGGGTTCCTCTTTATTTTTGTTTTTTTTAACTAAAGCCTTTCCATTTTTACTTCATACATTATTTTAAACCCATTAATGTCACTGGGTCGCTGTGCTTCTCTATGTAATGCAGGGAGATCATGGCAAGTGGAAAGGACCAGGGGAATGCTGCACATAGCTTCCTGAAAGCAGCTCTTTGTGAAAGAGTAGGTGTTCTTAGGTGAGCTGCCCTTGCATGCAGACTTGTCTTTTAGAAATACAACAGCATACACTGATTTGTATTACTGACATTCAGAGATGTAATATCTCTTGAGCTGTAGATGGCAGTATACTGCAATGCTAGTCTATATGTTCATGCTTATCTATTAAATATACACAGGAAATTCTCTCTGTATACTGTAAATGCTGTATTCTGATGTAATGTTCTATTAGTGAAAACCTTTGCTAATAACAGCCTCACCCTTCAATTCCGAGGTGATGAATGTACAATCCGATATAATAAGCAAAACCGTGCAAAAGGAAAATTGGACGAACACCTATACCAGCGGTGGCGAACCTATGGCACGCGTGCCAGAGTGGGCACGCGGGGCCGTTTCTGCTGCCACGCAAGCCCAGGTCCGCCGTACTGCTTCAAAGTTCACTGCGTGCCGCAGGCACAGAAAAGAGCTTCGGAGACGATGTCATCTTCTGCCACGTAAGCGCACAGAGGACGAGACGAGGAGCCGCGCAGGCGCAGTGACGTCAACAACTGACGAGGTATGTGAGGCGCACTCGCTCTAGCATTGGCCCCATTACCCCAGACATAGGAGAGCATATTAGACGGCCGCTCGCTGGGGCCTCTCAGGGCCCGAGCCAGCTGCCGTCTAAATAGAAAGCTGGATCTGCACTTAGGAGACGCATAGCTCCCACTGATTTCAACGTCGCCAGCTAATTTGTCGCCGCCGACTGTCACGCCGACTATCATCGGGACCACGTCCCTCCACTGCCACAGTTAAGACAAGAGAAAGCTCTATATATATA
>NW_017306516.1:1259546-1279495 GCF_000935625.1 Nanorana parkeri | reverse complement strand
ACACACACACACATACATATATATATATACACACACACACATATATATATATATATACACACACATATACATATATACTCTTCATATACAGTATATACATACATGTATGTAGAGAGAGAGAGTGAGAGAATATTGCTTATAATAATGTTTACAGTAGTCATACACATTGGTTGTACCATTATTTATTATTAAATATTTAGTATGTTGATAGAAGCAACGACAGATCTATAGTCCAAAAAAAATTTCCCTGAGCCTTTTCACCAGGACCTTTGTCCCATATATCTTCCTCACATCCCGGTCCCTCTACTTCCTCTGATACACTGATCCAATGTTTGTATTGTTTTTGACACACACATTGTGTGTTGTATTGTTTTAAACAAAATATTCAATAAAAAGTTTAACCATAGCCAAAAAAGGTGATGAGTAGGTTGTGTCCAACCCCAGTGTGACACCTCTCAGAGTGGATCAAATCAAAATGACCTGAGTCCCCTTGGCTTAGCATGAACATTGCCGTTCTGATCTAATCCAGGAAAACTATAATATTCTGCTCTAGGTCCCACAAAATACTGCCTATACACTATAGGGGCCAAGAGTGGCTTGTTCATGGTGACTTCAACATTCAATAAAGAATTCCAAAGTCGCACTCCAACATCTACAATACATTTTATTGACAATATTTCACCTGACCATTAATCAAACAATATGCCTCTTTATTTCGCCAATGACAGGTTAGGGCCTGTTCACACCATCACATTACCTTCTCCTAACCCCTGCACTCTGCTGACATCTGAACTCAACATTAATTATACCTGACTCCAGCACTCTATGTTAGTTACCACTGACCCTGAAACTCTGCATTAGTTACTCCTGACCCATAAACTCTTAAAAACCTGCATTAATTAATGGGGCCTTGCTGGATTATCGTTAAAAAAAATGCACAATGCATCTGGGTGTTCTTTGATCTCCTCCACTCTCTTCTACTCTTCAAGTAGATCTCCACTTCTTCCGGGTTGTTGACCCTGTGAATTAGCCCTAAATGAAATGTAAATGAAACAGAGGAATTCATTACCTGCTTACTGAGAGAAAGCCAGCATTGGTGACTGTAATGAGATACCCTGGCTCTGGCACTGTGCATGGTATGATTACCTGAAGTTTGGGATGGATGATTGTCTCTGGACACAGACTAATTGTGTTCAGGACAAACATCTGCCCCAGGTAATCATACATTTGCATGTGGTATGCTGTCGACAGATGCGGCCGCTGGCAGTCTGTCCTGAGAGACAGTGGTCACATCTGTATGGACAAGCCTGGGATTCCGGACACAATCTGTAGCTTCTTGATGCAGGAATCCCCAGCCACAGCCTAAAGTCCCATGTAAATGGGGCCTTAGAGTGCCTGTGATGTTCACTGGCACACTTTATTTAAATCTGCTCAATTCCCAAGAGCATACATTTAAAGCGCAATCAAACTTTCAGTTTAAATAAGCTATACACATTCCAGGAGCATCAAATAAAAGTAGGGGTGCGGAAATTAACGATTAATCCGTCGATTAATCGTTAATTTATTTGATCGATCAAAATTCTTTTGATCCGTATTCACCTCTCCGCCGGCTTCCGGGTCTTCCGTCGGAGATCCGGTGACGTCACGGACATCGACGTCACCGGACTCCTCCCCCCCTCCCCGAGTGGCTCTGTCGGCTAACGAAGGGAAGGGGGGAGGAGTCGGGTGATGTAGTTGTCCGTGATGGGTAACGAAGGGCAGGAGGGAGGAGTCAGATGACGTCGATGTCCGTGACGTCACCTGACTCCTCCCCCTTCCCTTCGTTACCTTAGCCAGAAAACACTGCCAAGGTCAAAGCAGGCAGAGTACTGGTGACCTCAGGATAGGTAAGATCAGCAATTTAAGTTAATTAAAAATGCAAAAGGAGCTGCACCCACAAGCAAACAAACTATATATGTGCAACTACTGAAATTGTGTGAGGTCCCTTATAGGGGATGATGACCATTCTGAAGTAAACGTGAGAAGAGCCAAAGGTCTGGGATTCTGTTGTGCAGGTTTTTGTGATCGTACACAGGGATATGATGTCATTACATATACAACAAAAATGCATCACAATGCAGTACCAATACCAACCCTTAGATGAGCTGCCGACATTATCTTTTGTTAATTAGTTTTCCATTCCTGGTATTCCTATGAATAACATACTTCCTCTACTCACACATTGACTGTATCTATAGGGGAGCCATGGTTGCCACCTAAACTATACTTCAAACATGACTTCCACTCTTCATTTCCATTACACAAAGCAGTGGTTAGACCCCACAGAGCCCTGCTACCCTGGTGAGGCCCCCTCAAAGCTCTGGTGAAACCCCACAGAGCCCTGGTTTAACTTCCATGACGGAGCTGGTTTAACCAGGGCTCTGTGAGGTCTCACCAGGGCTCTTTGGCATCTCACCAGGGCCTTGAGGGGTCTCACCAGGCTGGTGAAATCGCACATAGCCATGGTGGGACCCCATAGAGCCCTGGTGAGACCCTACGGAGCCCTGGTGCTGGTGAGACCCTACAGAGCCCGGGTTTAACCAGGGCAGTGTGGGATCTCACCACGGCTCTGAGTAGTCTAACCAGTCTAATCCAGTCTATACCACATTTACCACTGACTAATGCAGAGTTGCAATGCAAGCAGATCAGCTAAAAGCAGTTGGATCTGTATGTGCGTTATAATTAATCGAAATTAGTTGATTAATCGATTTTAAAGAAATTTGATTAATCAAACAGGAAAATTTGAATCATTACCAGCCCTAAATAAAAGTCATAAAACTTCTTTTCTTTAGAAAGCAGCCACAGTCATAGTAGAAATTCCTGTCCCCTGCCAGCATGGTGTAGAGCTCTCTGTGTAAAAACAGTGATCTATCTGTGGCAATCCAACATGCTTGTTGTACAATTATTTTATTGCAACAGAACATAATTACAGATCATACAGTAGAAGTAAGGTCCAGCAGGTTTATACAATGGAAAATTGAACAATACAGCAGCGTATGAATGCATTTTGTAAAGTCATCCAATATATCGAGGAGTCTCGGAGGGCTGGTTGCCGCGCTTGTATTTCGATTGTGAGGATCTCATTCGGACGCCGGGGGTGAGTAGGTTCACAAGCAACCTAGGGATCCAACCCGGTAAGCAGGGTTATGGCTGAATGCGGGTGTCTCTCGGCTCAAGAAGTGCGGAGCGGTATCAAGAAGCAGCCATCTTGCACCGTCGCGCGCATGCGCCCCCAATCCAACATGCTTGGATCAGTTTGTGCATGCTTTCTAAAGAAAATGAACTGTTAAGACTTTGAACACCCTTTGTATGATGCACTTGGAATGTATTTAGATGATTTCAACTAAAACTTCAGTTGGGCTTTAATCATCTCGGTTGCTTGCAGCTCTGACCCATCTGTCAGTGCCATACTGTCTAAATGTCTACCTACTGCTTAGACTACAACTTTTGCTAACATTGTGGTATTTCATAAAATGTATGTACTACTGGATGCATCCAATTAATTTATCAGTTGTCAAACCCATTTAAACATTTTTAACTTGCAAAGTAAAAGCTGTATTTAAAGGATACATGTACTAAAATACATAATTTCTGAAATAGTTACAACATGTCTGACAGAAAAGGGCTTTCATTTACAAAGTCCTAAAGCACCTGAAAAAGGTATACTTTACTGCCAGTAAAAAAAACTCAAGGGGGCAGAATGTAAAGATCGACAGCTAGCCTTTTTTGATCAGACTATAACATTCGGTTTAGTGATGTTGAAAAGATTGTTATGAAACATTGGGGTATTCTGAGAATGGGTGCACAGCTACAAGGGATACTTCCCTCGAAACCTTAATTTGTTTATAGGAAGACCAAATCTATAAAAGACATGATAGCCAAAAGTATAATTGATCCACCTATTGGGAAGAAATTGGTCACATTCTTAGATTCAGTAGGTTTTTATGCATGTGGCTGTTGTCACACGTACACACATGCACCCAATAATGTAGGAGGAGGAGAAAACATTTCATGATTAACAAAGATAATACACGCAGGTCAAGATAAAAGAGTTCATCTCATGTGATAGTGAGGGAGTAGTTTACGCTTTAGAATGCCACTGTGGGCTACAATATATAGGCTGCACCTCTAGGAAATTGTCAATTAGAATAAAGAACATGGGGGGCGTGGCCAACTACCAAGCGTGATGGCTGCTTCTCGAGACAGCTCCACTTCTCAGCCCAGGAGTTCACCAGAGCTTCACAGGTTGCCACTGGGGTCCTCTTCCACTCCTCCATGATGGAGCTGGTGGATGTTAGAGACCTTGCGCTCCTTCACCTTCCATTTGAGGATGCCCCACAGATGCTCAATAGAGTTTAGGTCTGGAGACATGCTTGGCCAGTCCATCACCTTTACCCTCAGCTTCTTTAGCAAGGCAGTGGTCGTCTTGGAGGTGTGTTTGGGGTCGTTATCATGTTGGAATACTGCCCTACGGCCCAGTCTCCGAAGGGAGGGGATCATGCTCTGTTTTAGTATGTCACAGTACATGTTGGCATTCATGGTTCCCTCAATGAACTGTAGCTCCCCAGTGGCGGCAGCACCCATGGAGCCCCAGACCATGACACTCCCACCACCATGCTTGACTGTAGGAAAGACACACTTCTCTTGGTACTCTTCATCTGGTTGCAGCCACACACACTTGACACCATCTGAACCAAATAAGTTTATCTTGGTCTCATCAGACCCCAGGACATGGTTCCAGTAATCCATGTCCTTAGTCTGCTTGTCTGCAACAAACTGTTTGTGGCCTTTCTTGTGCATCATCTTTAGAAGAGGCTTCCTTCTGGGACAACAGCCATGCAGACCAATTTGATGCAGTGTGCGGCGTATGGTCTGAGCACTGACAGGCTGACCCCCCACCCCTTCAACCTCTGCCGCAATGCTGGCAGCACTCATACATCTATTTCCCAAAGACAACCTCTGGATATGACGCTGAGCACTCAACTTCTTTGGTCGACCATGGAGAGGCCTGTTCTGAGTGGAACCTGTCCTGTGAAACTGCTGTATGGTCTTGGCCACCGTGCTGCAGCTCAGTTTCAGGGTCTTGGCAATCTTCTTACAACCTATGCCATCTTTATGTAGAGCAACAATTCTTTTTTTCAGAACCTCAGAGTTCTTTGCCATGAGGTGCCATGTTGAACTTCCAGTGACCAGTATGAGAGAGTGAGAGCGATAACACAAAACTTAACACACCTACTCCCCATTCACACCTGAGACCTTGTAACACTAATGAGTCACATGACACCGGGGAGGGAAAATGGCTAATAGGGCCCAACTTTTTCTCCAATCAGGAGGCTAGGTTTTTTTAATTATTATTATTTTTATGAAAATTTCAGAAAACACATTTCAAGCTACATTGTTACACATAATTTAGAGTACAATGGTATCATTTTTTTGTTTTGTTTTGAGGGGGGTGTGTTCTTGATCAGGCAATGCTGTGGTTGCATTGGAAGTTAGGCACTTGGCTATGATGTCTGGCAGGGGTGACTAGATTACAAGACTGGCTCAGACAGGAACACCAACAATTACAGGTATTGTGGCAGTTAAACAGTTGCAATGTAAATATTTTTCTAGGTGTTAATAAAAGCAAAACTGTCTATGTCTATTATTGAGGCGGTACGTATATCAATTCAGACATACAAACTTTGGTTCTACCATCTTTCATGAGGCATAATATAAGTTATAAATATATTTTAAATACAGATTTAATTTACAGCATAAGAAAATTGTTCAGTATAAGTTTGTGTTGTCAATTAGCACAGGTATAATGTGCCATTGGTATAAGCACACATGCTAATACATGCAACCTTGACAACTCAGGATGAGGGAATCATTATACACATATGTAATTGAGGACAAAGACCTAACAGTAGTTCCATATGTCCAAATATGCATATATGCATATAGAACTATGTCTAAATTAATGATACAGGTTTTAATTCACCTTTAATTGAACTTTAATTGAACAGCAAACTGCTAGTTCATTAGTTCAAGAGAAGGAACAATAATAGAAAAGTTTAATATCACCATATAGCACTCCCAGTAAGCAACTACTGCCTTCATAAAACACATTTCTTATTTCTGGTATATTAAAGTAAGTAGAAACAAGTAAAAAAAAGTTTTGGCCAAGAGGGCACAAAGTAAAAGCCCTTTGCAGCAAACAATTCAACCAAAGTAACTGAAAACTATATAGACCTCCGAACCGTTCTCAAATACACACACACACACATACACACACATCTATACACACACACATACAGTATATTATTATTTTAAAAGTACTTCCTGAGCTGTCTGCATCTTCATAGATAGTTATAGTTAACACAAACTATAGCTGCAGAAAAATATTTGATACCAATCGTATGTTCTGTTTTGATAGGGAAAAACAGAAGAAAGCAAAAATCACAAAGGAGTTAATAAAAAAAAAAAAAATTACACGGGGTGGGGGGAGAGCATCCAGATTTCCAGCAAACACTTTTCTCATGCAGCATCATTAGTGTAAAAGTTAAAAGCACAAACAGAGCAGTGGGAGAACCATCTACTGTTTTCCATGTCTCCCACAGAGCAGCTTCCTTAGTAACTTAATTATAAAATGTGATGAGGCATGAGCTCACATAGGACTGAGCGCAGTGCGGACTCTCTCACTGGAGGATAAGGATCTACAGGCTCAAGGAATCCTGCAGCGTATGTTTGACTTACGTGTCTTTTTTCTGTTGTGTTGATTCTTTGCTACAGCAATTAGACTTATTAAAAGCACACACAATTAAAAGCATCTCCATTCCAATCACTGCACAATTTTGCTATGCTTAGTCAGCGCATACAGACTTTTACCACATACATCCGCTAGGAGGGTATTTTATACACCAAAACAAGCCCACAAACACTTATTTGTCTATATTTAAAAAGAAAACTAACAGGCATAAGCAATCTGATTGTTTATAACATAAGACAAAAGATCATTTCTGTCTTCACATGTCTACAGAGCATTACACAAAAAAAGAGAGATTATTCCAGCTAAGATTTTGATGTTATGTGATGTCCAGAAAAACCCCCCAAAAAAAACAAATCAAATCTGTTTATTCTTAAAGGACCTTTTAAATTACCCAGGCACCTCTGGGTCAACAGTAGGACTATGAGCCAGAATTCTGAAGATGAACACCCCATGTTGGAGTGGCAGCACTTTTGCCCCATTGCAGCATCTTCAGAATGATATAACAAGATAAGCAGCGCTAGGAGTTCAATTAGCTGTATATCACACAGGTGGCAGTGATTTAAACCAAAATAGTGTTTCCTTAACACATTACTTATATTAAATACTGCAAAGTCAAAGTGATGAATTTTCTGTGTATCGCGTCAACACATCAATATAAATAAATAAATATTGTGATGTAAAATACAAGCTGCTGTATTAAAGACCGCTGGGTCTGAGGATGTTTAAACCAAATTAACAGCGCTAGTAGGTGAATCAAAAAACCATATAATCGTGTTTGTGAACTACAAATCATAAGAAAACCACATAAATGCAAGTGCCGTTAGTCAATAAAAAGCATCTTCAGAATGTGAGCCTGATGTCCATTTCATGGGAGAACTTTAAAGAGAACCTCTAGTGAATTTTCTAACCTGATTCTTTATTGTATAATCATTCTTACTGGAATTGAGTGTTTAACAAGATAAAGTTGCATTGAATTCTTGTTGGAACTGCATTGGAGTATACACTCTACAATGTGGAATGTATATACAGTACATAAATGCAAAATAAGGGAAGGCACATCCACTAATGCAACATGAGTTTGTTTTTTAATCATGGCGACTCTCGGGTCCTGTACTGGTTAAGATTTCTGTTGTGCACTTAGTAGACTGTGTAATATGTGTATGCCAAACATTGATGGAATGGAACATATGCTGGGTAATACACGCACGCACACACACACACACTATATGTATATTTCTTTTTTAAATGTCCCTTTAAAATATCACATGGTCTTAAGGTGGTATAAGTTATGTTAGAGCGAGGCTTGTTTTTGCAAATATATGCAACAAAAACCTTTACTTGGGACCTAAATGTAGAAACAATCTAACCACTTACTGCCTGGAGTATTTCTTAATTTCTGGAGACGCATGATACAATCTGAGTTTTTGGCTAGAAAACCGCTAAAAAAACACATGTATATATACATATATATATATATATTTTTTTAAAGGAGAGGCCCTATGCTACATAAATAAAAACAAAATTGCTAGTTGCATGATATTTGCATTCATCAAACCAATATTTTTAGGATAAAACACACAAAAATGTATTTGTGTGCACAGAAACAGTATATATTACCCAATCATTTGCTAAAATATAAAAGATGGGGTTGTGTTGGGTAGATATCAAACATGTCAAGCCTTAAAACTGTGTGCACACGTAAAATGGCAATAAACTACATTACCCAAAAATGCCCATTGGCAATGCTTTAAAAGCTTTGCTGCTCATTAATTTAGAGGTAACAGTGGAGTGATGACCCTAGAATTATTGCTCTCACTTCAACATTTGCATTGATAGGTAACATGAGTGGTGCAATTGTCGCTTTCACACTTAGATACACACGAAGCTGCTTTGCGTTTGTATGTGCATGTGTATGTGGGGACTTTTTTTTTTATGAGCTGAAACCGGAAGTGAAGCAATGCACATCACTTTCGGTTTAATTGATCGGGGTGTGTCCTGATCTCCCTCCGATCCAGGCGCAGAGACCTGCCATGCTGCTCCAGGGCCCGCACAGAGAACAACGGAACAAATAAAGCTGGCAGCTGCAGTGGGGTGGCCACACACTCCCCAGGTGCATACAAGCGATCAGGCTCCTCTATAGCCACACAAACCCTTGTATGTGACAGCCATCGCCAACTGTAAAATGATCTTGGTATAACCACTTCAGGAATGGAATGTTCATACATGTACGACAGTCCTGAGGTGGTTAATTATGTTTTTGTGTGCTAACTATTCTGTAGTGCAGAAGGGAGATTCAGGCAGGGCTGACAACTCTGCTTTGGATTTCCACGTGGCAGAGGCACTGTGTAATCAGTTCAAACAGGATGTATCAAGCTTTCCTGGTTTTGTGGCATATGAAGAGGCATTTCTCTGTACTTGCTTCAATTTAAAAGGGATAAAACATGGGGAAATGTGCATGTATTACAGAAATGTACTGAATGTGTTTTTGCTTTTGCCTAGACATACATTTAAACACAGCAATCTACCTCAACGGCACTCTGTACATAGAGTAAATTACATTGGGTGAGGCAATCATCAGACCTACCAGCAATAGTCCAGCAGATGAGGAGGAAGAACTGGGATGTAAACATGTTGCCAGTACATAGGGAACAACATTGAAGATGATCCATGGATGCAGGCAGTCAACTGCAAATAAAAACAAACAGATAAAGAAATCTACTGCACTTACAAAAGCAAGATAAAACAAAGAGGTGCTGAAGCCGTTAAAAAAAAAAAAAAGAAAAAAAAAGGTTACATTGTTATCAACTTCCTTTGACTATGACATCATTCGATTTGTGTCCCAGTACCTGACACCCAGGAAAATGTTGTGTCTATGCCATCTTAATTTATATCATTCTTACACAGCACACAGAACAAAACACAGGGACCTTTTATATCAGCTTTAACAATGTTTTTTGTTTTTCTAGATCAGCCAGGCTCAGTTATGACATACCAAGAAGGACAAGAGCAAATACTGAAATCCCTGCATTTCAGGCATTTTAACACTGTAAAACCAGATTTTTTTTTCACAAAATAAATTGTAGCTTTTTTTCTAAATGCAAAACTATGTTAAACAACAACTCTGGACTAAAGAAACCCTAATTTTAGTCTCTATAGGAAGATGTGTTTAGATTCCTAAACACATACAATCTACTTCTGATTTTGTTTCAGATTCCGAACCTGGAAAGGGTGCTAAAATGCACATTAGCTGACCTGTCCAGACTAAATTTGTTGTTGGAACCAGACCCGAGTAGAGGCCTGAGAACATTTGACCTGGGAGACAAAAACAACAACCTTGATCTTTCATGTTAGAAGCAGTTTCTTGTGGGCTAAAGGAAGTGTACCACACAAAGTGTGTGGTAGTGATTGGTAGCCATGGTGAAACACGAGTGTTGTCTTGAAGAACGTGGTATATTTTAACACACCTTTTTACATATACAATATTAACTTAAAAAAAAAAGAGATGGTAAACTATGAACTACTTAATAAGGTGAACAGGATAATGGCTGCTTTATGAAAACTATATGGGCTCACCTAAATAAAATACCATGTTATCATCACAAGTAATCATTTAGTTTCCTTTTGAAAATGAACACAACACCTTGCATAAGTTGAGCAGCTCTCTGCATTTGATCATATAAGATCTAAAAAAATAATATATATGATGCTTTGGAATGGAAGATGTATAACACGAAGTAACTGTCACAGTGGTCCTGCAATGATTAAGGCCTGGGAGGGGAGTACCTCCACTCAAGGCCACCAGCCCAACATATATTATTCATACTGGCTCCCCCGCCTACCCTGCAACAAAGGACAAGTTCACTTTTAAATTTTACAAGTTTTTTTTAAAGTTTATTTTACATACTTACCTTCCAACCTTCATCTTGAGCTTCACTGTGTGGCACAGCCCTTCCCAGAGTCAAATAGCCTTTTCAGTCCCCGCAGGCACCTCTTCTTGGTGCACACAGTGGCCCCCATTATGTCTATGGGTGAGCTGTATTTCAATGTACTCCAGCCATCCAGTAAAATGGTAACAATATGGTAATAGTAATGATAACCTGGAGTCAGTGGCAAGTGCTGTGTCTATACCCACCACCAGATATTCATGGCATGTTAAGAATAGTACTCATTCTATGACAAGTGCAAATCTGTTAGGGACACAGGGTGCCATAAATAGCAAGTTGCATTTGCTTATGTTATATGCACAGTTGTCATTCCAATTTTGCTTAGTAAAGGTCTTTTTTTAAAGTTATGTGACACTTATAAATTATAAGTATTACTTAATGACACTCTTCATATCTATCTACAAGCACCAAAAGATAAAACCTTAGTATAGCCTTTACTTGTCCTGCAGTAGATATGCTGAAAATGAGAATCAAGAAAACTTGAAGCACAGCAAAAAAGTACACTGAACATTCCCTTTGGGTACCTTTGTACACAAGACCTTAGGGGGAAAAAAGCTTGCAATACTGGAGTATAAGTGACTATAGACTGCCTATAGAATATTTATTTTTATTGATCCAAGAAAAGTAAAAGAGCTTTGCCTTGATAGTAATAAAAAAAAAAAAAAAACTGGCAAAAGAGTCACTCTGCATAAAAACTATTTAATTTCAAAGACACACTGTCAGCTTGCCCATTAAGGGCAAAGTGACAATGTCCTTGTAAACCTGAACCCTGACTATGCTCTACTCACCTCATCAGTGCTCCCCCACTGTTTCTTTACCTGTTCATGCCACCACCATATTACCCGGCGCTGGAGCACAGAGGGAGAATAACACCCTGTCTGTCATGTGACAGAGCTCAGTCTTAGCAATTGCCCACTAGGCCTGAGCACTGCATCATGGAAGGAGGTCACATGCGCCCCCATATGCAGAAGTACCAGGAATTTGTTGTGGGCAAAGTAGCAGTAGTGGAGCACTGCAAAAGTGAGTATAAAGTGATCAGAGAGCTGGAACTAACTTTGTCTTGAATAGGCAAGATGACAGTGTTTCTTTAAAGTAGGGGCCAGATATCAATCATCTACCAGGGTCACTGATAGTGAGATCCCTGTATTTAAAATCAGAAGTGCTGCATACCTGCCAGCAGTTACATGACAGTCCAATTATCATATTTTGACTATTCTGTACAATGCAAGCAGATGAAGTTACATAGTATTTGAGGTTGAATAAAGACACATGTCCATCAAGTTCAACCCATTGTGTGTGTGTGTATGTGTATGCAGGGGCGTCCCGAGGCTGGGTGACACCCGGAGCGGTAACCGAGTGTCACCCCACCGAGACTTCACTGCGCGTGACGTCACCACGCGCGTGTGCGATGACGTCATCATGCATGCGCGGCAGTATTCTGGTATCTGCCGGCGGCCATTTTTGTGATGGAGGGGACAGTCACCCGGTGGGATAAGGTATGCCGCCGGGTCCCCTCCTCTCTCCTGATACTGTCGGGCGTTTGGTCCATGACCGAGCGCCCGACTTTTCAGAGGGGGATGACACCAAAATGACTCACCCCTCCAATGGTGTCACCCGGGTGCGGGCCGCACCCCCCTTGTGACCCCACTGTGTGTATGGTCCTACTGATGTGTAGTATGTATAGGTATTGGTGTGTTCTCATTCTTAGGAGTACTTGCACCCCTGCATATTACGGTCTCTGAGGAAATCGCCCAATCGCCTCTTGAATGATTCCACACTCTCAGCCGAAATCAAAGCATGTGGCAGCAAGTTCCAGACTCTGACTGATCTAACTGAGAAGAACCCCCTTCGCACCTTGTGCTGAATTTTTTTCTCCACCAATTTTAGGTGGTGGCCTCTCGTCCTTGTCATGGAGTTAATTGTAAAGAGTTTACTGCTAATGTTACTATCCCTGGTAAACATTTTGTACATGAAAATCATGTCCCCCTTAATCTCCTTACTTCCAATGAGAACATATTTAAATTCAGTAGCCTGTCATCATAGCTCAGGTCCTCTATACCTTTACGAGTTTGGTCGCCCTCCTCTTGACTCTTTCCAGTTCAAGGGCGTCCTTTTTGTTCACTGGCGACCAAAACTGGACCGCATACTCCAGATGAGGCCGAACCAGCGATCTATAAAGTGGCAGAATTATAGACTTGTCCCTGCTGAACATTCCCCTCTTAATACAGGACAGGACCCTACTTACTTTGCTTACCGCAGCCTGACACTGCGAGCTATTATTCAGTCTGTGGTCTACAATGACCCCAAAATCTGTTTCCCTTTCGGGCTCCCATAGCGGAGCTCCCATTAGTGTGTAATTCGCTTTATTATTTTTAACCCCAAAGTGCATTACTTTACATTTATCTACATCAAACCTCATCTGCCATGTAGTTGCCCACTCCCCTATTTTTTCTAGATCCCCCTGTAATGTTATAGCGTCTGATTCAGTTTCTATTACCCTCCCGATTTTTGTATCATCAGCAAACACTGAAACATGGCTGTTTACCCCCTCCCCAATATCGTTAATGAAAAGGTTAAATAGCATGGGGCCCAGTACAGATCCCTGCGGCACGCCGCTCATGACCCTAGCCCAATCCGAGAAGGTGCCATTTATCGATACTCTTTGTACCCGTTCCTGTAGCCAGTTTTCTATCCATGTACACACCATTTCATCTATGCCCATAGACCTCAGCTTCTGTAGTAAACAAGTATGTGTTACCGTGTCAAATGCCTTAGCGTCTGCCTACCTTGGTGATACACCGAGGTAGGCAGACGAAGATTCAGGAACTATGGTGAGGAGACCACTGGAGTCTCAAATTATAAAATAAGCCAGTGGGTGACTCAGTTCACTTACAGTCATGGCCAAAAATATTGGCACTCCTGCATTTTTGTCAGATAATGCACCACTTAGCACTGAAAATTGTTGCAATTACAAATATTTAGGCATTCTCATGTTTATTTATTTTGTTTATATTGGTATGACACAAAATTAACAGCTCTTTGACAAAACAAAATTACAGCTATTTGGTAAAGCCCATCATTCCACTGTTTTCAGAAAAAGAAATTAGGCCTTTAACCCTTTCGCTGCCAAGCCCTCCGGAACATTTTTCAAATCAGCTGGCCAAGCCATTTTTGAATTTTCTGCAATTTTTTTCTATTGATTTGATGTTCAACTGCTGCGTTGCATCGCTGATGACAGCTATTCATTTAAAGGGGACAGTCTGCTGAACAGTTCTACTATAAGCTACCATCAGCTTATAGTAGAACTGTAAATGCCAGGTCCGTACGGCATACTGAGCTGGCCAGCTGGAAGCACTTTTGTAGGTCCGTATGCCGTACGTCCTTGGCAGCGAAAGGGTTAAAGAAAAAAAATCAGCCCCTACAGTCAAACATGGTGGAGGTTATTGATGTGTTGGGGTTGCTTTGCTGCATCAGGTACTGGATGTCTTGAGTGTGTACATGGCATTATGAAATCTGAAGACTACCAAATAATTTTGGGGTGCAATGTAGAGTCCAGTGTCAGAAAGCTGGGTCTCCGTAAGAGGTCATGGGTCTTAATGCAGGACAATGACCCAAAAGCACATGTCAAAAAGCACCCAGAAATGGTTTCAGACAGAGTGCTGGAGAGTACAGGACTGGCCAGCAATGAGTCCAGATCTAAACCCCATTGAGCACCTGTGGAGAGACCTCAAGACAGCAGTTGGGAAAGGAACCCTTACAATCTGAGAGACCTGGAGCAGTTGGCGAAAGAAGAGTGGTCCAAAATTCCTGTAGAGAGGTGTAAGAAACTCATTGATTGTTTCAGTAAGCGATTGATTTCAGTTATTTTTTTCAAGGGCTGTGCTACCAAATATTAATTGAGGATGCCAATAATTCTGTCCAGTCCATTTTTTGAGTTTTGCTTGGAATGTGTCAGATTTTGCTTTTTTTGTTCTCAACTTTTTTGTGCCATACAAATGCAAACACAAGAAATAAACACGAGAATGCCTAAACATTTGTAACTGCAACAATTTTCTGTGAAGTGGTGCATTGTCTGACAGAAATGCAGGGGTGCCAATATTTTTGGCCATGATTGTACGTCCACCAACAGCTGAAATTAGCTTTGGTACAATACATAAAAACAAAACCTGAATTATAACTAAAACCAATCATGCATGTAGAGATAATAAATAATATTCACAAAAACGTAAAAGAAAAAGTGCAGAAAGAAATGTATACATATATTTATGCTAGGAATGTCAGATGCCTGTTCCTCTACTGCATGTTCTGGTTCCATCTGTTGACTGCTACATCCCTACTGTGCCTTGTAGAGACATAGTGGCTGGAAGGTAGGACCAGCTCTGCCACATAGCAGAGTCTTGCCTGCCAGGGCCAGTAACCCAATTTGTCTCTGCTCCAGTTAACACCTACAGGCCTTTGTCCCTCCCCACGACCTGAGACTGGATAATGAAGAGACTCACTCTGTTCTCTCCTTCCATCTGGATGCTCCTTACACTGCAGCACAACTGACTATCTGCTTGTGTTGTTTCCCGCACATAATATACATTTAAAGATGTATGACTGATTACATAACTGCCTGAAGTTCAGCTTTCATTTATTTTAACATAGCAAAAGGCTTTGATATTGTAAAAATACCCCATTGTTTTGTTTTACCATTCCCAAAAGTAATGTTCTGAACGTGAAAAAAAAATACTCTTTTCTACTTGCACTAACTCAGATGACAATAAATCTAAGACATATATTTTTGTGAACACTCTGGAGTGCTCAAGATTTGTATACGGTACTGTATATACTTTTCTTAAGACTACATTTCTGTTTAGCCCTTTTCATTCAGAATTTGGATTACAGTGACATCACAATCGAATAGGGTGTATATCTTGCCTGGTTTCCTCGGATCTGTGTTAAATCAGTGAGATGTCAAATTAAGCAAACAGTTTATGTGTGTGTGTTTACCCATTCACAATAGAAGAAGCTACATCTGTGTAGGCTTGGGAGGCTTCCAGTTACAAGTTATTGCCTTCTGCTGAGCACAGTTTGAGATAAAATAATGCAGCTTGTTCTCTGTGATGAAACACGAAGAGTCTGCTCCACATCCTCCATCACTGGCAGACCACCAGCATCTCCGATGCATAGCCGTTCACTCACACGTCTTTAGCACAACAGGAGAAAAACACTCCTGCTCTTCCTAACTGGACAATTTGTTCTACCTATATGTCACTAAAAAAAAACAGGTGTATTACCGTAACTGTAATATATGTCACAGGGTAACTATAAAAAGCTGTAAATGTGACATATACACTTCTAATGAAATTACAAAGGGAATTTAAAAATGCATTTAAACTTTTTTTTTCTTAATTTCACCTGTATAGAGTATGTGGAGAAAGGGCATTCTAAATGCACACTATTTGCCATTGTTTGAAGTATATAAGTCGAAACGTGATCACCTTGTTAGCAGGCTGCATAACATCATATATGGTATAAAAGCATGGTGTTTGTTTTGTTTTTTTCCCTGCAGATGTGGGTGTCAAGGTATGTTGTTCAGGCCTGATGCCTTAGGAAGAGGTGCAAATCTTATTAATCCCCTTCTGACACGCTGTTGTAGGTAAATGGATGACTAGGAGTGCTGCACCTCTGAGCGGACTATTACAAACGTCTTTGCTGCAGAGCGCGTGCAGATGCCAGATGTGCGCAATGTATGTGATTGTGCTGCCATTAGACAATGCAGATCACAGGTAAAATGCACAAAGTCAATCCAAAGGACTTTGTGCCTTAGTATTGCTGTGATGGCCAAACACAGCCATCACAAATGTAAACACCCCTTGTGTATACATTTAGGGACCCTCCCCCTTCCTCTTACAATGGAGGGAAAAGAGAAAGGTGGTCACTCCCCTCTTCTACATCTCCATTCTATCTCAATATGGGACCTGTACATTAACCCCCTCATCTTTATCCACCCACTGTATGAGTAAGCCTGTCAACCCACTCCACCTTTTGTGTAGGACCTGTACATTAATTATGTGCTCGCTGTACCTAGTGCACCATTACCAAGCTACATGTTTAAAAGAATCCTGTGCTGAAATAAATGTGCAGTCTACTATTGCTAATCACCTGAAAATGTGAGTTTATTGACTGCCTCTGGATTTATGCCTTTGTTTGTTACTGACCCAAACAAGCATGCAGATCAACGAAGTGAACTCACATTCCAAGCTGTGTCTTAGATCAGTGGCTGAGATAGTAATGAAGTCTCTGGATAAGCAGGACAGCCAGAGGACTAGCAGGTTCATAGGTTAGCAATGACAGCCCTCAATCTTTGTTCATTTCCCAAAAAAAGTGTTGCAAAAATGAGATCACCTTGGGGGTATATAATTTACAACAAATGGGTAATTTTGGGGGTAACTACTGTCCTTGCACAACTCCCCTCACCTATTATCCATAGCATGGGGAAGGGTGTTCTGTATTCCTCAGAGAGAGCTGGGAACAATGTAACTGCAGCAGAGGCAGAGAACACAAACGAGTATTAGCTCACTGAATTTCTGTCAGGATCAACGGATATTTTTGTGCAGATATTTCAAAACACTTGTATATTTAACAGGCAACAAGAGACCAAATCAGATAAGTTTATTGCTAAGCTTTACACGTATAGCAGTGTGTGTGTGTGTGTGTGTGTGTGTGTGTGTGTGTGTGTGTGTGTGTGTGTGTGTGTAATTATATGTCATACTAACTGGGTATGTATTGACTATACAGTATACAATTAGAAAATGGATTTGAGGTGTTACCCATGTATTTTCATAAAGACAAAGTAAATGTTACAATCAAATAAGAGAATTTAGTAGAACCAACCTAGAAAACTGCCAGGGACTACACCTTTGAAGAGGTTTGGTTTGTCTACAACAGACAGCATGTCCTGGTTCTTTAGTAATGTATTGTTGAATGTTTCCCTGCTGTTCATTACACTACACAGTTGTGTAGAAAGTTACAAAGAGATAAAGGACCACTTAACCCACATAATATCTAGTATGCACAACTTCACACTGTACTTAACTTCTGACCTCCTCTTATCAAAAAGACACATTAACAGCCCAAAATTCCTTTAGAAAGTTTACTAGGAAGCTGCCCAATGTATTTGAAGAAAAACTATGATAATATACAGTACATCTGTACCTGGCTAATTTTTGTCTAGTTGTAAATGCCTTTTTCATCTTTCTGCTTTACAAATGCTAAGATGAATCCAACCCCGCAACATTATTTGTCATTTGTAAATACAAAACACCATCCATTTTCATTCAGCCAGATGACATATTGTTTGGTATTTAAAGCACAACATTCAAGACATTATAAATGGCTCCTGCTAAAAGTTGTGTGTGAGACAACTCTAAAGGCATTCATTACCTTGTTTAATGCAGTTTTGAGTTCTCTGTTATAGCAAGAGCCAGGGGCTGACTGGCAACTTTTAGCCCAGGGGGCAAGTACAACCCAGAGACCCATGGTGCAGCAACTTGGCCCCGCTCCCGCTCTGCCTCTTCCCCCGCCTTCTCCCCGCCCGTCTGCCACTTTTGCCATCCATGTAACAGTAGTGTGAATGGTCGGGAGATGTGAGGACTCCTAGTAAGTCCATGAAAGGGGTGACTGGCTAGGGGATGGTGCTCTCCTCATGTCCGGTACTTAGGCACTCTCACCCACTGTAGACCGCCGCTGGCTGTCCATGCTTCTGGGCTGTGAGCTGTGGGAGGTTAGCGGGAGGGGCCAGACAGTGTCAAAGTCAGTGTTCTATAATTTTTCTCGATTCTATACATTTTCTCGACTGTGTCACTTCCAGTGGGGCCGAGTCATCCGAATCAGCTGTTTTCATGACCCTCTTTCTTCATGACATGTGCACCTGGAAGTGACGCGGTAGAGAAATTAATGGGTTGAGGAAAATTATAGCACACTGGTGGTGTACGGATGCACGTGTACGACTGCTGCAACCCTGGTACTTCTGCCACTAACTCTAAGCTGTAGAGGGACTACAAATCTCAGCAACACATTATACAGCAATGTAGAATAATACCACCAGCTGTAGAGGACTATAAATCCCAGAAATACATTTTACAGCATTGCAGAATGTCATTGGCTATAGAGAACTAAATATACTAATATACTAATATGAAGCTACATACTCTGTTGCTCTGGGTTCTCTGCCTGATGTCTCCAGGGTCTCAGGAGGGTTGTGCGGGCTCTCACCAGGGGTCCAGAGAGTTTCACGGGTGCGTGTGGGTGCAGCAGAGGCGGCTCCCTAATTAGTCTCTCAGGTGGCCAATGCGGACTGTCAGGTGGTCAGTGCGGGATCTGTGGGGGCTTCCTAATAATCAGTGATGGCTCTGTGGTAGCTTCCAGGTGGGTAGTGGGTGCTCCACTGTGGCCAGTGGGGGCACCCTGGTGGTTAGTGGGGGCTCCCTGGTGTAGGGTGACCATTTATCTAGAGCTACAGCTAATGATTATTTTGAAAATCGATTAGTTAGCCGATTAATCGGGATAACAAAAAATGGCTCCAGTGATGGACTACTAGTTTGTATTGAGATTGTAGTCCATCACAGGAGCAAGCTTGGAGCAGTGGAAGAAAAAAAAAAAGTGTGGTGTGCAATATAGTGAAATGGAAAGTGTAAAATGATACAGCAATCAATGCAGAATGGCACCGGCTATAAAGGACTACAAATCCCAGCAATAGTACATTATACCACGCAATGCAGAATACCTCCAGCAATAGTACATTATAGCTGGCGCTGTTGTAGTCCTCCATAGCTGGTGGTATTCGGCATTGTGCTGTCTAATATATTATTGCTGGGATTTGTAGTCCTCATCCCCCCACGCCTGCTCCTCCTTACTACTTCTTCTCCCCGTGTCCCTGTGATGATCATGGATGTAGGCAGGCGGTGAGTGTGAGGCAGGGAGGAGGTGTGGTGTGTGGAGCCTGGATACAGGCGGGTGGTTCTAAAAGCGGCAAGCGTGAGGCGGGAAGGAAATGCGGCGTTTGGAGCGTGGATGCAGGCGGGTGGGTCTAGCAGCGGCAAGCGTGAGGCTGGTAAGAGGTGCAGCGTGGATGCAGGCGGGCGGGTCTAGCAGCGGCAAGCGTGAGGCGGGGAGGAGGTGTGGCGTGTGGAGCATGGATGCAGGCGGGTCTAACAGCGGTAAGCGTGAAG
>NW_017306516.1:1222653-1259129 GCF_000935625.1 Nanorana parkeri | reverse complement strand
CCCAAGGCTGACCTCTGGAGGCCCCCACGGGCGGCCCTCTACATTGCCTGATCCAGCCATCCCGGATCGCATACCAATGTGTGGCCGGAGGATTCTTTTAGCGGGGGCCAGTGATGGGCCCCCTGACGGCTGCAGGTAGTGGCCATTTTTAAAGGCAGCAGAGAGGCCCGGGGGGCCATAGCATTATACAAATCTAAAGCTCACCATACACTGTACAAATTTTGTCTGGTTCTTGAAGATTTGCTCAGTGGGTCAGCAGTCTTCCGTCTGACATCCTTCAGAAAATTTTTGGGCAAACAGTGGCGGCAGCCAATCAGCTGCTGTCACTGTTTGGGTATTCTGACAGCGGCTGTCAAAATACAATAGCTTAGCAGCAGATTCATGCTAAACAGAGTGGATGGAGGAAGCTAACACATTCTGCGCAAAACTTCAAAGATGGACTGGAGAAAATTATTTGCACCTTTAAATTATATTTGGTATAACAGCCCTTGGAAAAAAAATTACTGAAATCAATCACTTCCTGTAACCATCAATGAGCTTCTTACACCTCTCTACAGGAATTTTGGACCACTCTTCTTTCGCCAACTGCTCCAGGTCTCTCAAATAGGAAGAGCTCCTTTTTCCAACTGCTGTTTGAGATCTCTCCACAGGTGCTCAATTGGATTTAGATCTGGACTCATTGCTGGCCAGTCCAGTACTCTCCAGCGCTTTGTCTGAAACCATTTCTAGGTGCTTTTTGACGTGTGCTTTGGGTCATTGTCCTGCTGTAAGACCCATGACCTCTGACGGAGACCCAACTTTCGGAAACTGGGCTCTACATTGCACCCCAGAATTATTTGGTAGTCTTCAGATTTCATAATGCCATGCACACAGTCACGACATCCAGTGCCTAAAGCAGCAAAGCAACCCCAAAACATTAGTGAACCTCCACCAGTTTTGACTGTATTTTTTTTCTTTGAAGGCCTCATTTCTTTTTCCGAAAACAGTAGAATGATGGGCTTTACCAATCTGTCTGTCCACAGCACATTCTCCCAAAAGGATTTTGGCTTCCTCAGGTAAGTTTTGGCAAACTCAAATCTGGCTTATGTTTCTGTGTCAGCAGTGGGGTCCTCCTGGGTCTCCTACCATAGTGTCCCTTTTCATTCAGATGGAGACATATATGTTCGAGCTGACACAGTTGTACACTGTGCCTGAAGGTCAGCTTGAATGTGTCTGGAAGGGTCTTTATCCACTATTCAAACAATCCTTTGTTGCAATCTTTAATCAATGATTGGGGAGAAATGGGGGGAGTAGGGAGGACAGGTCAATAGTGAGAGAGAGTGACTATAGGAACACAAGAGATCCCCCGCAGGATTACCAGTATGCAAACAGTTGCTAATCAGCTAGAGAGAGAGACTATGGCCTACACAGAATTCTATGTACATCCAATAAAACCAAGTCTTGGAATATCACTCATGTCTGTTTTGGGAGGATAAAATCAGGTCTTCCATTGCTCTGATCTCTGCCACTCTGCGTATCCATATAGCCACTTTAGGGGGTAGTGGCGTCGCTACAGGGGGGCAATTTCTCTTCATCTCCTGAAGAAGCGCCTCTGAGCGCAAAACGTCGAGACAAATATTCGCTCCCCCATTCTTAACCATCCTTATTCATGTATCTATTATTCTTATTATTAGAATTATTATTCTATTATTCTTATCATGCTATTAACCATTCTATCATGTATTCTTGAATGGGATGTTCATAGTGCCTTTGGCTGTATAGGAGCAGCAAGCAGCTGGTGCCCAAAACTTAATAATAGGGGCCTGTCGCTGAGGTGGAGGGGAAGCCCTTGCGGAGATCAGTACAGTAGCAGCATTTAGCTGGCCTGGTGCCCAAGCCTTCCCCCTCCTCAGCATCGGGTCCCTATTCAGCCTTGAGCACCAGGCTAGCTGCTTGCTGCTACTGTGCTGATCTCTGCAGAGATCAGCACAGTAGCAGCAAGCAGCTGGTGCCCAAGGCTGAATAATAGGGGCCCGACGCTGAGGTGGGGAGCCTTTGCAGAGGACAGCACTTCAGCGTTGGGCCCCTATTATTCAGCCTTGGGCACCAAGCTGCTTGCTGCTACTATGGTGCTTCTGCAGAGTCAGGTAGCCAAGTAGCCAATAACAGGCTGGCTATTGCACCCGCCCACTGCCTGCTGTCAATCAACAGAGGTGGACCTGATAGAAAACTTCAGGTCCCTCCTCCAGTAGCAAGCCTGTTTTTGGCTATTGCAATTTGAAATATCCAATAGGAGGCTGGCTATTGCTTCCAGCAATGAAGTTAAAAAAAAGTTTACAAAAATAAAATAAACTAAAATTAAAAAAAGTTTAAAAAAAAAAGTTAAATTAATAAGAAGTAAAAAATATGTAAAAAAATAAATGAAGTTAAATAAATAAAAAGTAAAAATGTAAAAAAAATAAAAAAAAAGTTTAAAAAAATAAAAAGTTAAATAAACTAAAATTAAAAATCCACCATAAAATTAAAGACCCTGGACCCTGCGAACACACGCATTTAAAAAACAAAAACATAAAATAAAATATTTTTTTTTAATACTCACATGATCCCTGGATCCACCGACAAGTGCAGCCTCCCGTCTCCCATGCTGTCAGAAGCTGCATACATGTGTGCTGGTTACTACTTAAACCGACGCGCTGTGTGTAGCTTCTGAGAAGATACACTATTAGCGTAGCGGGAGCGATGCAAAATGCGCAGCCGGCTTCCCCGCTATGCTAATAGCGTATCTTCTCAGAAGCTGCACACAGCGCGCTGGTTTAAGTAGTAACCAGCACACGCTGTATGCAGCTTCTGTCGCAACTGCAGGACGCAGATGCCATCCGCAATTAAATCAGCTCTCGGCGCCCATCGGTTGCGACATGCAATGAAAATTATTAGTGCCCCCCAGATCTGACTGTGGTATCTTATGTGCCCCCCCTAAATATTGTTCCTAGAGTCGCCACTGGTAGGGGGAGAGGGGCTCTGCCAGAGGCTAGGAATACAGGCTTTAGCAGCATCCAATAAATGGTGAACCACAGATCGTGAGTAAGCTTTCCTGGACATATAAATATATAATTTTTGGAGTGTGTATTATGTGTGAGAGATTGTGTCTGTCAGTGCTTTTGAGGGTCTGTTCACACTAGTAAAGTGCGTTAATTGCACAGTTCCATGCGATTAACGCACTGTACCATGCAATCAGTGTGTTGCGTTGCCATTCATTTGAATGACACCCCAAATGCACCTTACGCCCACAGTCAAATCGCCTGCACCTGAACGCCCGGTACTGCAATGGTGTGCATTCCATTGCAGTGCGACTCGGGTCGCGACTTAATGACCAAGGACAAACGTGGGTCCTGAGGTTACACAGGTTGAGAACCACTGCTCTAGTACAAACTGATCGGGTAGTTCTAATGAGAGGATGAGCTTTAAGCGTAGAAGGGAGAGATGGAAAACACCAAGCTGCTTTAGAGAGAAGCAACGGTGACAGAGATTCTTATAAGAGCACCCATTGTTTGAAGGATGAGTGTCTGCTCCAGTCGACTAAGTGGACCAGATGACCTGCTGTATAATATTTCCATAAATCAGGGAGGGCTTTGCCCCCTAAGAATTGAGGCAAAGTCAAAAGGGTGCGACATTTCATCTGTGAAAGAAAAAAGGGTGCAACATAAGCATGGATGGCGATTAGCCTAGATACACTTCATCATTAATGAATTGGCTTGCTGAAAGAACCTGTCAGGGATATACATTGGAAGGGATTGAAATCGATATAAAAATTTAGGCAAAATGGACATTTTGATTATGTTACAACGTCCAAACCAAGAATAGAATCCGGACTGCCAATTGGACAGGAGGGTATAGAACCGTGATAAAAGAGGGGGAAAATTGCAGGCAAAGGTATCCTTCACGTCTGAAGGTATCCTTCACTTCTGAAGGTATAAATGTGTCCAAGTATTTCAAAGCTCGGCTGGGCCACTGGAAATTAAAAATATCTTGCAGAGGGGGTGTGGCGAGCTGCCGTGAAAGATGGACGCGGTCTGAAGGAGCTCTGCAACACTCGGTCCCCAGAGAGTGATCTAAAGCACACATACACACCTTGAACGGCACCGAAACCCAGCCTCTCCTCCCCGAATACCGCGTACCTCAAGGGGTGGTATGATGAGGCACAGTAAGAGGCAGAAAGACGCATGGAAATTACAATCACAGAGAAGGGGTCAATCCAAGATGGCGGGTGCACGAGGCACTCCGGAGCTCTCCGCATCACCACTCCTCCTTCCCGACACCCATGACTCATCATCTCTGGACAGCCTCCGCTTGACACAGGGGGATGATCCTGATGATACCAGAGATGCAGCCCTCTTGAAGAAAATGTATATCCTGCTGCATACTGAACTGACTGCGGTCTCTGAGAAACTTATTGAGACCTTAACCAAGGAGATCAGAGAAATAGGTACACGTACAGACCTACTGGAGAAGAAGATGGATGATGTAATTGCGGTTGTGGAGTCCCATGAACAAGATCTAAACACTGCCAATACAGATCTGATAGCCATTATGGATAAGGTCGAAGACATGGAGAACAGGGCCTGCCGCGGCAACCTGCGCTATCGTGGGCTACCAGAGTCTATAGTTGATCTGCAATCCACAATCACACTGCTGCAGGAACATATCCCATCAATGCCAATAGATCGCTTGGAGTTTGATCGTATCCACAGAGCCCTGACTCCAAAACGACCAGATGGTCCTCAGAGAGACATAATTGTTAAATTCAGCTTCTACCGTACCAAAGAGGATGTGCTGCGTGCCACCAGAGGCCAGAGGGAGCTACATTTTCAAAGACATGCATTCCAAGTATTTGCTGACCTTTCACCTACCACTATACAATGTCGCAGAGCCTTACAGCCTTACTTAGAGGTCCGGAAAAATCATGGCATAGCCTACAGATGGGGTTTCCCCTTTAATCTTCTGTTTGCTTACAAAGGCAGTTCTCCCCCACTACACCCACAGATCTGAGGAAGGTGCTCCTGGAACCTGTGCTGCTACCACCGTCCCAGAAGGACCCCTCACAATCCTCACAGAGCCCGAGACATGTACCTCCGAGCCCCCTATGGGAGAAGAATCGACGATCCCAACCGTACCGGCCCGGGGGGCAGAGGGAGACCCGTTCACTTCATGACGATACATGAAGAACTATCCCGCTCTACCGTGTTGAGTCTCCTGCTGTAGACACCAAGTCTGCCGCCCAATGTCTACCATGTGACCCGTGGTGCTCCTGGTTTTTGCTGCCTGTTTGGCACCATAGTTGACTTATATCTATGCCTTAAGTTGATAGTGACGCAAACCAACTCACTAAATGGTTATCTGACGTTCCTCTTTGCCTCCTCAACGTCACTTATTGCCTCCCAAATACTGACATTCCTGGTGTATTGTTTATATGATTGTTTCATCCCTGGTTCTCTGGGGGAACTGGGTGGTCAGCGCCCCCCCCCTTGAGATCGGCTGATAGGAGGATGGACTTTTCCACCTCGCTATCTGCGACACTTGTCCTTAGGGACAGTTTATTGTTTTATATATTGTTGTCACACTATGTTCATCTAGCCCAATGTTGTGCATTTGTTTTCTTTATTTTCTTTAGATTCTTCCTTTTCCTTCTTGGTCCATCGGTGGTCTGGATTCCAGATTTTCAGTCGCTTACCCTCAGGTTCCTCGAGAGTTTTTATATACATGGGGCCAACCTCCTCCTGTCCTAATTTTTTGCACAAATGGTTTCATACATTCTATATTGCCAATTTCTCAGAAAAAAGTAGAGAGGAGTGCTGATAGCTTTAAGGAAGAACTTGCCTTTCGTGTGTGATAAGCAAATTTCAGACCCAACTGGCCGTTACATGATCCTAATAGGGACATTACACAATGTTCACATAACTATAGTTTCATATTACTGCCCTAATACACACCAGCTTTGATTTCTTTCTCATTTGTTAAAAGTTGTCGCAAGCCATAGTAAAGGAATCCTAATTTTGACCAGGGATGCTAATTTGGTTCTTTGTCCTGCTAATGACAAGACTAAACCTGCTACCACTGACATATCCCTGTTACCGTTACAGAATCCAACCTTCCCCACAATGTTAAATGATCACCCAACCTCCAAGGATTATACTTTTTTCTCCAACCCCCACCAATCATTTTTCAGGATTGACCATGTGTTTACCCTACAGAGCTTTATACCTGCCTTCCTCTCTGCTCGAATCAAACCCGTACCTTGGTCGGACCATGTGGCTAATGCTGTGCGATTATGCCTGGAGACAGCCAACCCGAAGCGTTATCTATGGTGTGTGAATGATAGCATACTAACCTCTAAAGACCTCCTACAGCAGATTGAGTCACATGCCCAACAATACTTCTCCTTGAATGCTGGTTCTGTAAGCTCCCCGGTAATTCTCTGGGTGGCCCATAAGGCCACCATGAGAGGTCACCTAATAGAAATTGCCACGTGTAGAAAAAAAGAAAGCAACAGGAGGGTCAACGAATTGTATGCTAGACTGGAGGAGCTCACCACTTGTCTGAAAGATAACTACGATAAGCGACTACTAACACATTTAAATTCTGATAAAACTGAATTGAACCTCCTATTGGATCAGCAATCCGAGAAGCTCCTAAAATGGTCTAAACACAAATTCTACTCTAGGTCCAATAAAGCAGGTTCCATGCTAGCTCGTAAGCTCAATGCGTTCCCTCCCTGAGGCTCTGTAATGCCCAAGGAAATATAACCGCAAACCCGAACAAAATTATTTGTTTGTTTCGGGCAAATTTGACTAAATTTTCCTATGCTTCCGGCTCCTTTAGCAAACTTAAAGCGGATGCAATATTTAAAAACCAGCCATTCCCTGCAGTCCCCCCAGAATCCTTTGATAAACTACACCTGGAAATAACAGAAGAGGAAGTAGTATCTACCATTAAATCTCTTAAAATATCTAAGGCCCCTGGCCCGGATGGTTTTTTTTTTCCATGAAGGCAAGCAGGAGATAACATTAGGAAAATGATCCACTTGATACATGTGCTTAGGACAAGGAACGTCCCGGGACTCTTGTTGTCCCTAGACATTCAGCGGGCATTTGACTCCATCTCTTGGGATTACCTCCGATACATACTGGTCAAATGGAGCTTTGACCAGTGAATGCAGGGCAATAACCCTCTGCGGTATTGCAGTTACTCACCTCCTTGGACCGTGAGAAGCCTTTCTTCCTGGGACTGTTTCCTGCAGATTCACCCCCTGCAATCTGACCTGCTCCGAGAGCTTTTCCACACTCATCCTGGGACACTGCACCTGAGGCTGGATTGTAATCGGATTCTGCTGGGAACCTTGTCTCCACAAAAACCGCAACTAGTAACCCAAACTAACTGGGTTATACAGTTGCTATTGATTCCCATGCTAGAGACTTGACAAATTGTATGTCAGTTCGGCCACCGTGTACTACCAATATACAGATACTGTATACAGATACTGTACTAGCGATTCTTATGGTAGAGACTTTACAAATTATAAACTGCTATTGCCTGTTGTAGTGAACTACAAGTCTCAGCTGCAACCGCCACGGCTAATGTGTACAACCAGATATTACTGGCTGTCGTGTATTACCAAAATCATCCGCTCTGTCTTTTGCATTTACATTGAATCGTGTAAATTGCATTGCTGAGAACTATAAACCCCATCTGCTTTGTCTAGTGCTATTAGTGTACTACTTAAGATTGCGGACTTAGAGGAACTACTAAATACCTTTGTTATATATTAATTTGTACAATTGCAGTATGCATTCAGGTTATTATACTTCTGATTTAATAAGTGACTCCTAATGTTAGTTCACATTGTGATTGCAAGCATGAACAAATTGTTCCCTGTATAGAGTGCCATACTAGGTGCATGAAGGAATATACCAGTGGGAGTGCACAAATTTCATTTGCTACCATATGTATATCGGTGCATGATGTAAACCAGTTCCACAACCTCCTCCGCACTACATGGAGCGTATCATTGTGGAACTGAACACTGAATTTCCGTTTCCTCAAGAAACAAACCATTGGAGACAATAACTCCCTTTGGCCAGGGTAACCTACTCGCCTCCGCAGCTGAGATCCTGTGGACTAAATTACTGCAATATTACAGCAGAGGAGATTGCACTGGATAGGATATGTAGAGAAGCCCAGGAGGTGAACAAACCTTCACCCGAGCCGCCGGAAGAAGAGTGCGAAGAGGACCAGATTTAGTGTAACATTTAATTTAAAAAAAATGTAGTAATACTTTCAAATAATAAGATGTACAAAGTAAGGAAACAAGAATTAAAGCTAGAAAGAATAATCTATAGTGTGTAAAGGTGATTTAATTTTGTCCCAACCAATTATAGATGTATAACCTGAAACCTATTATAGATGTATAACCTGAAATGGTAGAAGGACCTATGCAAAAGAAAGGTTACACACAAGCAAACAAAAACAAACTTGATATTATGCTCAGAAGCAAACCTAAGCACCATGCAAACCAAATCAGTCAATGTTTATTAGGATCATGGCATGAACAAAAAAGTATTATAATTGAACATTAAAATAGCAAATGCAAAGGAACATTAGAACGTGAATCCACCGCTTACATTCCACAGCAACCGACAATAAGGTCAAGAGGACACGATGAGTCTAGAACTATAGTTGACGCCATGAGAGCACAAGGCCAAAAGATCTGCAAATGAGCGTTTTTCAGAAAGCGCAGAGGAAAAAAGATCAAAGACCCACAGAAAAGAACCTTCCTTGCACCATCCTCCAGCAGATACAAATGCAAATGTTGCTGCTCCTTTTATCCAGCTTTCTTCAGCAGAACAATATATGCTGTAGAAAATTCTTATTCATATCTCAATGGAAAGGTGAGATGGCAGATAAATATCTTCTTTGCTGTACAACAGCCATTCTACAACGTGAAACTACACAGAACAATACAAGGTTATTAGCCTTTCAGAATTGTAGCTCAAAGGGGGAGTGGTGCTCTAATGGGAATACTTGTTAGCTATGGGTCTGCAAGCTTTCATATGTTCTTGTAACAACTCCATTATATATTTAAAACAACTAAGGGTTTAGACTGAGTAAAACAAGGCAAACAAATAACCCTTTCTATAGTTGAAACTATGTCAGTTTTTCAATTCTGTAGCTACCTGAGAACTAATGATGATGAATAAAGGCTGAATTTTTCCACAAAAAGACAGGAACTCATAGCCATACAGTACAATCATGGACTTTACATAGAAAAATATTCATCTATATTAAAATCCTTTAAAAATCCTTATTAAAAGACTATATGTAGTCTTGGATGTTATGTCTCTGTTTTATCTGTCCCCCTAAGGTTCTTTAGCTGTGGTCTCTGCCCTCCCCAAACAGTTTTAGAGTTGATAGAAGGGAAAACAGGCAATCTGAAGGTTTTATGTACTGACTTCCTCCAGTGGCTACGTATTACATTACCCTACATGGGAGTCCCACACGTAATCATGAACACTGCCATGTACCAAATACAGTGAGGAAGAATTCCAACTGTGGAAGACATGCCACACTTTGGGAAATACTTGCTTAATGGAAACATATGTTGAGAAAGTTATTTAGGTAAGGCATCTGCAAAAAATGCCATCTACCTGACTGTTATACAGACAATCTGGCTTTAATGCTTTCTAAGTTACTTACCTGGAACAAATATGCACATAATTTGTTGTGACATGTTTTGGGTCAGTGAATCAGAAAGTGTTGAACACTGAGTAAGGCAAATAAAATGTTGAGCAGGTGGTCGGCAAAGTCAGTCCTCAACTTTCTCTTAGTACAGGTTCGGTTGATTGTGGGTCTGATTTCAAAAATTCAAGATTTGCTATGTTATAGGGAACAACTAAAATTGTTCATTTTGATAAGCAGTACCCTGGAAAACATGTTTTGAGCTCTTCCTGATAAATAGCAGCACACTGTTTCTTAGCCTAATAGTTGTAGATACTGTATGCAGTGTTAGGTCATATAAGCCACTGCCATATAAGCCACTGCTGCCTCTGACTGCAAGCTTCACAATATTTGTTATAAGATTTGGTGATGTCACAACATTGCTGCTTCACTGTTCTCCTTGCTGAAGTTAAAGCTCCAACGCAAAGTTCTCCCCGTTTCTGTTTTATTATTTATTTAGATCTGTGTTTTCTGAACCTCTGTTCCCTCTTAATTATTCCTTCATCAGTCATTAGACCACCAGTCATCAGGGGGCAGCCTTTGACATGAGGAAGCAAAGTTCTGCCTCTAACAAGATGGTAACCTCTACACAGAGACATGGTGCAGAACAAGGCATGAAAAGTCAGCAGTGGTGTAAAGATCAACTGCAGAAGACTACAGGCAATTATGGTGACTAGTCCATTGGCCTCAGCCTGTCTTATTGGGCACAGTTCACAGTTGCACTTTCACAGTAAAGGTCCTCTTAAAAGCAGTGACGTGCAATGCTGGGTGAGGCATTCCCAGGGCAGCCATCAGAAATGTAGCGGCCCCTTACACGGCTTTAGGCCGGGGCCCCCCGACGTGCTGGACGCAGGACCCACCTGAGAACCCACACATACCTGAGAGTGACCCTGCAGAGCCCACCATAGATGCTGCACAGCCCATTTGATACTCTCTATGGTGGGCTCTGCAGGGCCTCAGGTGGGCTGGTCAGGGATGCATCTCCCTCCCTCCCAGCTCCTCTTAGCTGCTCCTGGTGCCTGTACACCTGGCCTCCTCTGCTGCTTGACTGGCTGGAAGTGACGCAATGTTACTTCCGGACAGTCCGAGATCAGAAGATCAGCGGGTCCAATGGGGCCCGGCCCCCTCCTCACCTGTCACCGTCGACTGATACTCATGAAAGGCTCACGGGCGGGACCCCCAGGCTGCCGGGGCCCCTTACATGAGTATCAGCCATATCCCCCCTGATGGCGGCCCTGGGCATTCCCCCTGCCCCCCCCCCCCCAACCCAGTCACCAATTCGTGTGTGGAGGAGGGAGGGAGACAAGGGAGGAGACAGGGAGGAGCCTCCTTGTTCCTTACTTACTACTGGTGAGGAATGGAGATCGATGTCCTCAGTTTTTTTTTCATATTTTTGATTGGACAGCCTGGACCAATGGCGCTTTGCCATTTGTCCAAATCATCCACAAAGCTCAAGCCTCTAACACAAAGTAGAGGCTGTTGCAGCTCTGCCCTCACTATCTTAGGTTACACAAAGCAGTGGGGAAGCCCGCTGCTGTGTAACCTAACTTAGCTGTCAAAAGCCAGATGGAGCACAGCCTGTAATTAACAGGCAGTGCTGCGTCCATGACAGGTTACACAGCAGGGAGGCTTTCCCTGCTGTGTAACCTGTTAGAAGCCGGTCTGAATGGAGAAAAAGCTGCCTGCTTTTTCCTCCATAATACTAGGTGAGGCGCTGCCTCGCCTACCTCCCCTGACTGCACTATGTAAGGGCTTAAATATTGCCTTAAAGCCTGCTCCTTTGAAAACAAATCACGACTGGTATCTTGCATATTTCTATCCTGACAGATTCACTTGAAGTAAATTCCTACATGTAGATATACACTTGAGACCCCTGTCTCAAGTGTATATCTCGGCTTATATCTTCAATACTTTTTCCCAGTTGTTTGTGGTAAAATTAGGTACCTCGGCTTATATTCGGGACGGCTTATACTCGAGTATATACGGTAATTTACAATGCCTTCTTAAAAACTGTCACCTGGCAATGCAACCCAGAAATCTCATTGGCTGTGTAGTAAAGTAGGCATGCACATATTTATATTTTAAATAAAGTTAATACAAGTTACTGCTCAGGGCATTATCAAAGAATCTCCACACTCAATTTTTTAAAGTGGGCCTTTACCCATATCTTTTAACACACCTTTAGAAATGTTTAGTAATGGCAATCTACAAAGACTTACTTGTAGATAATTTCAGACTTTGCATTCTTTGCATACCTTATTTCTTTTTTCTTTCCTAGTCTTCTGGAAGTGGCCATGTTAACTAAGGGCAGGCTACTAGCTCTTCCTATACTTTCTGAAAATCTGTCAGGATCCAGAGCACCCCCAGGTGGTGCTGGAGCCAGGTCCTGCAGTTCCTGTGCTCGCCTGCGGGTGTGCCCCAGCTGTGACTCATCATCCCATTACCTGGTGCTTCCTGGGAGGGTATTTAGGCCCTCCCTGCAGTCAGGAAGCTGGCTCAGTATTGCGTTGCCTGCACTTGACTGAAACCCTGCTTCCTGAAACCCTGCTTCCTATCTGCAGACCTGTCACTGACCCGGCTTGTTACCCGACCACTCTCTTGGATCCTGTTCCTGTACCGTGCTGCTGCCCTCCTGTTAATGACCCGGCTTGTACCTGACCACTCTTCTTTTATCCTGAAGCCTGCCATATATCTGCAGGCCTGTTACCCCTCCGTGTTGCTTCCCCCTGGCTGTAGGTGTGTGTTTGTCCCAACGGTGGGTTTATTACTTCACTGCTAAACCTGTGGGGGGTTGAGGGGGTTTGTAGTTTTGTTGTTGTGTAGCAAATAAACTGTGCATAGAACCCTATCCTGCGTGGGCATATTAATTTGGTCATCCTGCGTGGGTACCTGCATGTGGTGTGAGGACACCTGTGCATGGAACCCTGACAAAATCTGGCACATGTGACTAGGACATGTGACCATGCGCATCATCTCAGGGGAGGAAAATACCTTTCCCCAAGATGATTCCCCAGCAATGCTCTGCTGATGTAACCTTCCCAGGATGCAACACTTTGGCACTTACATAATTTTGCCAGAACTGTACCTGGAAGTAAATAAAATCTATTTGTAAGTAAATAAAAACAAGTTTGTTTTACTAATGAATGTAAGATTATTTTAAATCAGCATGCTGCTGTGCTTTTTAGTGAAAGGGGGTAAAGGTCTGATTTAAGTTTTAAGTGGTCACCAACAGGGATCCACAGGACCAGTGGGGTTACCTGTTTCTTTAAAAAAACAATTATTTACTTCATTTTTTAAATTTTACTGCCTTGAGGAAGGTTGCACTGCATTGTTGTGAATGGGTTTTCAATGCACCTCAACACATGTACTATTTTTGGTAATGCAGTGCACCACACAAAGTATATACATCTGTGCATTGCCGTATACTAAAGCACAGGTACATTTCTACATCAGGGCTGTTCACACTCATTCTGTTGCATGCTTTATGGCAAGTGTGTTGGTGCGCTGCAATTCATTTTGAATGGCACACAAACGCACCTCCAAAATGCAGTAGAATGCATCATGTTCAGTGCGCTGTGTTGGGCTGCACTGAAAAAAAAGAGACAGCACCTATCTTATTGTAGTGTGCCACAGTTCATCTCAGCACGCTAAAACAAGCATGTTGCAAGGCACTGCACTGTGGTGTGAATAAGCCCAGTATATAAGCGTTGGAGAACCACTGAACTGTACTGGTGCATTGACATGGGGTTAAAACATATTTTGTCACATTACTGTAACACAAGAGTGTGAATGGTGTCCTGTGTTTTACAGTACAGAAATGGAGCATTATTCTTTTGGTAAATGCAAACTGAATATATTTACTTATCAATGAACTAACAATTGTGTGACTCAACATGCATCTATCTTTATTTTGTTGTATAGTGCAATGCATGTTTATTTTATTATGTATACAGTTTATATATGTGTGAGTATTATATATTAGGCCAGATACAACAGCATGCCTTCATAGATCTAGTGGAGTCCATGCCTCTACAGGTCTGGGCTGTTTTGGCGACTAAAGTAGTAGACCTACTCAATCTTAGGCTGGTGGTCATAATGTTTTGGCTGATCGGTGCATATATATAATTGTTGCTGCAATACAGAATATTGATAAGCCATTTTTGCATGCCTATTTTAATAGAAATCTATACTTTTTAGAAGGTAGCTGTACTGAAAAATGTCATGGCAAACGATGATTTATAGTGTTATTTCTGACTCTATATACTGTATGTTGTAAGGGGGACGGGTTCAACTGGTATTTGGCAGCAGTAACCAATGAACAAGACACCCTGGAACAGTACATTCCCCATTAACACCACCTCAGTCTGTGCTGTACATTTTCTATTACACACTGTCTAAGTCTGTACATCTCCTGTTCCATACTGCCACACACTGTAAACTGCACTGTACGTTCTTTAGTGTACTAATTCGCACCACCTCACTCTGCACTGTACATTTCCTATTTCACACTGCCTCATTCTGAACTGTAGATTTCATGCTCCACTATTTCACACCACCTTATGCTGTACACTGCATTGTACATTCCCAATTCCATGATTCCACATTCTGAGGGCTGTGCCGTGTTTTTTATATTCTATGCTGCCTCATACAGTACATTGCGCTAAAAATTCCCTATTCAATTTACAAGAAATAGCATTGTTTTTGTTTGTATTTCATTTATACCCGACTACAAAATAGTAATTTCTACTTTCAAATGTATTTGGCATGCTTGCACATTGTTAAGGCCTGCATATAGGCCAAGCCTTCTGTAAAAGGGCCACTTGGTTGTGTTTGCCTCCCAGGCTAAAGGTGTTTTTAGTGTTCCCTTGCTCAGAATAGTGTCTGTGCAGCGTGATTCATACTGCATGCAAATGTAACAGGATCTTGTTTCATTTGGATGTAAAAGTGTTATCTGCAGAGATCACCCCGTCGTCCCTGGGCATACTGAAGTGCCAAACTCAGGAACTCCTCTGCAACTGACTGTATATGTTGTTGTGTTGCTCCCTATATGTAAATGCAGTGTTGTTTCTCAATGAATGCAACTGATCTCCTGTGTTGCTTATTGTATTAGGTGAGATGTGCTGTAATTTCTATGTATACATGAACAGTAAGGTGTATGGAAGGGTAGCTCAGACTAGTGTTTTATGCAGAGCAGTGTGACCAGTACTGCAAAACACTTGTAACACACAGCATCAGGTTCACAATTTCATTGTTCACATTTGGGTAAAACTGTGTGCATTAGCTTAGATGAGCAGGATGTCCACAAATTGTTATTTACTGTTGCTGTGGGGATTACTGCAGTAATGTTCCAGCTGCACCCAACTCCTCCTACCAGCCAGTGTGTGGCAGGATGAAAAAGAACCATCAGAGGTCATGTGATCTGCTATTCTCTTCAGTTTTAAGTTAGAAAACCCCAGACAAATGTTAATGTACTGCAGGTAGAAGAGAGGTATATAGTTATGTTACTGTGTACTGTAGTATATATATATATCACACACACACACACACACACCCAGTATCTCACAGAAGTTAGTACACCCCTCACATTTTTGTAAATGTTTTATTATATCATTTCATATGACGACACAGAAGAAAATACACGTTACTACAATGTAAAGTAGTGAGTGTACAGCTTGTATATCAGTGTACATTTGCTGTCCCTTCAAAATAACTCAACACACAGCCATTAATGTCTAAACCGCTGGCAACAAAAGTGAGCACACCCCTAAGTGACAATGTCCAAATTGGGCCCAAAGTGTCAATATTTTGTGTGGCCACCATTATTTTCCAGCACTGACTTAACCCTCTTGGGCATTGAGTTCACCAGAGCTGTGCAGGTTGCCACTGGAGTCCTCTCCCACTCCTCCATGACGACATCACGGAGCTGGTGGATGTTAGAGAGCTTGCGCTCCTCCACCTTCCGTTTGAGGATGCCCCACAGATGCTCAATAGGGTTTAGGTCTGGAGACATGCTTGGCCAGTCCACCACCTTTACCCTCAGCTTCTTTAGCAAGGCAGTGGTCGTCTTGGAGGTGTGTTTGGGGTCATTATCATGTTGGAATACTGCCCTGTGGCCCAGTCTCCAAAGGGAGGGGATCATGCTCTGCTTCAGTATGTCACAGTACATGTTGGCATTCATGGTTCACTCAATGAACTGTAGCTCCCCAGTGCCGGCTGCACTCATGCAGCCCCAGACCATGACACTCCCACCACCATGCTTGACTATAGGCAAGACACACTTGTCTTTGTACTGCTCACCTGGTTGCTGCCACACACGCTTGACACCATCTGAACCAAATAAGTTTATCTTGGTCTCATCAGACCAAAGGACATGGTTCCAGTAATCCATGTCCTTAGTCGGCTTGTCTTCAGCAAACTGTTTGCGGGCTTTCTTGTGCATCATCTTTAGAAGAGGCTTCCTTTTGGGACGACAGCCATGCAGACCTATTTGATGCAATGTGCGGCACATGGTCTGAGCACTGACAGGCTGAACCCCCACCCCTTCAACCTCTGCAGCAATGCTGGCAGCACTCATACGTCTTTTTCCCAAAGAAAACCTCTGGATATGAAGCTGAGCACGTGCACTCAACGTCTTTGGTCGACCATGGCCAGGCCTGTTCTGAGTGGAACCTGTCCTGTTAAACCACTGTATGGTCTTGGCCACCGTGCTGCAGCTCAGTTTCAGGGTCTTGGCATTCTTCATATAGCCTAGGCCATCTTTATGTAGAGCAACAATTCTTTTTTTCAGATCCTCAAAGAGTTCTTTGCCATGAGGTGCCATGTTGAACTTCCAGTGACCAGTATGAGAGTGAGAGTGATAACACCAAATTTAACACACCTGCTCCGCATTCAGACCTGAGACCTTGTAACACTAACGAGTCACGACACCGGGGAGGGAAAATGGCTAATTGGGCCCAATTTGGACATTTTAACTTAGGTGTGTACTCACTGTTGTTGCTAGCGGTTTAGACATTAATGGTTGTGTGTTTAATTATTTTGAGGGGACAGTAAATGTACACTGATATACAAGTTGTACACTCACTACTTTACATTGTAGCAAGTGTCATTTCTTCAGTGTCGTCACATGAAATGATACAATAAAATTTTTACAAAAATGGGAGGGTTGTACTCACTTCTGTGAGATACTGTATATACAGTATATAGATATATCTATATAGACCTATCTATAGATATATCTATCTATATATAATTTTTATTTTTTTGTTATTACCGTACAACTCCCAGGTTTTATATAATTACACTTTCACCGCCATAATAAAATACCTTTGAGAGTGACCTCACAGCAATATAGTGCTTGATGCTGACAAACACCTATGACATGGATATTTTTACTATACATTCTTGCTATACTTGCTGATCCCATATTTCTGTACTTGGGTTTGTATTGTCTTTATCCAATACCGCTAGTGATGTAGCCTGGTGTAATGTGTGGATGATGTGTTGCTAAGATAAAGGAAAGAAATTAAAGCACATTCTCACTGTGCTGATGAAACCAAATCTTCACCGGAACAGCACTTCCAGACAGGTTGTTTGATAAGAAGGGAGCTTAATGCCACTTAGGTTCCATCAAGCCTCTGACAGATAAAAGATGCTGAAAACCCAAAAGTGCTATTTCCTTTAAAATGGCAGCACATCAATACCAAAAAACCCAGCTTTATTCTGTTCAAAGTTCACAGCTCTGCATTTCAAGATCTACTAGTCGATAAGATCGTGCGTTTCCATCTCCGGGAGAAGAGTCATTTCTTATTCTTTGAGCTGTTAATGTGTATTGACCGATTTTCTTTTTGGACAGTAGAATGAGGCTGATTAAGTAAAACATGTTTTTCTGATGAAGTATTAAATGCACAATAAGGCTTTATAAAATGTAATCTCCAGCTTCACTCCTGTTTTTCAAGATCAGGGGGTTATTCAGCCAACTGATAACGCAGTATTTCAAAATTGAAAATCTGTGAAATCTGTGTTGTGCCTGGTGATAGCTACAAAACCCTCTATAGACTACACCTATAGATTACATGACAGTAGGGTAGAATATAATTTACCATCACATTCAGGCAGACCAATAATTACTGATTTTGAACATTTCTTCTTGAAAAATCTTCCTGTGAGCGGGCCCAATCTCTTTGTCAGGCATGCTGCGGAGGAGAGGGTGAAAGTACTGTATATGTGCCACTAGCAGGAGCAAAGCAAGGTGGGTTTCAGCAACATACCACTTATTCAAGGACTGACAGATATCACCATAATCTTTATTGCTGGGAAGATATTTTTACTTTTGTCTATGACCATTACAAGTCTCTGCAAGAATGCAGATATGACAAAATTTGGCAGTACCCTTACAGCTCATTTAACCCCTTCACGACCAACCTACGTCGCTGGCATCGGGGCTGTTTAAACAGATTACCGACGGCAAAAACTCTTTTCAAACTTGTATAGCCAACTGCCGGCTTTCCAGTAGAAGCGATTCTGGTGACTCAGCTGTCGCCAGATCGCTTCTATGGGCCGGTGAAGGGGTCACCCCCCCCCAGTCCCATAGCTGTCAGTGCTGGGCTCCTGAAGCTCAGCTATAAGCTATTGAAGTGAAGCTTATTTGGAGTGTAAAGGTGACACTGGGGGTCTTTTGGACCCCCTGCATCACCTTAAAGAGTACCTGTCACCCCCATCTGCTATCACATGGGGGGCTTATAAGCCCCCCTATGTGATAGCAATTCAAGTTAAAAATAAAGATACAGTTTGTAAAATTAATATGAAATAAAATAAATGGTTTATCACACCTGAGTTCAATTTCTCTAGCCACACCTGTTCGCAATCAAGAAATCACTTAAATAGTGAAGTGATTGACAAAGTGAAGTAGACCAAAAGATCCTCAAAAGCTACACATCATGTTGAGATCCAAATAAATATAGGAACAAATGAGAAAGAAAGTAATTGAGATCTATCAGTCTGGAAAAGGTTATAAAGCCATTTCTAAAGCTTTGGGCGAACCACAGTGAGAGCCATTATCCACAAATGGTGAAAACATGGAACAGTATTGAACCTTCCCAGGAGTGGGCCAACCAAAATTACTCCAAGAGTGCAGCGACGACTCATCCAAGAGGTCACAAAAGACCCCACAACAACATCCAAAGAACTGCAGGCCTCACTTGCCTCAGTTCAGGTCAGTGTTCATGACTCCACCATAAGAAAGAGACTGGGCAAAATTGGCCTGCATGGCAGAGTTCCAAGACGAAATCCGCTGCTGAGCAAAAAGAACATACAAGCTCGTCTTTGTTATGCCAGAAAACATCTTGATGATCCCCAAGACTTTTGGGAAAATACTCTGTGGACTGACGAGAAGTCCAGAGAGAAAAAAAGGGGAGATGGCCCCAGTGAGAAGATCTGCCCACCTTAGAGAGGAGGTTGTAAAATTCAAACACATGAAGTCAGGAGGGGATGGAATTTTAGTTAGTAGCCACTGGACATTCTGGACCCAAACTCCTGAGATTTTCTAGGACCAGGTGGTCACAAAGCTGATAGACATCCCCCATCTTACAAGTAGGGTGCCCCTTCATTGCAAAGAGGGCTTTGCTCTCAGATTTTGTGGGTTTTGCGACTAGGCCTTACGGCAGAACTGAGTGTTCATCCTGGACTTGGCTCCTGAGGGTGGCAAAAATAACTTTTCTTGACAATAGGAGCAAAATACTTAATTGTTGGAGATTGTGTCCTCTTTTTCTGAGTCAAACAAGAAACCCTGTCCCCTTGGGGGGACAGTACAGACATCCTGTGATCCATTAGTGGTTGAGGAACCACATAGCCTCTGATCTGCCATATGAGGTGTAACTGCCACAAAAAACCTTACATAGTAGGAAAGTGTCTAGATAATGTACGCAGAAATGACTCAGTGGAGCAGAAATGACTCAGTGGAGCAGAAACACCATGTAGTGTAGTACTGGTGTCTTGCAGCAGAGTCATCTGCCTCTGTATAATGCCTACTGCTACTTGACTGCAGACCCATTTACCAGGGACATTATGTCTCCTTCTACCTAGATGAATATACATGCCTGGTAGAAAGGGAGGGGGGGGTGCAAAAAAAAAGTGCTAAAA
Organism: Nanorana parkeri; assembly: GCF_000935625.1. Taxonomy (NCBI): domain Eukaryota; kingdom Metazoa; phylum Chordata; class Amphibia; order Anura; family Dicroglossidae; genus Nanorana; species Nanorana parkeri. The sequence continues at coordinate 1,239,245 of NW_017306516.1, read as the reverse complement.
CCCAACTTAAAGTTGTCATGCTTCTATTATGAATTTTAAAGATGACTTCTTGCTTCATGCTTCTTTTTTACGAATTTTCAACATGAATTGTACCATAGTGTGAGGACTTATTTTAAGCTTATTAACTGTTTGTTAAGAATATGTAAATATTTGAATGTCAGTAGCCTGGTCACAATTCTATTTTAAATTTACTTGGCATTATGAACGATTCTGTCCAAAAGCAATGTCTGTTGCCCAAATCATCCAACCAGCATCTTCCTTTCGACAGCTAACCTGCAATTATAATAAAAAGGAAGCTCTAATTGGTTATTGAGGGGCAGTTCTTTCTGTTTCTATCATGAGGCCCATTATGTATTAAGTTCTATAGTTTCTTATATGCAGTTTGTGTGAATGAAGCTACCAATAAGGAGGCACAATTTAATGAGAATATACCATCCCATTAAACAACACAATTCTTGCATTTTTTGCAAACATTTCTATCTCCACATTGTCTGCAAACACGCACAATTTTTGAATATCCTAAATGTTACATGTTACTTGTTGTTAACCTTTTCAATTTACAGTCACTGAGGTACAAGCAGTGAGACATCAAGTAACGCTTCCTTGAAAATATATGCAAATAAGTCTCTAGAAAAAGAGGAAGGACTTCTTGGTCAATTAAGTTTTTGTGTGATAAGTTCACTTTAATTACACAAACACATAAAAAGTAATTTGACATGAAAATATTGCAAATACTAAAACACACAAAGATTTTAGGAGTGGATCTTAAAACATAAGGGTGGTCAGAATGACAGTTTAAGTTCTAAGCTGTAAGGTGACCAAGAGCAAGTGCTACTATTATGAAATACTCTGAGGGAAATTTATCAAAATTGGAGCAGGCAAAATCTGGAGCAGATTTTCATGACAACCAATCAGCTTCGATCTCTCATTTTAAAATCTTAATTGAACAACCTGAAGAGAGAAGCTGATTGGTTGCCATGGGCAAATGCTCCAGATTCTGTCTGCTCCAGTTTTGATATATCCCCCCGTCTGTGTTTAAGGATTGCTTTATGTAATAACACAGCTCAGATAAAGGGTGTCTGATGAAAAAAAAAAACAACAACTCAGAAGTGGTCCTGAGTGTATATTAAACACCACAGGCCTTTTAGCAGCTGATAACACAGAAAAAATGATTAAGTGGGAGAATGCAGCTAAAGCGCAGCTTAAGGACTGTAAAAGTTTTATGTAAGGTAAACAGTAAATTGGGCACACAATAATGTCTGTAACTATCCCATCCAGTCAAGAAACTTGACAAACACGAGAACAGGTAGCACCATACACGAATAGGCATTCTCATTAATGCTTGGCTTTGCTATGCAGATTGAATGCAGCTGCCAGGCATTATTAGAGCAGGATCATATGTAGCATTACATGTGCATGTGTACGGGTATATGTACATTTAAAAATATAGTCCTCTAGTACACAAAAGCAAAACCAAAATAGGGTCCAATTAAAATCCTGTGTTTGTTAAACCAAAGTGGTTAATATGAATTAAAACTGCATTTTCACTGTTGGCTGCTGGTCACTGGTTGAAGCATCCACTGGCAAAAATCTCCAATGGTGAAACAAATATCATAACAATGTCATTAGCATTCCTTCAATAACAAAGTGTACTTCCACTTTCACAGTCAAATTGGGACAACACCTATTTTATATTTGTTACATGCTCCCATTTACATAGCGTAAGCCCCAAAAAAAATATTTTCTTGCAGTTTAAATTGCTTTTACTTGGGTTAGGAATTACTGGCCTCTTGAGGGTTAAAATGTTGACTTCTTTGTAATGTTAGGAGAGGCTGTGAGATGTTAAAGGATTAAAAACCTTCTAAAGTGCTCAGAAAAACTTGGGATTGAACATGTTGCCTGCTGCAACAAAACATCTGAAATGTAAGAAATATATATAGATCTATATATCTATATAGATTTATATATACGTATGCTGCATGAATTGGAACACATAGCAAACATACAGCTGGGTTTTCTGAAATTTGACTACAAAAGTGGAAATGCACTGTAAGTGAAATCAGACATTCTATATGGAATGCTTTAAAGAATGTACTGTAAACATATCTGTCATGGCCATTTACAGGTTTGGGCATGACAGCTAATGGACGGCCCCGATAACATACAGAGCTGCTCATTGATTAATCTGTTGTCATGACCTGGGTATCACAATTTTTCAGTCAGTGTCTGCACACTGTCTGTTATTTATATACACAGTTAGAGATAGTAATGGCACAATACTATCCCCATCTCTAGGTAGGGCTTAGTAGGTCATATAGTTACTCACCGTGCTGAGCTTGCTGCAACAAATAAGGATCCTGCGTTCATACAGCATACTGGCATAAAGGTGCAGCATATTATTCACATCTACAGCCACAAAATATTCTGTCAGGTTCCTCTGAAAACACAAAGAAAAACAAAAATCCCTATATTAGTACCAAAAAGCACAATACTCATGTATATAATGTATTAACAATCAAACCTGTCCCAGTATTCAATAGCATTATATGTGTGTTTTAGGGCTCATACATGCAGACTCTAAAATGGTTGCCCATGTCGCATCTGCATCACTTTGCACTCTGCAAACATGACATGCCCTCATTCTAATTCTTTGCACCACACTGCGTGCATATGCTGTTGGCAAAACAGCCAACAGCATATGCAGACAGCTCCCTATAGGCAGCAGGTGAGGGTTTTGCTTGACCACAAGCACCTAAAATGGTAAATCCACCTAAAGCTTTGGATGAATAGTTAACAGCTGCAGTGAGAGGTAGAGTCTGAATTTTCAGCAAGAATACATTAAGATTAACCTCAATCATTCCCTCCTCCTTTATTAATATAAAAGCGGAGTTTCATTTTTTCAGGACAGTTTCAATTTTATATTGAGGATAATTCTTTAGTTAGTTTTTTGCCACTGGGGAGATCCTGTATTTTGTAGTCATTTCTCCTCCTTACTCTTTCCACCACTTCCTCTCTATTGGCCATCTACAGTGTAAAAAACTTTCAGTGCAATCCCGTGATCAGTCACACCCTTTTAAAGAGACACAATGATAATTTACACAATGCACTGGATGTGTAAATCATAATTAAAAAGCTGTGTGTTATGTGCAGGGGGCTGTTGCAAAGTAGAAAAATCTTACATTGTAGCACACCATCCCACAGAACACCCAGCTTCGAGGCACTCGTAGAGGGAGCAATGTGTCCCGAGCTGTACAGTGCTTCGATCGCATCATGAGAGAGAATGAGGAGGGGGCGGGGATGTGGCATCATCTCTCCTCCTCCAAATACTGAACGACTTGTATTCTTAAAAAAAAAAATACAAGACATTTTGTGAATGGAGGATAGTGAGGAGGGGCGGGTGATGCACCTGCAGCACTATACAGTTGTGGATCTAGCTCTCCCTCTCTTCAGTGGCCGGAAGCTCGGCTTTGTGTGCAGGGGATGGAATGCAGCAAGTTTTTATTTTTTTTATAATTTTTTTGACTTTGCTGCAGCCCTTTGCACACAACACACAGTTTTTTAATGAGCATTTACACACCCCATGCAGTATGTAAATTATCACTCTGCCTGCAGTGTGGCTTTAAGTTACATTATTCTGGCACTTGACTACATTTTCCACATTATACTGTGCATGTGCCACAGCCAGTGCAAAATCTCTACCTTCTAGCAATCTTTTAAGACTGTACTTCCACTTTAAAAGGTAAATTATGAGGAGTATTGGGTCAATTTTATATTTACAATTTTTTAAGCTTTAAAACTACAGTTGATATTTATAATATGTACAATACTGTGCAAAGTCTTTGGCCCTTTAGAACGTTTACAAAAATATTTGTTAGATCATCATTTTAAGCGTGTCAACAGAATTTTTTTTATTTTTGAGTTTCAAACATTCCTTTTGAAAGAAATCAAGTAATACAATAAGCTATTTAGAGAATGAAACTAACAAAGTAATAGACATATTTCCAGTTTAAAACCATAAGATAGCCCCCATGCTTAATTAAACAAATCTAACAAACAGGGGCTAATGATCAATTACATCATGTCTCTGAAATGGAGACATTGTCACTACAGGTCAGGAAGCATGACTTTATTCCTGCTTTAACAGACAGATATAAAAATGCTATTAAATAGTATATTAAGGGGAACAAATAATGAAAGTGCATTGATCTGGTTTACATACACTTTAACTGAAACATATATGTAAAGGGAATGAAATTGGGCAAAAGTCAACCATACTAAAAAGGTAAGGTTGAAGGGCATCTCTGGGCTGTATCCACGGTGGCTGTGCAATAGCTTAGATTCTACAAAGCCTCAAAAGCAATTCCACAGCAACGATTCCCTATCTGTTCCTTCTTACTCAGACTAAGCACTCGACATGTCTGAGAGAAGATTAGCGAAGTCACAACAGCTCATGGACTTCTTTCCCCCAATAGCCCCCCGATTTGGCTCAGCCCTGAGCACATGCAGCTCTCCAGCTCAAACCAGCTCTACCTGTAGACTGTGTTTAGACTCTTTTGCATACAGTAGCCCATCCTGTGCATTTGACAGCTTTTCACGCAAGTCCTCTAACCTGGATACACATACAGTTTCCAGTTCAGTTAAGACTAAACAGAAAAAAAGGTGAGAGACGGAGCAGACAACAAGGAGCCTGATCACAAATTAAAGCTCGGCTGCTGATCTTCACAGACCTACAAGCCTTGATTAACAGTTTTCCTGAGACAGAATAAGCAGTGTCTAAGAACACATTAAAGGCCAATCCACACCAGTGTCACAAATCGAACTGAGCGCATTTCTCCAAAAATTGCTGAAAGCCTTCATACACTGAGCAAATCCACAAGACCGAACCACTGGCTGTGCATACAGGTTCCTGAAACCAAACTTTTTATCTGACAACATTTCCGGGGATGTCTTAGCCAGAATACATTTCTTTCTCGTTACAGAACAGGCTATGACCACAGCAAAAAAAAAAAAACTACTAGACCCTCACAGGTTGATATCCCTTTATGTAGATTTCTCACAAATAAATTCAATATAGGATTATACTTCTTCCAATATGTAAAGCAATGGGGAACCATAAAATTGTGCATGAATGGGGTTTGCTTACCAAAAAAACAACCAAGGCAAAACCACTACTGACATTAAACTACCTTATTACATCACCCTGCTAAGAGCCCTCCTATTATATACCCTGTGAGGAAATTACCCATGCCAACATCAATGTTTTGCCTACAGTTGATATACCTCCTTTATCTAAATGTACTCCCCAGATCTTATTTATCCAGATCAGGTCAGCTTCGTCAAAGGCAGGAAAGGTGTTTAATCAAATCCATTGTTTGTATGTTTGTAAGGTATATATTTTTTTCTGGTTAGATACTATCTGCTATCCACTTTCTGTATTTCATATCCTCAGCAAGGATTCTACTGCCTTAACCCCTTCATGACTGAGCTTGTTTTTAGTTTCTGTTCGTAAATGACTGACACACTTTTGACATTTTTGCTTTGTGATTCTTCCACGTCAGTAATATACTTTCTTACAAAGTGCACCCACACATATTATATATTGTTTATTAGAGGACAGATAGGGCTACATATTTATATCACATATGTGTGTCTAACTCCTCACTTAGGACAAATAAAATATGTGAAAAACGTAAAAAAAAACACTATTTTTTTAACATTTTTACATTTTGTATTTTATGTATTTAATTATATCAAGCAGTCATTGTGAATTAATCTCACTATTACTGCTAGATAAATTAATACATTTTTGGTTATTATTAGGCTGCTTCAAACTTCAGAACAGCCAATAATAAGTTAGTGACACTGATCCTGCAGCAGTTCAGGATTCAGCTGTCACTAAAGGTTTTCTGAACGTTCCAACAACGATCGGAAAACTGAAACATTCTTCTTTCAGGAATAGATACATTATGTATCTATTCCTGAAAGTGAAAGAAAAAAAAAAGCCAGTATACGATCCGAGAGAGATATCTCTAGATCTATACGAGCTGTCAGAATGCCAGCTTTTGCCGGCATGTTTGCCCCTCTGCTTCAACTCTCTGACACCCGATATTAAGGTATCAGGTGTCTGAAAAAGGTTAACCCTTTCATTAATGAATGACTCTATACTGAGGCATCCATTAATGAATGGTAACCGCTGATTCTCATCGGTTACCAGCCCTCTAATGCAGCAAATAACTCGTCACCTACAGTGTACGTGACGAGTCATTTGGTCCCTTTGTGGCGGGACATACAGTGTATGTCTCCCGTCACGAAGGGGTTAAATATTCTGTAAATAATCCCTTAAAACTAATACCAATGAACAAGGATGCCCGTTATAACTAATATGTATTCTTGACGTGGAACCACTAGCTGAAGTGGCTAGACAAGCTACACGTGTTTTTTAGGGTTTATAAAAGGTCTGCGTACTAGCAAAATGTGCCTATTTATCAATGATGTACAACTCCAATTCCAAAAAAGCTGGGACGCTGAGTAAAATCTACATAAAAACAGAATGCAATCATTTGCAAATCTAAAAACTAGGGATGCACCGATACCTGTTTTTCGGTATCGCTTACCAATATTTTGCTTTCGGTACTTCACAATACCGAGTATCGATACAAGTGTTTCCGCTGGCATGGAGCCGGCTTTCCGGGCAATCAGGAAGCCAGGCGGCATGTAATGACGTGCTGCCCAGCTTCCTGATTGCCCAGGAAGCAAGCTGCATGTTGTTTGGCTGGCTCGATTGTGATTGGCCAGGAAACCGGCTTCCCAGCCAATCCGCATCTAGCCGGCTTCCCGACCAATCAGCAAGGAGTCGGCTGATTGGCGAGGAAGCCGGTTTCCCAGCCAATCGGAAAGCCGGGATGCAGGTTATTACTCACCACCCGGCTTCCCGATTGCCCAAGAAGCCGGCTCCATGTCCCTCTACGGCACTGACTTTCAGAACAAATTTTCCTCTGACCGAGCCAAGTACAAGTACTTTCCCTCAGGTACTTGCCGATACTTTTTCTCAGCAGGCTGCGTACAGATCTCACCAGGGCTGCATTTGCGTCTCACCAGGGCTGCATTTGCATCTCACCAGGCTGCAAACAGATGTCACCAGGGCTGCATACAGATGTCACCAGGGCTGCATACAGATGTCACCAAGGCTGTGCACAGATCTCACCAGGGGTGCATTTGCGTCTCACCAGGGCTGCGTACAGATCTCACCAGGCTACGTACAGATGGCACCAGGGCTGCGTTTGCATCTCATCAGGCTGCCTACAGATGTCACCAGGGCTGCATTTGCGTCTCAACCGGCTGCATACATTTGTCACCAGGGCTGCGTTTGCATTTCACCAGGCTGTGTACAGATGTCACCAGGGCTGCGTTTGCATCTCACCAGGGCAGTGTGCAGATCTCACCAAGGCTGCGTCTCCCCAGGCTGCGCAGAGATCTCACCAAGGCTGCATTTGCAGCTCACCAGGCTGTGCAGAGATCTCACAAAGGCTGTGTTTGCGTCTCACCGGAGCACTGTACAGATGTCCCCAGGCTGCAAGTGGGGCTCTGTGGATGGGCACCGAGCTGAGCGTTCAGGCGCTGGGCTGAACAATCGCGTGCTGGTCTCCTGCCGTCTCCGGAGCTGTTTATTCAGTGTGGGGCTGGAGGAGAAGGAGATATTTGACCGGACAGGCACCGCCAATGACAGCTACTGCCAGGTCATCAGTAGGCTACTGAGGTCGAAAAAACGCAAAGCGCTTAGCAAGGTATGCACAGTCATCTATCAAAAGCGTATCCATTTCACCCTGGCATATCCAGCAACATTATACTTTGAAACAAACTCCTGTGAAATGTTCGTTAGAAGACCCAAAGGAAGCTGAATCTTTTCTGGATCGACTGGATATTGACCCCGGGTCTCCCTCCAAAACATCACTACCTCCACGCTCTCCCAGAAAAGTCAATAAGCAACAGAAACGCATTGGTGCTACGTCACGCAGACAACGCACAAGCCGATCAGCGCAACTACAGGTTGTGCATCCCCTGCAGTGAAACTTCTGCTTGACATGTGAGAATACGTCTATGTTGTTTTGCGTGTTTTAATGCAGGGGTACAAATGCCGCTAAGGCTACCCAGTGGGGATCATTCAGGCTCTCAGGGCCTTCCGTTGTGGTTCCCCTTTGGATAGACGTATTGGCAGAGCGGGATATTTTTGTGCATATCCCGATTTTCTCAATATTAGGAAGAAACGGTGAAGTCATGCATGTTGCTCTTTTATGTTACAATTTTTTATTCTTGTTATTTGATGATGTTATTGTTCTGTGGTTGCTCGCTGCTGATCGCACCTGGGTTCTAGCTCGATGTCTGTCTTCTCCTGAGTTGCTGTTACGTGGTGTGACTTATGAGATGCCAAGTGTACAAGGATTCTGGATACTACCATTTGGGTTCCCAGGTGTGGCCAAGATGGCCCATTACCTAACAAAGATGCACGTTCTTAGTATGGCCTTTATTCTCCCATTTAAATACGTACCTCCTACTGAACTAATATGAAAGTAGTGTCATGGAATGTCAAAGGGCTCAGAAGCTTGCATAAACGTAATATGGTTCTCAGACACCCACAACGTATGGGAACAGATATTGCATTGCTCCTGGAGACCAATTTGAAGGAGGAGGATATGATACGTCTTCGCAGGTTCTGGGTGGGCGAAGTGTTTGGCTCTCCCTCTGGGGGCAGGAGTAGTGGTTCTTGTCCACCACCGCCTCAAGTGTCAGGTCGTTCGCATGGACAGGGACACACACGGCAGGATGCTTACGGTGATCCTGCGCTGTCTAGGTATTTTCCTGGCTATCACCAATATTTATATTAAAAACTCTCCCACTAAGGCACACTTTGAGGATCTAGCTGATTGGTTGACAAAACCCACGACGGGCTTGCATCTAATAGGAGGGGATTTTAATTCGGTAATGATTCCATCCCAAGATAGGAAGAGATTTGACACTCATTCTTACCAAACTAGAATCCGCCCAGGGGCCCAACAGGCAGATCGGTCATCGGTTCTGACATCTTCTCTGTGTTTACAGGATGTCTGGAGGTTAATGCACCCTAGAGGCGGATTATACACACCTTTCGTCAGTGCATAACTGTCTGGCCTGGTGGATTATTTTTTCGGATCGAATGTCTTACTTCCAATGATTGACCATTCCGAAATACATAATATAGCCATCTTTGATCTCAGTATACAGGTGAAACTCGAATAATTAGAATATCGTGCAAAGTTCATTTATTTCACTAATGCAACTTAAAAGGTGAAACTAATATATGAGATAGACTCATTACATGCAAAGCAAGATAATTCAAGCCGTGATTTGTCATAATTGTGATGATTATGGCTTACAGCTCATCAAAACCCCAAGAACCCCAACCTCAAAAAAGTAGATTATTACATGCAATCAATAAAACAAGGATTGTACATAGTACAATATCCGACCCTTTTGAAAAGTACAAGCATGCATATGTACTCAGTACTTGGTTTGGGCCCCTTTTGCAGCACTTACTGCAATTACTTTTGCACAATATTCTAATTATTCAAGTTTCACCTGTACATTCGGGTGATGCCTCGAATTATGAACAATGTCATGTGGCGATTCCCATCCTTTCTGGCTAATAACAGGGAATTTAGCCAATTCCTCCACACAGCGTGGGAGGAATAAAGAATGAATAATTCGGCACATGATGACTCCCCTGCATTTTTCTGGGAAGCCGGCAAGGCCTACTTGCGAGGTAGAATCACTTTATATGTATCTGCCTACAGGGAGAAGGCTCAGCAGGCCTATAAAGAAGCAAGCGGATCTTTGCGCTCGGCTCAGCAACAGATCAACTTGGCCCCCTCTCCTGCTACGAGGAAAAAGTGGGAGGCAGCTAAAAGGCACTTTGACCTGTATGCGGATAGATATGAACAACTGAAATTGTCCTACACTGAACTCCAATTCCACAAATTCGGGAACAAGTCTGGCAAAATCCTGGCCAGACTAGTTAAGGGGAGATCTGCTCCAACGCATATCTTATCCCTTAGGAATTAATTGAATCGGTTCACAGAGCCTTCAATGGCACCTGCAGCCTTTCCAGACATCGTTAAGACCTTTTGGATACCAGGTACGCATTTCCTTTATTACCTAGAGGCCACCAAAACATGGCAGAGCCGGAACCCTAAGAGTTTTCTTGGGATGTCCTTTTTAGACGTCATGCTGAAGGACAATACCTACTCTGTCTCGGAACTGTATCCCACCTACAAGCGCTCTATGTAAATTCTTTACACACCTCTAATGTCAAGAACTGGGCGAAAGACTTTTCAAATCCCGATACAGTTAATAATCTACTACGAGGCTACCACAAGGTTAAAAACATAGTGATCAATGAAAATTGGAGGGAGACCCAATTCAAAATTCTACACAGGGTATAAGTCCCGTATTTTAAGCCACAGGACTCGTCCTCAGAAACCTTGACATCCAGTTGCCTGAAATGTGGCTCTATCCGACCGTCACTGGCACATTGCTTGTGGAATTGTGCAGCTATTAACAAGTTCTGGCGTGCACTGACCACCTTCATTACAAAAGTTACAAAATGAACCCCTATTCTATGTCTTTAGTGCGCCCCTGGGAGAGATTATGCCGTGAGCGGGGCAACAAGGAGGAGAATGGATGTACCTTTGTTTTCTAGCGGCCAGACGCTGTGTAATGTGTAAATGGAACTCCAATACCCCTCCAACTGTGCAAGGGGTGGTAAGGGACTTGACTGTGCTCTTTCAACATGAACGACTGGATGCAGAACTTTATCCCGACATGAGATCAGAGACATTTTATAATAGATGCAAAGCCTTCATAAACACTACCTTTACATCAACGGAAATTGCTCAGCTCATGACACCCTTTCTATATACAGAATGGTACTTGTTTGTCACATACATCGGGGAATCTTGAGATAACAAAAATTGAGTTGCCTTAAGTTCTATGTTAGCATTCAGGGGGGAGGGTGATCAGCACACTTTCTGGGTGCCTTCCAGAGATATTGTACTTGATCATAGCTTTAATGCTTACTACTCACGGTTCTTGACTGTTCTTCAGACCAAGGTAACCCAGTGGGCTTTTATGTTTGCATTATTTTGATAAAAGACTAATAAAATATTTTGGGGGAAAAAATTAAAGGGTCGGTATCGGCCGTTAGTATCGGGGCATTCTCAGGAGTACAAGTACTCCTGAAAATGTCCAGTATCGGCACATCCCTAATTTTGGGCGACTACTCGGTATCTGCACCAATACTAGTATCGGTGCATCCCTATAACAAAACAAAAAAACATATTTTATTCACAATAGAAAACATATGAATTGTTTAAACTGAGAAAATGTTCCATTTTAGGAAAAAATAAAGTAATTTTAAAATTGATAGCAGCAACACGTCTAAAAAAAGTAGGGACAGTGCATGTTTTTCAGTGATTGCTGTGTGAAATCAATGGTGCTACACGTCAACCACTGTGTGCAACCGCACACCATCGGCCGGTCACGGGACGCGAGTCCAGGGATCGCCCAAGTCTGCACCAGCCATAAACACTCTGTAAACATCTGGGAACTGAGGAGACTATTTGATGGAGTTTGGCGAGAGGAATGTTGTCCCATTCTTGCCTGATATACGATTCTAACTGCTCAACAACCTGGGACTTCTTTGATTCTAACTGCTCAACAACCTGGGTCTTCTTTGTCATATTTTCATTTCAAGATGTGCCAATTATTTTCAGTTGGTGAAAGGTCTGGACTGCAGGCAGGCCAGTTAAGCACCCAGACTACTATAAAGCCATGCTGTTGTTGTAGATGCAGTATGCGGTTTAGCATTGTCCTGCTGAAATATGCAAGGCCTTCCAAGCGCTATGTTCTTACAATACAATAATGAAATTTTTTTTAAATAAAAGGTGGGAAAAAAGTCCTTTTCGGTTTCGGCCTGACAAATTCTGCGGTGGGAGGTGCGTTGCGCTGCCATTCATTTCATTGGACCCCAAATGCGCCTCCCACTCACAGTGTGATAGTGTATGTGTGAACATATATGTGCAATTAATTTTGGGGACAAATGTAATGATTTTATTATTTTTTTCAAATGTGTGTACCAAAACTATTGGAAAACCAAATGATATATTCTTTGTAAATGTTTGGAGATTTTATAACTATTAAGGCTGAAACAACGATTCTCTTTATCGCTTAGTTGGCCAGGATTCCCTGCTTCTCTTCTCCGGGAGAAGCGGGGATCGGAAGGGACACAAACCCCTGCAGCAGGTGTTCAGCGGTGGGGAGAGCACCCCAACTATTACTAGTAAAAAAACCTAAAAAAGAATAAACTTGCCCCCTCCCACAAATTAAAGAGAAAACTAAACAAAAGAGTGTGTGTGGGAGTATTTTTGGTTTCGACCTGACAAATTCTGTTGCTGGAGTTGTGTTGCAGTGCCATTCATTTCACTGGCATATAAAACACACCTCCCATCTGCAGTGCAATTGCCTGCACTGAAACATGTGGTGCCGATATGCCATGCGTTCTAGTACAGTGCGATTGCAAAAAATTGTGTATGCAGTTTTATTCTGAAGAAAACATTATATTTGTAACACCCCATTTGTGGATTTTATTTTAAATTAAGATTGGTATTTAAATTGTATCTGATTAATCAAAAAAATAATAGGCCAACTAATTGATTATGAAAATAATTGTTATCTGTAACGTGTATATATATATATATATATATATACCATTCAAATGTTTTAGAAAACAACCATTTCTCCAGATTTCATTGAAATTTAAGTAGTTGTAGTACAGTGAATAACCACACCTAGTAGATAGGTAGGTGGTAAACTGCCAGAAGGGGGCGAAAAAACAACTTTAAGTTATCAGCAATCACAAAATAGGAAGCCAAGGTGTCAGCGAGTGCAGTTTATTTTACCATCAAAAGACACTTTAAAAACTGAATGAAACTCAAAAATCAGAAGACTATATAATGGCGTGTTTGTTTTCTACCTTTAACAGGGCCAACCAACTAATAATGTTTTCTGTTTGGTGGACAGCAAAAGTCTCAGGAGGTACTAATAAGTGGGTTCAACTTGCTATGTAGTGCATGGAGTTTGTGTGACTCTCCTGTATATGCACGGGTTTCCTCTGGGTGCTGGAATTATCTTAGATTAACCAAAAGCATGATGGTGGGCTTCTACTTAAAATGTAAAGTGTGTGTACATGTCAGAAAGTCAGTGTGCTAGTGCATATTATAGCACAGATTCCCTAAACTTAGGGTTACTACTGGGCGTGTGGCTACACGCATACATTTGACTTGTATGCTGACTATGTTCCTGTCTGTTCAGTGTCCCAGTATACCGGAAAAGGATCCAGGTGTACCACAACTTGCACTCATGCCATTACTTGTCTTTTTACTTCCATTTATCTCTTTCGGGGGTGCCGGACACGAGGTGGAAGAGAAGCCCCCTCACCAGCTCAGTCTTTATCAGGTAGTATAAAGCATTGTTTTAGGAAGCGACTCTGAGTGTAAATCCTGCAGGACCAGAGATAAATGTGAATGGTTTAGTGTATTTGTTGCTTAATATATGCAGGAATGGTCGATCAGGTACAAGGGGAAATATAACAGCAGAATATGCTGGCAAAAGATTACTTCTGACTCAACAATAGCTGAAATTAATCTTAACATAGCTGAATCCTGTTCTGGCTTTAAAAGGGTTACACAAGCTAAATAGTCTCAGGAGAACGGGACCTGAATACCTGCTTCTGGCAGAGCTGCGTAAAGTCTTCTATAAACACCACAGTTACTGCAGACTATAAAAGAGAAAGAGCCTGATCTTAAAGAGGTGTTTCACTTGGACTTAAAATGCAGAGCGCTTGTTCCAGATAAAGGCCAAATTCTATCCTCTCTCACTTCATAGACCTAAAGAAAACTTCCAGGTGCGATGACGCTTTATGGTAGTATAAAAGAATGTAATTGAGCTTTTTGAAACATATTTATGGGTAGTGTTAAAACAAGAAAAATGCATGTGTGTGCATAAATATGTTTAAATGTGCATGCATCAGTATGTATGTAAAATGGGTGAATGTGCCGTTACATGCATATATTTCTTTTACTTAACTGAAAGGATATGCTGCAAGCCTACATGTTCACATTTACAACAGAAGAATCTCACATTAACTTGAATGTACTAGAAGAACAGGAAGGCATCTAAAGGTTCTTTCATTGGCTTCTCATTGACAAGACATTAGAGACTTGTATAATTCTGAGATATTAATCTAGTACCCTTTCAACTTTAAAGCTTAAAATAAAGAAAAATGCTGGTACGAACAGAATTAAACATGCCCAATTGACAGATCTTATTTTGCTTTTAAACATCTGCAGGGGCACATATTTATGGGATACATCTTTAACATTGGTAATGTTCCTAGGTTTAAAATGTTTTGGAGAATTATCAACTGAAGACATCTTTTTTTACATTGTGTCTACTGGACTAATACGGCTTACCCAATTACATTGCACTCTTAATATTTTTAAAAGAAACTAGTCTAAGTACATGAAAATTACTTGTCAAGATCCTCTTATCAAGTCCTCTACGGCACAGCACAGGCTGAGAATGGGAGAAGCAGCACAATAAGCAGAGTGACGGAGAGTTGGGTTCATCTGCTGCTGTTTCTTCTTGAACAGTCACAGGATGGAGTAGGGATAGAACCTAGTTGTTTTACTTAACTACAGTAGAAAAAGTCAGATCTTCAGGTTGGCCGTGCTGTGTGGCAATGCTGTTTATATCTTTAGCGGGTAATTCAGCTCTCATATGTGTTTCATCTGTGTAGTTAACTGTTTGCCTGGAGTTCAGTTTTGAACCCAATAATTATGTGGTGTAAACAATGTAAATAATGTGATGTGAAGTGCCAGCAAAAAAACAATTTACATTGATTAAACTACACCATGTTTGATAACAGTAGGTCATTATTTGGGCTCATTCAAACCAGAAAGTGGATGAGCATACTGGTGGATTGCCTTTTTCCCTTTTAAAAAACAAACCTTCATTTACCTTGACACCCCATTTAACTTGCATGGCAGCCCACTGTGATACGTTATAACGAGTGGAAAGGTGCTGCGCAAAAATGCAACATGTTCAACTTTTTTCATTGCTCACCAGCACAGGGAGTTGGTCTTGTCTATGCACTGGGCCCAAAAACAAAACATGGCATTTATTTTTTCCCCGTCTTTTTTTATCTGGTGATCCGGTCAGTAAAACACCTCCTGCCTTCTGTCTGGTTCAGACCATCTCCGGTGAGTTCCAGCACAATTTGCTGCTGGAAAGCACTGGAGCAAATCCAGGCCGGCTTCCTGCATTCAGAGGCGGGAGGGGGTGTGGCGGTGCGTTGAAGTCAATGGCACCGCTGCCACGCCCGCAGTGCGATCACCCATACCAGAACGCATGGCATATTACTGCCTGCGCTTTGGTCCAGTGAGATCTGAAAAAATTATGCATGCAACATTTTTTCAGAACGCACTGGACTGGAACACAGGCACTGATGTGCCATGCATTCTGGTATGGACGATCGCACTGCGGGTGGGGCTTCTGTGCCATTGACTTCAACACACTGCCACTCCCCCTTCCACCCCTGAACGCAGGAAGTCAGCCGGAATGCACCTTGTGCGTTCCAGCAGTAAAACGTGCAGGAATGCACCAGAGCTGGTGTGAACTGGCCCTTTGGGTGGATCCACTCTATGGAGGAGTAACAAAGCCACCCTTGAACAGATCAAATTATTCATAGAGTCCTAATGTATATTTAGTAACCTAAGAAGATCTAAAGTTTTGTGTGGTTTAACAATGTGTCGTTATAGGCCTAAAGCAGAAGTCCATTGCAGAGTTAGAACTGGCGTGTTCCATTCCGCCACAAAAAAAACAGTTCTTTGTGCACATATGAATCATTGCATACTTGTACCACTAAATGCTTCCATTTTCCAATAATAAATGTAATAACCAACAGCTCTCCTTGTAAAACCAAGGGCTGGAAAACACAGACACAGTTGTATTTCATATGATCATTTAATCACTGGGTTGCAGTGCAGAACAGCAAGCACTGTTTATATGATGTGTGGACTTGGCTGTTTATATTGCCTAGAGACCACTGTATTCTCCATATATGTCAGTTTCTGCACTGGTTTGGCATAGCATTAAACAGTCTGATTACAGCCTAGCTGTTTTAGGGTGAATCCTATACTAAAACGGCTTTACACCTAATGCAACAGGTCTGCAAATACAGGTCCTGAAAGAAACTAATCAACACACATGCAGAGTTATAAATCTAGGGCTTTGCAGGTAATATTTATTGACTATGCAGTCAAACTCAACTTCCTTCAGGCCTGGTTTTGTGTGTTAAAGGTATACAAAATAATAATCTAGTAACCCCCTCCAATCAATGTACTTACGCATTACAAAATGAGGTACTATAGAAATTCCTGTGGCAGCTATGACGTGAAAAACAGGTTCATATACAGAAAAAAATAATATTATATATATATATA
>NW_017306516.1:1185578-1222241 GCF_000935625.1 Nanorana parkeri | reverse complement strand
ATATATATATATAATATATATATTATTGCCACGGTGTAATTTGGCAACATTGTCACCCAAGACTCTCAGCTGGAGGGGCTGATGAGAGGCTCCAGAATATGAATAATTTTGCAGGGAACAAGCTGGCTTTTCAGTTTCTTCCGGGTTTTCCAGATAGATGCTGAGATCTGGAACTCTGTAGATTTCCTCGAGTTCTGGGTGGAATGAAATCTCCAGTCCTGGGACCAGGTGTTGCCAATGACCAGTCTAGGCTGATCAGGTGGTTCAGAACAGCCTTATTAGGAGTCCGGACCAGAGCTTAAGGGCCAGTGCACACCTAGGCGGCACCCCACCGTGCGGCAATCATGCACGATTCCACGCAGTCAGGAGTCGCTCAGGTGTGCACAGATTGCACTGTGGGTGCCATTATTTTCCAACAACACCCCAGTTGCGCCTTGCGGATTGCGTGAAACTGCGCGATCCGCCAGGTGCGACTGGGGTCCCATTGGAAAATAATGGCACACCCAGGGCGATTGGTACAGACCTGAGCGACTTCTGACCGCGCAGCAATCCGCACGAAATCGTGCACGATTGCCGCACGGTGGGGTGTCGCCTAGGTGTGCACCGGCCCTAAGAGAGTAGTGGGTGTGGACAAGGACTCATACAGACTTTGGTGCGTGCAGGAAGTACATGTGGACCAGCCGGGGGAGGCTGGGAGAAGTCGAGAGTGTCGGTGGCACCCAAGGGACCGGTTGGACAGACTGAGAGTCAGTGACCCACAAGGGGTATGTGGTTGTAAGAATCACACAGGTGTGTAGTTAGACGCATGGAGCTTTGAAAGCTACAGAGCAATGCTAAGGACTGTCTTTGTGGAGAAATACGGTAAAGTCCTGAAACTAAGACAGTGAGAGTGTATGGGACAACCTGATGTCGGTGAGACACAAACATGCTGTTTTGGATGAAAGTCAAGCGAACTGTCATGTTTTCTTTATGCTGAAGAAAAGCTAATTATGTGAAATACATAGATTGTTGGCATTTTTGAGAATAAAGGCGGTCCTGTTTTATGTTCAAGTCGGCTTCAAGAGTGGTCTTTTAGTGCTCACCATTGTGCTAAATTCCCCAAACATGTCCTCTCTCACTCATACAATGTACACATACACTCTATGGTGGGCGATACTACTGTACAGAAAATGGTCACTTTTAGTACTCCTAATAAATAAGAAAGTTGGACAAAGCAGAATGTGTTTAGGTAGATGCCTCCCCCCTTGTTTACTAGAGTGGTATCTGTAGAAAAGCATGAGCGTGTGTGTTGGATATGGCATAATTAGAGACCGCTTTCATATATTTAATAATGCCATGACAGGGAAAGTGGTATTGGCACACCTTTTGTCTAAAAATTATCCTCTATTCCAACAGGGTGGTAAGCATTATTGCATTAAAATGTCCATCCATCATCACCATGGAATAGAAAAATACGTCTTATGGTTACAATTCTTTTGGAACTTTATTTTACATTTTTGGGAAAATTATTTATTATCTGTACATACATGATTAGTTTTAGTTATAATTCCGGTTTTGTTTTTATGTACTGTACTAAAGATAATTTCAGCTGTTGGTGGGCCTACAATCTTGACACCTCTGCATTCCTGTCAAACAAAAAAAGTGGAGGAAAAAAAGGCAAATCTGACACATTTCAAGCAAAACTCAAAAAATGGACTGGACAAAATTATTAGCACCCTCAATTAATATTTGGTAGCACAGCCCTAGGAAAAAATGACTGAAATCAATCGCTTCCTTTAACTATCAATGAGTTGCTTACACCTCTCTACAGGAATTTTGGACCACTCTTCTTTCGCCAACTGCTCCAGGTCTCTCAGATTGGAAGAGTTCCTTTTCCCAAATGCTGTTTTGAGGTCTCTCCACAGGTGCTCTGTGATTTAGATCTAGACTCATTGCTGGCCAGTCCTGTACTCTCCAGTGCTTTGTCTAAAACTATTTCTGGGTGTTTTTTTTTTAAATCAAAGGTTTTTATTGTTTTACAGTATAAAGCACTTGTAGAGTAGCATCAACAAAAGAGTACAACCAGCAGTTTGGCAGTGGATGTTACCTATAGTGTCACTAGCACGTGGGTGGTATAACACATAGATGTGTCGTCTAAGTGATGACAAGCAGGTGATGTGTATTGTCACAACCAGAAGCACCAGTTTGTAAAATGGGATATGTAAAGGTGTGGGGCGTAAAGGCGTTACCGGGATGATCCCACATGTTGATGCTTAACATAGAGAACAGCTACAAACAGTGTAAAATAAGCCCAAGGGGGGGCAACTGTGTCAAGACAGTCAAAGAGAAAGAAGGAGAGCAAGAAAGAGTAAAGAGACCAAGAAGGACAAAGAACAGAGGACTTACCGAACTCAGTTCGCTCCTAAACATGAACGGGGGATATCCGCTCTTCGGTAGCGAGGGTTAAAGCCTGAGAAGGCTACCGTCAAATGAATGCGACTGTAGGTAGTGGATCCATGGGTGCCACGTTTGTTCGAAACGTGCAATTTTGTCTTCTAGCCTAGCTGTGATGCGTTCATTAATAAAGGTCCAATGGAGCCTGCGTGTCACCTCAGCAAAGGAAAGCACAGGACATTTCGAGGATTTCGCCACGGTTTGCTTGGCTGCTGTGAGACCATGCACCAGGAACCTGAGCTGAGTACCAGACAGGTTTTCTGGAGGGAGGTTAAGTAAAATCACCTTCGCGTCTGACGGCAGTGCCGTATCCAGCAGGTCAGATAGGAAATCCAACACGCGGGTCCAAAAGGCCTGTACCTTCGGGCATGACCACCATATATGGATATAGGATCCCACTTCTCCGCAATCTCGGAAACACTCTCTTGTATGTCCTGAAACAAATGTGCGCAGGCGCTTAGGCACAAGATACCAGCGGTAGGGGCGTGGCTTGCGCTGAGAGGAGAATTGCCGCTTTCCAACAGCGCTCCGGCTACCCGAGACCCGAGGCCTAAACGAAGCTACATCTGCCATGATCAGCCTGACATGGTGAAAATCGGGCAACAGCAAACACCCGTCGCACCACCCGCCACCCAGCTGGGTAAGCGGACATTTTCCACACACAGTGGCCCTTGACCCACGAGGCAATGTCACACAATATGGCGCCGGCTCCCTCCACTGCCGAGTCCCCCCGTTTGGGCGCTCATAGTGCGGGCCCCGATCCGCCAGACTCCTACCCCTCATCCTACCTCCAGCACCTGCCAACACGTTCGGAACTCCAATCGGTGGCATTCGACATAAAAGAGGCCCTCTGCACAGCGGTCTCTGAGCTACGGAAAGACCTGCAGGATATGGGCCGCCGCCTCCATGTTGTGGAACGCACAGGCCACAGGCAGGGGGAGGAAATCAAGGTCATTCACTCCCAACAAGATTGCACAGTGCGCAGTCTGATTGAGATGAGATGCCACCTAGAAGATCTGGACAATAGAGGGAGAAGATCTAACATTAGAGTCCGTGAGGTGCTGGAAACCTACATGCCATTCCCGCCGTCCTCATGACCATCTTTAATGATGTCCTGGACAGACCCGCTGAATCACCTATAGAGCTGGTGAGGGCACACAGGGCTCTGAGACCCCGCGCAGGGCAAGACGAGACACCCAGAGATATAATTTGCGGTCTCCAAAGCTTTCCCCTGAAAGAGGAAATCCTGCTGAAGGCCAGACAAAGAGGAACCGTCTTTTTGGACGATAGGGAGGTGAAATTGTTCCAGGACCTGTCCGCCATTACCCTGCAACAACACCACGCACTTCGCCCCCTGCTCGATTGCCTTTGAGACCGTGGCATCATCTATAGATGGCGCTTTCACTTCAGCCTGACTGCCACCCACAGGGGAACAACGGCGACCCTGCGCCTACCAGAAGATATAGGCCAATTCTGTGCCAGACTGGAACTGCAGGACGTCATCATCCCTGATTGGTACTCGGACCTATATTCTCCGCTGACCCACTCTCGGTCCCCTATGCTGCCGAACGCACCGGAACCTTCTCAGACCCGCAGGGACCCAGCCCCACCAAATGCTCCTGGCTCCCGCAGACAGAAGAAGCAGAAATCCCACGAGGCGACCAGGCCACATGCTGGAGACGCCAGTAGCAACGACTCCTTCCCGAGATGACTTCTCCCCCCAATGGAGCGAGCTAAGTATTCACATTGACACTTATGTCTGCCCTGCCCCAATTCAGCACCCCTATGTCCCACGGCAGTGGGTCAGGATGTGCCCATAACGAACCTGAGACGAACCCATCTTGCATGGGACAGACCTTGACTCTTAAAGCCTCTCTATTGTCACCTCTCACCCACACTGGTCACCCTGATGATAGCTATGCTTAGTCAGCTGTTTACACATTATTTCTCTGATTACCTTTATTATAATGCTGTGTATATCATTGCCATGTTTATCATATGCTATAATGTGCCTGGACTCCTGAGACGTCTACGTCAATACCTGTACGGGTGCCGTGGGCCGACAGTTCGGTTGGAGCCGGCGGCACACGGACCTCGCTTCTTCCCTAACCCCTGTGGCACCCACACTGGTCGCCCTGATGATAGATATGTTTAGCCAGCTGTTTCCACATTATTTCATTGGTTGCCTTTATTATACTGCCGTGTGTCTCTTCGCCATGTTTATCATATGATATAACATGCTTGGTCTCCGAGGCGTACGCGCCGATACATATAGGGACGTTGTGGGCCGACGGCTCGGCTGGAGCCAGAGACACACAAAGCATTGCTTCCTGCCTAAATTCTGTTACCCCCTGGCGGACAAATATTTCCTCATAGCTTCACATGTCTGTTGTTGACCCCTCAAAACCTCCCTGGTTGGGTCTCGGGTACCGGTACTGGCCAGGCCATACCTTAGTTGTTGAAGGAATCCTACACGAGTTAGGATCCATATCCCTACCCACTGTTCCACCAGAGTGGTCGGATTCCTCCCTCCTCTCTCGCCCACCCACCCCCTCAAGAGGGACGACTTGACTCTGGCCCTTTTGCGCCAGGAGCAACGGTTAAGTCCCCTACCATACCCCAGTACCTACTAGACCGGTTTAACCTAGAGAGTTATTCGCGGATCGTCTCCCGCAGACGACCCCGCCTGAGGGGTAGTGTACATAATCTCTGGTGAGTAACCGATCTCTCTGTTTAGTGTTGTGATCTGTTGCGTGTAACCCTATCCCTATTGGATCCGTCTAGTGTCTTCTCTATTTGCTGACTCCCCTCCTCTTGTTGCCCCCCTCTTTATCTATTTATTGTATTTTTTGTTCTTTTTCTGACCTCCCTTAGACTCCATGTTCCCTCTGACAACCTCACTTGAATTGAGGGGGTTTCTGCTCGTTCCCCTGTTCTGATCCCACACCTACACCACTACTGAGGCGCCTACCTTTATCCCACCTGCCTCTTGCCATGTCGTGCCCGGCGGACCTAGTCCTAATGTCACTGAATGCTCGGGGGCCTCACCTCCCCAGAGAAGAGAGCTAGGATTTTGGGAGACATACACCACCATAGAGCATCTATCGCTCTCCTACAGGAGACACACTTCAAGCATGGGAAGGTTTGCAACTATCGCTACCCCTTGGCTTACCATGCCTCCTCACCCTCTAACAAATCTAAGGGTGTTTCCATCTTGATACACTGCTCTGTGCCCTTTGAACTACACGCAGAACTAAAGGATGATGGTGGCCGATACCTCATCTTGACAGACTCCATAGCTGGCACACCAGTGACAATTGCCTGTGTTTACTTGCCAAACCGGCAACATGCCCGTTTCTTCACCACGTTTATCGCCAAGTTGACAGAGGTATCGAGGGGCATGGTGATCCTTGGAGGCGATTTTAATGTAGGTCTAAACCCCATGATTGACACATCAGACAATAAATCGTCTATACCCTATAGGACGCTTAAACATCTAAAATCTAAGCTCCAGACCCTTAGCCTGTTTGACACGTGGCGTACCCTTCATCCGGATGGCAGGAATTTCACATATAATTCCCCCCTACACTCAAAATATTCCCGCATCGACTACATCTTCGTCACGCCACGAGACCTACCGAAGATATCGAAATACTCCATAGCTAACATTACTACGTCTGCACCGGTCCTCACTACCTTAACCCTGCACCCCCCAACCGTCCACCTGGAGACTGAACTCCTCTCTTCTGGCAGACCCGGGGGTCGTTTCCGCCATTGAGACGGATTTATGCAACTACTTTGAAATCAATGCTGGCAGTGTACCCTCTCCGATGATGGTTTGGGAGGCTCATAAATGCGTGGTCCGCGGCCGTTTCATTTCGAAAGCGGCCAAGCAGAAAAGGGACAGGCTGGAGCGTCTGCAGCTCCTGTGCAGCCGCGTCTCTAGGCTGGAAGCCCAACACAAGGAATCTCTGGCGGCGGGGACCTATCTTGAACTTCTTGATGCCAGGAAGGGGTTGTCTGCTCTGCTGGATGCCAAACTCCTAGAAACGGCATTTATTATGAGGGTGGCAATAAGTGTGGGAAACTCCTGGCAAGAGCTACCCGCACTCAGAGCTACCGCTCTCACATTCAAGGCATCCGCAGAGCCACAAACGTGGTAGAGTCCTCGCCCCTGGATATTGCGGCATGCTTCCAGAGATATTATAATAAGCTCTATAATCTAGACTCTCACCAGCCTCGGGACGGGGCGGCGCAGGAGGCACGGCTAGCTCTCATTCAAACCTTCCTACACAAATCGCAAATGCCTAATCTAAAGGACACGGTGGCCCAATCCCTAGAACAACACATCACGATGGAGGAGCTGACGGTCGCTATATCTCAAACCAAACCTGGTAAAAGCCCGGGCCCGGACGGCCTCCCGGCTCAATATTACAAAACTTTCCAAGAGACCCTTACTTCTCACTTTCTCTTGGCATCTAATAGTATCGACGACTGCACAGTACTCCCTGCCCAAACCTTAGAAGCGCACATATCAGTCATACCCAAGGAGGGGAAGGCCCCGCAGCTCTGTTCCAGCTACAGACCGATATCGCTACTTAATGTGGACTTAAAGCTGTTCACCAGGATCCTGTCAAACCGTCTTCTCCCATCCATGCCCTCCCTGATCGATCTCCATCAGGTGGGGTTTGTCCCTGGCCGAGAAGCTAGGGACAATACTATCCAAGCCATTAACATAGTCCATTGGCTGGAAACGCACAACAAGGAAGCAGTCCTACTCTCCACCGATGCGGAGAAGGCGTTTGACAGGGTCGCATGGGACTTCATGCTTGCGGTTCTCACTCACATCGCTCTGGGACGTCGCGTGCTGGGGTGGATCCGTGCGGTCTATTCCCGTCCTTGGGCCAGAGTATGTACGATGGGTTGCCTATCTCCCCCTTTCAAAATCACGAATGGGATGCGACAGGGGTGAACCTTGTCGCCTACCATTTTCATACTAACATTGGAACCCTTCCTCAGATTGATACAAGCTGACTCCCAGATACATGGCATCCGCATGGGTGGCCGCGAACACAAAGTAGCGGCCTATGCCGACGACATGTTGTTCTTTTTGACTTACCACATGCAATCTTTTCAGAGACTACAGTCCCTTTTCTTGGAATATGGTACACTGTCAAACCTGTCCATTAATTATACTAAATCAGAAGCACTTAACATTGGTCTACCTCCTGACGTGGTGCTAGAGCTGAGAGCCGCCTTCTCTTACAGTTGGGCCCCCTCATAGGTTAAATATATTTAGGCATTCACCTGCCAGCCTGCCCGTCGGAGTTGTTCCGCTTGAACAATGCACCCATACTACAGACCATATCTCAGCATCTACACCGATGGAGGGCTCTGACTTGCTCTTGGTTCGGCAGGGCAGCCATAATCAAAATGAACATCCTCCCGAGACTACTATACCTGTTCCAAACGATCCCCATTAAACTACCCAGACCTTACCTTGCCAAAGTAGAGACCGCATTTAAACACTTCATATGGCTAGACAAACAACCGAGAATTGCATGGTCACTATTGAAGGCCCCCCAAACACCTAGGTGGCCTTGACGTGCCAGACACATTGGGATATTATTTGGCTTCCCACCTTTGCCGGATTGTCGACTGGCATGTCAACGCATGTCCTTCTAAACTTTGGGTCGCCATGGAAACACACTGGGAAAACGCACCTCCCTTGACTGCTCTGACATGGCTTCATCAACGACACAGCCCCAGGCACATCACCATCCACCCTCTAATCGGAGCATCCCTTCAAGAATTCACCACTCAGCGAAGACGGGGCACCCTCACGACAATGGACGGCCCCATGACTCCCCTAAATCATAACCCTGATTTTGCCCCCAGGCTCTACAACGGCCTTTATCACTCACTGGACACCCTCAGCTACATTGGCAGCACACTCCTTCTTCAAACGCAGTGCCTTCCTCCACAAAGAGGACCTAGCTCCCCTCTCCAAGTCAAGACAGCTTCCTTGGTGGATTTATCTGCAAGTCAGGCACTACCTTACTAACCCAGCAAGAAGAGAGGGCTTTGCTAGAGACATGACCAGCTTTGAAAAGGCCTGCTCTGGCAGGGGTCCCTCTTGACACCTGATATCATGGATCTATGGCCTAGTACGCCCAGCCAGACCCACTCGCACCGCCACCTTGCGCGCAACCTGGGAGAGGGAGCTAAACCAGGAGATCCCAGTAGACATTTGGGAATCAGCGTGCTTGGGGGCACACAAAAGCTCACTGAGCTGTAGGACTCAGGAAATTAATTTCAAACTCCTCTCACGATGGTATAGAACCCCAGCTCTCCTCTACAAATTTGGCCCAGCATTACCAGAGGCTTGTTGGAGATGCTCCTCGGCACGAGGTACACTCATCCACATCTTCTGGGAGTGTACCCTTCTCCAACCTTACTGGAGACAGATCCACGATATTATCGCTCAGATCATGGGGAACAGCTCGCTTTTAGCCCAAGTACCTACCTACCCCATATCCGTGAGAAAGAGACTGAAGGGCCTCACAAATCTCTCAGTAAACGGAAGTACACCCATAATGACAAGCTTTAGGTCCCTCCCACCACGACACCCCATTCTCTACCATACCCTAGAGTTATCGGTGGTTTTACCACAGAGGACTCTAGCCCTTCTACCTTCCATCTCTGCTTAGTACTATGTGCCCCCCCCCCCCTCAATGTCTGTGTTGTCTCATTACTTGTTTCCGTCTACTTGAGGTTAATTTCAGTGTTAGAGCCCAAATATATGGCATGTAGGGCTGAGTTCATCGCCCTGAAGGAACATTCCGGCTATACATCCACTCTGTTGACATGTTAAATGGAAGGTTGGCTCTCTAGTTCTGGATCTGCTGAGGTATTGTGTTGCACAGTATGGCATCCTTAAAAAAAAAAAGACAAGATACCAGCGGTAGAGCAGTTTATAATTGGTTTCCAACGCCTGCACGTTTCGAGAGCTGGATTTGGTTGTTTCCCAGATGGATTGCCAGCTGATTTCGTCAATGGGGCAACCGAGATCTCGCTCCCAAGCAGACATATATGCATGTTGGTGAGTGGTGGAACTTGATAGTAGGCAGTCATATATGGAAGAGATCAAGCCAGGGGTGTGTGGGTCTTCTTGGCAGGTCCTTTCAAAAAAAGTGAATGTGGGGCCTGTGGGGAATGCGGGGACTTGGGAGGACAAGAAATGTTTGACTTGGAGGTAACGGAAAAGCTTTGTCGCCGGGAGGCGGTAGGAGGATCTCAGTTGTTGGAATGTCTTGGGACCAGTGGACGTATATAATTTAGAGATGCAGGTTATGCCGCTGGACCTCCAATGTCGGAACCCAGCAGGGGAATCGCAGCCAGGGGGAAAGAAGGATTCCCTAGGAATGATAGCAGTGGGCAGTGGGGGGTCAGTAGATGTGCCAAGTATTTATGGGCATCCCACTCCATAAGCGCATGGAGTCGGCTGTAATGGTGTTAGTCAGTCGCACCCTGTCTTTAGGGAGAAGCCACAGGAGGTTGTCCACTGTGAGTGGGAAGCAGTCAACAGCTTCCAGCGATACCCAGAGTGGAGGGTCGAGGGTGGCATGGTACCTAGTCAGTGGGGCAAGTTATGCTGCCATATAATAGAGATATTTGGGACCCCTAGGCCACCCCTGTGTTTGGTCGAGTAAAGGGTTTGTTGCGATATACGGGGGGCGGTTATTGTGCCAAACAAATTGAAACAGTTGGCATTGCAGTATCCTGAAACGATTTCTCGGAATAGGGACTGGGAGCACTCTAAATAGGTATAGTAATTTGGGTAGGTATGTAATTTTTATGGCTGAGATTCTTCCCAGCCAGGAGAGTGAGTATTGCGTCCAGGCACGCAGGAGTTGGGAAAACATTGGGGGGTAGGCAGAGACACATTGAGGGCCTTCGATTTTTGGGGGTTAATCAGTAGGTCCAACACTTCACCGAAATGCTTAAGACGTCGAGGAGGTTCGGAAGGGACGTGGATGGACTGGAAATGAAAAGGAGAATGTTGTCCGCAAAAAGGTTAAGTTTGTGATGGTGGCCGGCTATTTGAATATCGGTGATATCTGGATGGTTGCGGATGAGTTGGGCTACAGGCTCAATTGCAAGCGCGAAGAGTAATGGGGATAAGGGGCATCCCTGGCGTGTTCCTCTAAAAATAGGGAATAAGGCTGAACGATAGCCAGCATACTAAACCGATGCACTGGGAGTAGAGTATAGGGAGTGGACCCATGACAAAAACATAGGACCAAACCCCCATGTTTGGAGAATGCTGAACAAGTAATCCCAGGATAGGGAGTCAAACGCTTTCTTTATGTCCAGTGAGAGGAGCATAAGAGGAATGTTCCATCTCTTGGCTGCGTCTAGCAAGAGGCATTCTGGGTGTTTTTTGACGTGTGATTTGGGTCAATTTCCTGCTGTAAGACCCATGACCTCTGACGGAGATCCAACTTTCTGACACTGGGCACGACATTGCACCCCAGAATTATTTGGTAGTCTTCAGGTTTTATAATGCCATGCACACAGTCAAGACATCCAGTGCCTGAAGCAGCAAAGCAACCACAAACCATCAGTCAACCTCCACTATGTTTGACTGTATGTATTTTTCTTTAAAGGCCTCATTTCTTTTTCTGAAAACAGTAGAATGATGGGCTTTACCAAAAAGTAGTCATTTTGTTTTGTCTGTCCACAGCACATTCTCCCAATAGGATTTTGGTTTCCTCAGGCAAGTTTTGACAAACTCCAATCTGGCTTTTTTATGTTTCTGTGTCAACAGTGGGGTCCTCCTGAGTCTCCTACCATAGAGTCCCTTTCATTCAATTGGCGACATATAGTGCAAGCTGACACAGTTGAACCCTTTGCCTGAAGGTCACCTTGAATTTGTCTGGAAGTTGATCGAGGGTCTTTATCCACCATTCGCACAACCCTGTGTTGCAATCTTTGATTAATTGTTCTCTTTCGTCCACGTCCAGGGAGATTAGCTACAGTGCCATGTGCTGTAAACTTTTTGACAATGTTGCGCACAGTGGACACAGGCACATTAAGATCTCTGGAGATGGAGATTGTCCATTCTTTTCCACAATTATTGTTCTCAAATCCTGACAATTCTTTGCTGCTCTTTCTCTTCTCTGTGCTTCGAGTGGCACACAGAGACACACAACAAAAAGGATGAGTCAATTTTTCACCATTTTAACTGGTTGCCGATGTGATTTGTATATTGTCAGCACCTGTTAATTGATACCGGTGAGTTTAAAGGAGAACTATGAGGCGATTAAACAGACTCCCGGCGGCAAAAGTCGCCGGGAGTCTGTTTAAACAGCCCCGATGCTGGCGACGTACACTGTACGTCGTCAGTCACGAAGGGGTTAATTACAAATTACAGGAGCATCACAAATGTGGAATGCCGTTATTTCTTGCAATTTGGAGAAGGTGCCAATCATTTTGTCCAGTCCATTTTTGAAGTTTTGCTTGAAATGTGTCAGATTTGGCTTTTTATTCTCAACTTTTTTGTGTCATACTAATACAAACAAAAGAAATAAACATGAGAATGCCTAAACATTTGCAATTGCAACAGTTTTCTGCGTGAAGTGGTGCAATATCTGACAGAAATGCAGGGGTGCCAATATTTTTGTCCATGACTGTATATCTCGAGGATAGCGGATAAAGGGAAATATCCCTGATAAGACACAAACAGGGGTCTTAACTATTACTTATTTTGTAAAAAAAAAAATGGCTTTACATAAAACTGCTAAAAGAAGACACAGGGGTAGACATTGCTGACCTTTCCTTCTGAAAATACCTGTTTGTATGGCTTCAGTAGTTTCTGAACAAGCTTGTAAAGGAGTTCTTGACCAGCATATGTTTCTAGTCAGTAACTCAGTAAGTACTGAAGTCAAAAGCAGGCAACTAGAATTGCAATTGCAACCTATATTTCTCAAGTTTCTCCTAATGACCATGCCAGTAAAATAAAAAACAGGGGGTTACATGCAAAGGATGTGAGTGAATACTTACCTTTGCCGCTTCATACAACCGTGCGGAAACAAAATTTTTGGATGTGTCGATTCCCTTGTTATACTCACCTCATCCTCGAAGCTGGCTTGCTTGTAGACCGATCCCTGGAGCTTCTCTCCTCCTCTACTGCAGCGGTCTATACATTGTTTATAAGACATGAGGACACCGAAGGACATACCATCGCTGCAGTGGAGGAGGGCAAGACAGGAGGGAGCACTGCAACAACTGCCCGGCA
The DNA here is from genome assembly GCF_000935625.1 of Nanorana parkeri. NCBI lineage: Eukaryota > Metazoa > Chordata > Amphibia > Anura > Dicroglossidae > Nanorana > Nanorana parkeri. The sequence goes on along the minus strand of NW_017306516.1, from coordinate 1,209,508 downwards.
GGGAGAATCGGGTGAGTGTAACTTTATTTTTGAACCTAGGCGAAAACGACCACTTAACCCTTGCAGTGCGTGGATAGCCCACTGCAAAGGTTAAGAAACATGTTTACTTTAAGAGTTTTTCTTTAAATATGTTTTTATAAACTGAGCCCCCCACTACCGAGACCTGCACCCCAGCCCAGGACAGTAACTATCACTAGAGCATCCTAATTATATTAACAGCAGCCTAATAGAAGTGTATGGGCTGCATAGGCATTGATTTTATTTTGAATTATTTGACCAATACAACTATACTAGCAGACCGAACTATATATGGTTTAGTTAAAATCTCTCACTATACAATTATTATTTTTGTAAACTTAAAGTCCATTGTACAGTCAGGTTGTGACTTGAGTGGCCAGCTTGAAGATTACCACACCTTACCATCTCTATTTTCAATAACAGTTCCTTATAATTGGATTCTAACATATTTGCATTAATATACCATTCAATCTAAACTCAGTAAATTGTGCAATCAGATTTTATGTTCTCAAAATTGAGTTTATTACTATTAAAGTATAAGCCATATTTAAAAATAACAACAAAAAAACAAGCGAGTAAATAGTCATCTCACTGTTATAAATATTAGGGAGTGAACATTGTGTGCAAAGGCCAGTGTAACTGGTCTGCCCATTTACATTTTAATTCCTGTAGGAAAGAAATTGGTGACTTACGGAAATGTTATATGGCAGGTAAAAAGCAGACATATCTATATCCACACCAAGTGTCCCCAACAAACAGCTGCCAATAGGGCTGTATTTCTAGTAATCTACTAAAAGAAATATGTGAACTTATATAGGTGTCTACTATGTCTAATGGTGAATCTGGCCCAGGGACGGCGTAAACCGCAATCCACAATACAAATAGCAGTATGAAAGCTTAATCTACAATAAAATAAATGTTTTCTTCCCGCTATCCCTCTAAGCCTGCAGGCAGTGTTTTGGACATAAATGTCCTCTTACTTGAAAGGGACACATTGGAAGTCTTTGATTTCCACTATGAGGAGATACAACAGTCTGAGCAGTGTAGATTTCCCAACAATTACAGTAATAAGAAAAACTTTAAAGATGAACTGCAGGCAAACAACTAAAAATACAATTAAAGCATATTATACTTGAGTTGTTCTACCTGCCAAAGAATTTGTATTTGTCTATCCATCCTTAAGATTTACATAACCCTGCCAGGCAGCACAGCCAGTGTGGTGACCAGGCTTTTCTCTGTTGTAGTTAAGCAATAAAGCTCAGTCACTTGTCTGCCCTTAGCCTGTGATCATAATGTTCACACCCAATCATGACTTGTTACTAAAGGCTGACATCTCCAACTTTGGGGTTAAGAGAACACAACCTCTGTAAGACCTAATTCAGCCACCGTCCCCCTGATAAACAAGTCTCCCTCTTATAGTTATGTAGGTGCTCTCATTGGACAGAGAACGCAGATTGAAAGTAGGGAGGTCATCAAAAAACAGTAGAAAATGTTTTTCCGGCTAAATAATTACATTTCTGCTCCGAAGTAAGAATTTTACTTTTGATTTTTTCAAAAGGACTGACAGGTTTACTTCAGGTTCAAAGAATCATCCTGTACTGTGACAATACTCATGTTGCTATTGCTGACCTCTCCTTTTAAAAATTCTGGATGCCTGGCTCTCATACTTATCCACCAGCTTCAATACTTTGTGAGTTGCTGACCCAGAACAAGTTTCATGAAACACAATTGAATGGGAGTAGTCAATTGTCAAAACTATAAAAACGAGGCATCTATAAATATTTAGTTATTTCTAATAGAAAGCACATCCAGGTTCTATACGCAGCACTAATCCTTTACATAGAGAACTCTGACTATAATGCCAGTAAATTGCTTTACAATGATTGCAACAAACTCAGGTCTGACACAAAACAAGATAATTACAATGCTAGTCAGTGTTGTTGCAGTTTGATTTTTACATGGAGAGCTATTACTCATGAGAAAAAAACACACATTTGCACCATTGCTGAAAACACTTAAACCTCCTTAAAATGTAGTAATTATTTAAACGATTTGATTTTATGCTGCACACCACAGGTCAACTGCTGCAAACCCATTAATATTTATGATGGGATAGCGGTTGTATTTATCTACATTAAGAGGCCTACATGAATGCTAATGCATGAGTGAGAAAGAAAAAAAGGAAACTGCAATTTTTATGTGAGCTTCTACATACACGGATACAAAATGTAGAGTAAGTTATCTAGATTTTGCAAAATTGATAAAAGGAAGCTGAAAAGGAAAACTCCATGGGGGAATTTGTCAGAGGGAGGTTACAAAAGATCAGTGTTAATTGTACCTGTGAACAAACTGAATGATTTGGAATTAGGTTTCAAACAATTTAAAACATTATGGCTTGTTTTCTCAGGGCTCATGTACATGGCCCGGGATCAGTGAAACTGGAGAGGACATCTTGTCTGGTCATTAAACCCTAAGATCAGGGCAACCACAAGAATGTGATTGTTTTGCAGCTGTGGTTCCTCAAATACGTGAAGTTAAACAGCACACAGACTGCTCACATAGTATTACCAACACTTCAGTATAGACATCCTTTAATCACCAGTGTCTATACCATACACTGTTCTCTCAGCAGTGTGAACAAACACTCCTCACATCCCTAGGCTGCACCTTTCTTTCCCTCAAAGTCTACACTAAGTTATGTCTTCCAAAACTGTCTGCAGTAGTTGTTTTTTTTAAGGGCCCTTTTGGGGGGGAAAAAGTGCGTATTATGGAGCGAAAAATACGGTACATAGTATTTGAGTTTGAATAAACACACGGGTCCATAAAGTTCAACTTTTGCGTGTCTGTGTGTGTGTGGTGCATGCATGTGTGTATATGAGTCTGCAAAAGATCTACCATACTCACCTCTTCGGCGTCCAGGACACAAAGGGTGGCTCCACCCCTAGTCACCCGACGTCACGCCACTCCTCCTTGGCTTAAGCCGCAAATCTTCACATGTCTGGCATACCTGCAATGTATGCCGATGCCGGACAAGCTCTCTGAACCTTCGTGCCTCCATATGGGCTAAAAGCAATTCCCTGTGCCCTCAACAGCCTGAACCCTGCCTAAACCATTCAAACTAATAATTAAGGAAACCAGCTATTGCCTCCAGGTTCCAGTGCATCCCATTGAAGTCTCCTCTTTCAGCCTGAGTTCTTGGTTGCTCAGCTAACAGCAAGTATTTCCAGTTATCCTAGCTGATCCATTTTGATTCAAAACTATTGACTGCTACTTCTGTAATGTGAAGTAAAAACATTACAAAGTTACCATAGCAGATCTAATTCCCTTCACAACAATTGACTGCCACTTCTGTGATATAAGTTATCGCTGATCTAATTCCCTTCACATCTATTGACTGCTACTTCTGTGATATAAGTTACCATAGTGGATCTAGTTTCATTCAAAACTATTGACTGCTACTTCTGTGAGGTGAAGTTAAACATTACCAAGTTACTTAAGCGGATCTAATTTCATTCAATACTATTGACTGATACTTCTTTGATGTGAACAAAACATCCAAAACATAAAGTTTGTGACTTGTTCAGGGTGTCATCCGCAGCTGAGTTCCATAGCGATCATTAGAGGTATTACAGAGTCCCTGTTTGGTAATTTTTAAGAGTACCTGTACCCCTGTATGTTATGGTTGTTCTTTGGGTTTATTGCAGTGATTTTACACATGGGGCACAAAGTAAAATAGGCAGGCCTTGTATTACGATAAAACAACAATCATCAGGTGATATAAAGCACTTCTCACTATTTGCCAGATATAGTTTATAAGTATGCTAAGTTGTTACTTTTGCTAAATGTGCTACCCCTTACAGTATTTTTGGCATTCTATATTTGCCATTTCTAGACAACAATGAGCTTTATTAGGTCAAAAAGCCAGGAAAAGGAAGCCCCTAATCTTCCTTGAATCCTAAAATTATCATAAACCTAGTATGTGGAGCAACTGTAAATGTAATCAACCCCACTGATATCATGGGCACTTAAGGCAGATACTCACATTCTCTGGGATACTCGGCAGTTCTCGAGGATCAGGCACTGTGAAGTAGGAATGCTGAAGAGGGAAGAAAAATGAAAGTGTTTAGTTAACAAAAGAAAAAAGAAGAACGAAGGAGAAAAATTCCTTATAGTAAGAAGAGAGGCTTAAAGTAGAAGGAAGACAGATGAATAAGCCAAGGAAGAACTCTGACCACAAACACTGTTCAAAGAAGACATTCACATAGTAAAAGCAGAAATTTTACTTTACCACCTGTCATAATAAAATGTGCCTGGACTGGGATCGGAAACAAAATCTGTAAGGCTAAAGCTAGAAGCTGCAGTACAGTCCTTTCTACATTGTGACATAACTATATTGGGAGTCACTGTCTTTTGTGACCGATAACATAAGGACCCTCCAAATCTGCCCATTTATTTCTGAGGTTAATGCCTTAAGAAGTCTTCATAATTAAAGCCCAAATCTGCAAATCAGTAAAACTTACTCTTGCGGTGACCCCCCCCCCCCCAACACACACATCAAGAGTTAAAGTATTGGATGACCTAGCAGTAGAGGAATAAGGGGTAATATGTATGTTACCCTTTGCTCCAACAGGCTTCCTTCTAGCTGAAAGAATGGTCCCGCAGAGCCGATTCCTTTTGGCTCCCTGATGGTGACAGGTCATCACATACAATGCAGTACCAGAAGTCCTGCATTGTATCTGAGGTTGATGAGGGAGAGAGGAAAAATGTAAGTATTACAGCTTATTTCTCTGTCTAGACAAATTGATCATTTAACCCTTGCAGTGCAAGGGGGCAGTGCAAGGGGGCAGTGCATGGGTAGATTTAAAAATATCCTGAACTTCATCTTTAAAAACCTGTAACGGAGAAGTTCTGCCAAAACATCCAGGGTCCACATACAACTGAAATTTACCTAGGGGAGTAAAAGTGGGAGGTAAAGATGGAAGAGACGCAAGCTCTTGACTAGTTATTGTGAGCCATAGTGTGACTCACTTTTTATTGCATTATTATAATCTCCAGTGTGTATGCACAACTGAGAGATAGTTGTAACCCTAGGAAGTGCCTGAACAAGAACATTCATGGCAGGATCAACAATTATCTGCAAATGAAAAAAAAAAACTACTGACATTAATTTCATTTGTTAAAGCTTAAAGAGATTTTACTGGGTTTAAAACTACTTTAAAGTTGAAGGGGACATTACATTGAGCTGATTTCCCACAGGATGATTGCCTGTGGGAAACCAGCTCAATGTAAGGCTGTGATAAGTAACTAGCAGCCTGTGGGCCACATACAACTTGATCCCTGACACACAAGAAATGCCTGACTTTTTTTGTAGTTACTACTAGGAACAAACACCAGCACAGATCGATGAAAAGTAGTGGTGAGTGTTACAGCTGCTATCTGGACATAAGCTGCACTGTTAATGTTCATTCATTTAACCTATTTACAGGTGGGGTATGGTTGGCTGAGTCTGCCCTTGATGGGGTATACTGGTGTTGGATGTTCCAATAGTGAGATCATGCTGCCATTATTTCTGTCCAAATACAAGTTTTAGGTGTTCTTGCCCACCTCTGCATGTTCCAGCAGCTCCTGTTTCATTCTCAATAAAATCAGTAAAATAAATGAAAAATCCAGCAGGGAGACCCTCATTATTGCCACATTAGGTGTGCACAGAGATTTCACCAATAGTAATCCTGAGAAAAATTTGTCATGTGAACTAACATTTTCAGCGGCTACCAAAAAAAAAACCAAACAACAAACACAACAAAAAGCGAGTTATCAGTTTTTGGCAGACTGATCTTTTAAAATGCAGCTGTGCACATAAACTGAGGACCAGAGATGACATACTAGTCTTTTCTCATGTTGTATTATATCTGATTTTCATAAATGTAAAAATGCAAGATATCAAACAAATAGTAGAGAGAAAAATGATTAGCAAGAGGAAGGCATAAATTGTTTGAATACAAAAGAACACAATACCAATAAACATTTCTGTTATTTGCAAAAGTAAAAGCTACAGCATATTCTCAATATAACCTGCAGCAGACACTTTCCATGGCTTGACGAACAGTAATAGGCTATAGAGATGACAGCGCTTCACAGGAATAAACATCAAAAAAGTGGTCACAATATAGAGGGGAAAAAACAGAAAAGGCCAGAACTGTGCCCACAGTGATATTCGGACTTTGTGAATAACTGATGTGCCGGAAGATACCCAAGCACAAGGTTCCTTCAGCGATGCCTTTGATCTTGTCTTCTGCCTGAATGCTTGTGAAATGTTCATTGGGAAATAACTGTCAGCATTCCTAAAGTCCGCCGGCCTGAGAAGCAGGCCAAGGTAAACCAGTCGACCAGCAGGCAGGCAAAGAGCAAGTCCTGCAGGTTACACTTAATGCCAGGCTTTTCCTGCAAAAAAAAAAGAAGCTTCTTGGCCATGGCAGATGGTAACTTGTCCCTGCCAGCTGCTGACTGCAACCTGTCAGCTGCACTAGTAGGAAAGATTGATAGATGTCAGGTAGACATGGCATGGAGAAAAGAGGAGTTTCACAATAGCATTTTTCAAGTTAAAGGGAACTATATTCTTAAAATGTTTTTAGATATATATGTGATAGAGTTCTGCTTAATGTAAAAAAACAAGAATGTGCATTTTTTTTTAGGCTGCATTCACACTGCATTCTACCTACGGGTTCTTACGACAGAAGTCCCAGGTGTAACTGTTCAGATGCGGCCACTTTACCTATTCAACCTAATGACAGGGTCATAATGGGCACCATAACAGGGTCTCACAGGGACAGGAAATATGGTGATCAGTCAGGAAAAAACTGAAGTTCTAAATATTTTCCAATTTAGTTTAGATAACTAGTAATTATGACAAATTATAAATAATGCAACAATGTGCTATATGATGACCTAAAGCAAAGACTGATTATTGGCCCATGCGGGGAAGAAGAGTTGGCAGATTTTACCATGACATTTTAGAGTTATAATAAATGAAGCTCCATCTAAAAGATTCTTGACAATTTCTGTAAATTGTGAGTCTTTGGGATGACTCCTTCTGTTTACACCAACAGCTTGTGAAGCAAGGGTATAGTAAAAGTAAAACATGTTTTAATGGACTTAGCCAGAGTCTTACCACATTGAGATGAACTTCAGTTCCTGGTTCTGGGATGGGCAGTCTATAAAGAGTGTCAAGCAGTGCATTTCGCTGATTATCCTACAAAAAAAAAAAATTACACATCAAATATTTCAGTGATTACAATGTAAAATAAAGTTCTCAAAGCAGAAAAAATGGCTGTAATGGCCTGAATGAAAGCAGAAGTAAGGTGGTAAACATCATGTTTTTGTCCTCTATTCTAAAAACAACCCATCCGGACAAAAATTTGGGAGCTGCCATTGCTGACTTGTATTTGAGTAAATTTTGTGAGGCCATCATCATTAACTTTTTTTATCACTACTTAGTAAACCACTGACCTGGAACAAGCATGCGCATACCACTTGTCAGAAAATAGTGCAAGGACAAGGATGACAGCTCCACCGTCCTTTTTAATAACAAGTACAGTATGCAATGGCAGCTCCTAAATTTCCGTTCAGTCAAGTTATTACCTAAACCAGTGGTTCTCAACCTGTGTAACCTCTGGACCCACATTTGTCCTTGATCATTAAGTCGCGACCCAAATCGCACTGCAATAGAACGCACGGCATTGCAGTACCACACGTTCCAGTGCGGGCGATTTGAGCTGTGGGCGAGAGCTGCAGGTGGGGTGCTATTCAAATGAATGGCAACACAAAGCACCTCCCACACCAGAACACATAGGTGTGATTGTGCGGTACCGTGTGTTAAGGGCACAGAACTGTTCAATTATCGCACTGTACTAGTGTAAACGGGCCCTCAAAAACACTGACAGACACAATCTCACACACACTCCCCCCAAAAAAAAAAATATTTTTTTTTAAAGATCCACCCACTGTCCCTACATTACAAGAACTGGAGTGGATCCTCAGCCTGGGATCCAGTGTGGGCTTCTGTGCTGTGACAAAGCTCCATCCATATGGGCATCCCTTGTATGCCCTGCAGAGGTGCCGAGAGCCAGAATGTTATGTCACTCCAGGCACCTCTACATAACATGCGGGGGAGCTGTAAGCAATGCACATATGGATGGAGCTACCGCACGGTCATAGCTCCAGCCCATACCCCACCCTGCCTCAAGCTGACACTCAGCATATTTTGAATGGCTGCTTGGCATGAGAACTACGGTAACAGTGTTGTGCCAGGGGGAGGCTGAGAGGGCTCTCACCTAGACAAGTGGAAGGCATGCGGCAACCCACTGAAAATGGGGTCGCGACCCACTTTTGGGTCACGACCCACCAGTTGAGAACCAAGGACCTAAACCCAATCACTCAAATCTTGCAGCATTGGGAGTCCCTGGATCGAATCCCATTCAGGTCACTATCTGCCAGATTTTGCATGTTCTCCCTGTGCTTGCGTGGGTTTCCTCCAGGTACTCCGGTTTCCTCCCACACTCCATGACGTCAATGTAATTTCAGAAGTTGTTTTTAATCTTTCTTGAGAGACATGGTCATTTTGCCTATTCAGGCAAAGTGACAGTGTTTAAACCACCACCTTGACTTACTGTTTTTTCAGGGATTAATCACAGCTCCTTTCTTCTTCGCAGCCAGTAGCAAAATATCTAGATGCTGGTGCCAAGAAGAAAGCAGTGACATTGCTTCCTCCATCATGTGACAGTGTTTGGGTCTATTTTGTAGTGTTTCTGTGGGAATTTGTGCCTTTTCAGCCAAAATAATATTTGTGTGGTCAGGAACAGATATTGGAAGAGAAGACCAGGCTTACAAACCACATTCCAGGGCATCCCAAAAGGTTGAGGTCAAGGCACTGTGCAGGCCAATCAAGCTCCTCTGCACCAAACCCATCAAACAATATCTTAATGGAGCGGGTTTTTGCAAAGGTGCACATTCATGCATGAACAGAAAAGGGTCTTCCTCAAAATATTACCACAAGGTAAAAAGCAAACAATTGTCTAAAATTTATTTGTATGCTGCAATGTTTGCTTCACAATTTAATATAAACACCTCAACTCAATAATCGGGAGAGGTGTCCACATACTTTTCTCCACATAGCAGGTGCAATTGGTGTTTGAGACCTTACTGAGTTTTGCTACTTCTTACTCACTTCTTACTCTCTGTAACATCGTTACAGGGCCTCAAATGATCTATCAGCAGCTGGAGCCAGAAGAAGGGGTCCACAGGCACCAAGGTAGGAAGATATGCAGCAGATTACCATAGAGGATGGAATTTGTAGAGCAGGGTGCTAGGCAGGAGAAGCTTGGTACAGGTGACCAACTGCAGCTCCTGGTGTTTGCCTGATGAAATTAGTGGCCCTTCAGGTATGCTTATGAAGCTAATGAAGCAGATCTCTGCTTCATCAGCTTCTTCAGGGGGGTCATACGTGACATTAGGAGTCTTGGAGAGCCCCCTCTGTGATAGCAATAAAGTTAAGTGAAAAAAAAAATAGTAAAAAAATTAAAAGTTTCCCCCCAAATTTTTTTTAAAGTTACACAACAAAGAATAAAAAAAATTAATTTTTTTTTTAAAGTCCCCCCCCCTACATACACAGATGTAAACATGCGTCAGCTGCGCATACCTGCGAAAACGACGATTGCGCCCATTACGCCGCACGTTACATATCGCCGCGAACGTCGGAATGAGAGCAATAAGTCTAGGACCATCAATCACTGATAACACTAAACTGATGAGCGGTAAAAGCTTTTAAAGCGTCGCATATGGCCAATTTTGGGTATGCTAGTTTTTTGCAATTTTGCGAGTGCGCGCAATTTTTAAGCTTGACATGTTTGGTGTCTATTTACCCGACGTGACCCCGTCTTTTATATTTTACCAAAAAAGTGGGTAATATTAGTTGTTTTATAACATAATGTAAAAAAAAAATACACAAATGAGATACATTATTGTTAATGGTTAAGGTACTTGAATTTATTTTTCAGTGTCAGTGTTCAGTGTCACTTCAATTTTTTATTTTTAACCAGAAACTTTTAGCTTTTTATGAAAAACACAAAAGCATGCGTCACAAAATTAAATGTAAACACACGAATTACAGGGTCTCCAATTTGTAGTACAGTGAGGTGATATGGGGCAAACTAATTGTATTATGTTCACGTTGGGGCAGTATATTATATTAACATGTATGTAAATCCTCACATTGAACTTCTCTTATTTTCTCCCATTTGGTCTGCTAAACCTACAACTGAAAGTGTTTGGTTATATCTATTTGATAAATTAGAAAAATACCTGTTGTTTTTGCTAGACATTTTGTGAGCTGGAAACTTCCTGTGCTCTCTGCCTGCACATAAGATGGAAATATGGGGATTGGGGAGGATGAGGAGAGGTCTGTGTTCTTTGTAATCCATGAGAAAGTAAGTAGGCAGGGCTGACAACATGTGTTCCGGAATTTAGAGATACAAATATCTCTATTGTATTTTAACCCCTTCACGACTGATGTCGTACAGTGTCAGGCTTCACAATAGAAGCGATTATGGCGACTCAGCTTCTACAGCCCAGTGAAGGGGTTGTTGCGCCCCCCCCCAGTCCCACACCCCCGCCGTGCTTCCCGGGCTCCGTTGCCCCTCCTACGGGCTTGGGACCGGCTTCTCTTGTGTCGGTGGGGAGCTGGGGAGGAGATGGACGAACCTCCGTTCGTCGATCCCCTCCCCGTTCTATGGGACCAGGAGCGATGCAGATTGCATCACTTCCGGTCCCGGTGCAACTTGCACTTCAATAGCTTATTTGGAGTGTAAAGGTGACACTGGGGATCTTTTGGACCCCCAGCATCACCTTAAAGAGTACCTGTCACCACCATCTGCTATCACATGGGGGGGCGTATAAGCACCCCTATGTGATTGCAATCAAAGTAAAGTAAAAAAAAACAACAAGTTTTTAAAATTAAATAAAATAAATCTAAAGATAATTTAGATTTTTTTTTTAAGTCCCCCGCGAGCACGAGTCATGTAGTTTCCTTGCACACACATTCATGGATGTCCAAAAACATCAGCCTTTATAGAATTACCTGGTTTTTCAGAGAGTAATCAGCCAAGATGTTGAGTAACTTGTAGAAGACTTCGAACCAGGGGAGGTAGCTGAAAGACAAAGGAAAGACAAAAAGGAAATTTCAATTTATTTGGCAAAATGAAATAATTTGGAAAAATGGATGTGCAAACTTCAGCTACCAATGCCGCATATGACTTTTAAGGTTGAACTCGAGGCAAACAGCTAACCACACATCTGAAATACATACAATGTAGCTGTTTTAACAATGTGTTAATGTAACAATGTGTTAATAAATAGAGATTTAAATTCACTTGTGTTTTTACATCAGCTTTATTTCTGGGAGACTGACATTTGAAAAGTTGAGTTACCACTCACCAAAGCTCGTTGAATGCTTTATTAAAGGATATTAGGGCTCATGCAGGCACTTAGGGCTCATTAGTATGCAGTGCACCCTATTCAAAAAGGCTGGGTCAGATAAATTGGTACAAGTCTTCTAGATATGAAGGTTACTCAGAGGAGAAGTAGACATGAATGAGGACTAGCATCAATACTACTAGGTGCTGCATTCAACATTTACTGTATTTCTTTGTAAAATGGTATTAGGCCAAAAAGCTATAATACTCTATCATTGCATTCTCATGTATCAGAGAGTCTGAATGACGAACTGCCAGTGTTGCCTGAAGCAAACAATCAAATTTCAACAGACATTTTTAATTAACGTTTAAAAAATGAATGGATTATGTTTTATGAGCAATAGACAGCTCATCTTTTCCACACACCGATAAATAAAACCAAATTATATGTTTAGAGATCTACAAATCTAGACAAAAGAGAACATAACTCAGAAGCAGATTCAACAACATTAAAGCTGTCCATACATTAGTAGAATTTTGTTTGAAAAATGTGTTTTTGGAACAACCGTTCTAATAATTAGTGGGGTTGAAACATTGATCGTTTTTAACTATAGGGATGAAAAAAATAAAAAAAGAGCAGGATGGAAATTTCTTCGTAAATGAATGAAAAACAGTAAATGTGGTTTTTGTTCGGGAAACTCCATTTATTCCAAAATTAGATGGTAAAATCAAATGAAATTTAGAGTTACATTCTACGAGTCTCTGATGGCATTATCGAATGTTCTCATTAGATTTTTGTATGAATATTTGTACAAAAATCTACCAGTGTATGACCAGCTTAACAGTGTTAAAACTTAGATGGTTTTGTTTAATGAGTAAGACATTACAGCTAAATAATCCTAGTGCAATTTCAGAGAAATAGAAATGCCAAGCTTTTCATTGTTTTACTATTTATGAGATCCACGTTCCTTTAAAGTTGGCTACAAGTAAATTAAAAATAAAATATAGGATAGGTTTGTGTCCAGCCTTACTCTACTGACTGTCTAAGCTAAATAGGTGTAAAGCAGGGGAAAAAGCTCTGCTTAAATGAACATGTGTTGAGCAGTTAATCGGCACAATGTAGTGAAGGAGGTGGGCACAGGCACAAAATGTTTCAGAGTGCCATTTCTTGCACATTTTGATTGATTTTTTTTCCTTTGTAATAAATATGGTAAAACATGACAGTTGTATACTGTGATTTCAATAACTCCTCGTTTTCCGCAAATTTCTTATAGAGTGCACAAAAGCTAAATTAACTACTGTGAAGATTGGGGGAGCAACCTCTCTCAAGCATGGGCATTGCTACATCCCTGGCACCTAGAGCATATGCCCTGGACCTCCTGCTGGGTACATGGGGGTCTAACAACAACCAGATTATTTTTTAGGCACTCTCTGCAGTGATCTAGCAGTAAACAGGCTGATGGATCTGCAGCTTGACAGTGCCTGCACATCACTAAATAGAACCAAAGGTGACAGCGTGGGATATGCAGCCTGTCATCTCACAGGTAGACACGGACACTAATCATTTACATACCCACTGACCATCAACGTAAGAGGAAATTCCCCACTGACCACCAACATAATGGAGTACTTCATCACTGACCAAGAAAGAGTGCACTGCGCCACATACCAAAATTATTTAACATATTATTATTTAACATTTAAAAGGTCTTTATCTTTCACATGTACAAGAACATTTATGAAAGCTACTACTGCCCCTTGGTGTTAAAACCATAGCACAAGGGTGCCCTCACATCAGACCCTTGATGATGTAATGTGTACATTCAGGTCCAGTGCTGCAAAAGTATATTAGCAAATGTAAGTGCCACTATGTTGTGAAATGTAGTGGAATAGGTATGACATATGCTTGAATGGCATAAACCCAATTTGCATCTAGACATTCAGACTTTCAGATCTTGGAGAATATCAGATCTGTGTTTCAATTTTCTCTGCTGAAAACGGCTTGCTTTTAGCTTGAATTCTTACCGAAAATATACACACACATTACATTATATTGGAAAGTTTTAGAAATTTTTATTTCATTTGAGGGAAGTCTATGCATAATCAGCACAGTCGTGTGAAATGGCAGCTGAGGCGCCCTTTGGTCACATTCTCTTACAGATACTGCACACAGGACTGAATTTTAAGATAGAGCTAAACTTTATTTTTTTTTATAGCCTTTACAAGATGCAGCAACACTCTGCCAACTGTAAGGGGATCTGTGCCCCCATGGTTAGGAACTAAACAGCCTGCAGTAATAAATGAAGTGAGACACAATTTACGTGACAGTTGAGTGAGAGGCACTAATGTTTGTCTGAAGCCTGCAAGAACTACTGTAAAATGTAAGTAGCTTATCAGTATATTTAAAATATACTGATAAGCAACTTAACTTTTCATGTTATATGACAGCGTTATCAATTCAACTAATACATCTGAAATCAGCAGGGGCTGCTGTAAACTGGATATTACAGCATGGAAAATGATTAGCAGTTTAAACTATGGAAGAGATACCAAGTAAACATTTGGAGAGGATTAGGCAGCGGAATGGTCCTAACTTATAAACAAACTTCTACTGAATTACAGAGGCTGACTGAGGACCAAGAAATCCCTTTAGTAAATGGACTTTTGAGAGTGAGATTAAAGACCTTTTTGTAAACAAAAGGATTACATGACCCGTATGACTAGAAGCCTTCTCTAGTAAACTGAAAAATGAAAGAACCAGGAGACTGAACTTGCATTAAAAGGCAGGCATCCATGTTTTGAAACAGTAACAAAGACTGATATAAAGTTTATGTAAATGTCAACTTGGTAATGTGATTTCAATAGTTGTTTTCAATCTATGGAAGTCTGCAGGTTTCATTAAAAGGGTACCTGTTGATGGTGATCCCACCATGGATGTTCTTTGTTCATGCACTTCTTGTTACAGGATAACAACTGTCTCCTAAAGGTACCCGTGCATTAGTACCCTGCCACAGGAACCCCTGGCAGTGGTAATAAGTGGCACACCGATGTGCAGCTCACACTGGAGAGAGCGCATATAGACAGGAAGTGGTTCTTAAAACGTGGCAGCACTGAGATGTAAGGAGTATGGAAAAATGGGCAAAAGTGTTATTTTGTAAAATGTTCTTTAGCAAACTAAATGTTATCCAGTTAGGATTTAGATCTACTTTATGGGAGAGTGTTAGGGTTACAGCCAAACACCTCACGCTACAAAACAATTACCCAAACCATGGAAGTTAGCAGCAGAGTGCCCGATTCATTAAAATCAGAGAAAAGAAAATGACCACATAAGTGATGTTGTTGACCAATGAGATAATAGAAATATTTGTGTATCACTCAGCCGTAGATCCTCAAATCATATCTGAATTTGTGCTGACACTGACCTTCCTTCTGGAGGGTGGCTACTTTTGTTCCCCATGGTCCCTGTGCCTGTTATAAAGTAGCCACCTCTCTAAGCGTGCTCCCATGATGGATTACAAGCTTACATTTAGTTTACTAATTTATTTGCTACTAATAATTTTCAGGGACAAAAGAATTCCGAGGCTAAACATAATAGCAGGGTGAATATACTAAAGTGCCTGGGCATTTTCTTTTGTGTCTTGAGCAGCCATAATCTGTGAATAGTATATGCTCATATGAGTAAAAACAGTGGTGTAATCTAAACAAGTGTCAAATACAGTTACTATGTGATGTACATGTCTCAAAGTAAATTTTTTTTTTTACTTTTCCTGACAAATCTTTCATTTGAATCGCACGTTTCCCCTCCCGAACACGGCAGCTCACAGTGAGAGGGTTTTATCAACAGAGTAAGTGCTGCCAACCAAGAAAACAGTTGGCTATGCTAGGTGTGACCAAGTGCTGATTGACAAGCTACAGTCTTCAACATTGATGATGCTGATAGTCACAACTCCTGCAACTTTTTTTTATCCCATTGTAGTACAAGAAGCCACAGATTACATGAGAGTGGCAACTCTGCTCTGAATTCAAAAGCAGTGCAGCATCATTGCCACACCATCACAGGAAGCTGCATTAGGAGGACTTCACGGTCATGAACAGGTATGTTTAGACTTTGCAGGGGGACTAAAGAAAGATATACACATATGTAATTTCTTTGTTCAACCTGCAGGCTGATCAAACGAAATGTAAAAGATTTATCCATGCACACTGATGAATGAATTCCCCACTGCTTCTACTGTATTATACTGCATAGGAGCTTGAAGCTAATTGGCTGCAAGCTCTGTTCGGCCAAAGATTTTCTAACAGGTTCTTTCAGCAAAAGTCGAGCTAATGACTGATTCCTGCTGAAGGAATAGAGTCAGCAATTAAGCGAATTTAATCCGATTCCTGCTGAAATTTGTTCTGTGTTTACCTGGCTTAAGAAAAAATAGTAGATGCACTTAAAATTAAGTGCTGCAGAATATATATATATATATATATATATATACATATATATATATATATATATATATATATACACACCCTGTTTCCCCAAAAATACGACCTACCCCGAAAATAAGACCTAGTACTATTTTTGGGAATTAATAAAATATAAGACCTACCCTGAAAATAAGACCTAGTTGTGACCATTCCCAGGGCCGATGGTGGCATAAGGGGGAACTTGAAGAGCTGCAGGCGAGACGGGAGAGAATCAGCCGTGCCAACGAAGCCAGCGCTAGAGGAAGCAAAGCGGCACCGGCGCCGTCTCCTGTCACAGGCGGAGTGATACCAAATGCACTCCGCCTGTGAGGAATCGATAATGAAAGCGCACTTCGCTCATTCTGGCCAGTGCTTGGTTACTAAATTGCTCTTGGAAAGGTACGACACCCCTGACTGCTCGGATCACCCTATTCTTAACTTTGCCATTTTGGATTATTTAATTTGGATTTGCATTAACTTTGAATTGTTCTTACATTAAAAAAAAAAAAAATAAGACCTTCCCCCGAAAATAAGACATAGTGTGTTTTTCTTAGCCAAAAAAAATATAAGACAATGTCTTATTTTCGGGGAAACACGGTAGATAGATAGATAGATATTCTACACTACATCTGCATGGATAGAGACAAGGGTGCCACTTCCTCCAACTCTACAGGTGTCAGTGGGTTGGTAAGACAAGATGCTCCTGATGGACCCACTTCACCCTCTCCTTTATATACTGTATATATATTTTTTTTTTTAATGGGAGGTCATAGTTTTACTATAATCTTTACAGTGCCAGCAACAAGTTAACGCATATTTAAACCCTAGCACAAATATGTAATATTTTGCCATATACTACCAGTTCTGGTAGTGACTCAGAGAGTAACACACTTTCTTTCCTAGAATGACAATGCTCATGCTCATCTATAAAGAAGCAGTCTTGCCATCCTAGGGCAAGATTACAATAAACTACCCCTCATCTCTGCTCCCTAACATAAAGAGAAGGTTCTGTATTTCTTAGACATACCTGAGAACAATGTGACTGATAAGAATGTAGCACAGGCAGACAGCACAGGAAGTCATCAGCTCACAAGATTTCTAGGATGATTAACAGGTATTTTTGCACTTATGAAAAAGATATAAGAAAACACTGGTAATGAGATATTTAAAATAACAAAAGTGAGTGAATAAGAGAAAGTTAAGTGTCCATAAAGCAAGAATCACTTGATGCCGGATACATGTATTATGTACTTAGACATCGAAACTAAAATCCACTGCTATGAATGTTACAATTGTTTTTAGAGGAGCACCAAATGTTGCTGCTAACAGTATTACTCTTCAAAACTGCTGCTTTGGTATCATGTGAAAATCTGAAAGTTAGTTTTCAGGGCACATGATATGCTCCCCAGGCACAAAGTAAAAATGTGCATATTTTGTGTAAACTGCAAGAATCAGGCAATACCCCTTGCCATGAAGGGGTCCATTTGTTGTCAATATGTATATGACCTAATTAGGCAGACTGTGTGTGTTTTTTTTTTTTTTTAGTAGAGTAAAGAAGCATGTGAAAAATGACATGAGTCCATAGGAACCAATCATATGTGAACTCATTGCATTTCAAAAAAGGTAAATTCTGATTTAATGTTATTGCTAATTGGTTTATAATGGGCAGTTCACCTTCTTAAAATAGATTGTAATTACATGCATTTCCTTTCATGTTGATGTGTTTCATGTTAGTTGTGTTTTTATGTATTTCTGTATATGTATTTGTATTTCATTTTTTTTAATTTTATATTTATTTACATTTCATCACTTTCACAACTAATCTGGAAAAGAGCAATTCATTTTTCACTTTTGTATACTTGGTGGTGTAATGAAAAGCATTCTTTGTGGCCAACTGCACATCTAGAACTGCTGGTATATTGCACTTATAGCCTTAGGAGCTAAGCCGATTTTGACATAACAGCATAACATGTGTTCAGTATAGGGTATTGCTGATTTCAAGGCATTTGTAGTGTGCACAGAGGTTTTAACTGTCTGATGCTCAAAGGATTATCCACACTGGCTGCAGTATTGACAATACAGTCACTGTGAATTTGCAGCACCACAGTTTGTCTATTGATGGCAGTGTTGAGGTACGCCAGGCTAAATATTTTACTTCTGTCTCCCATACAATAAACACTAAGGTAAGTTCATGATACAAATAAATCCTCGGAGATAGTTTACATAAATATTCTAATTAAATTTGAACTCAGACTCAGATATAAATTTGGCAACCATCTAAATCACAGTAATGTGTTTAACAGGGAGTCATTTTAAGACGAGATATCATGTAAGCAATTTAGGCTCTTGATATCTTTTTAATTTTGCTGAGTATTGTGGTTTTAACAAGATGTATCAGCAGATCTCACTGTGGGACTTACAGAAACCTGGAGTTTGAAATGTAGAACTGGAAAGGAAAAATATTCATTGATTACCCATTAATCAATGGATTTGTAATTGTGGGTCTTAAGGTGACTTAATAGGTCAAATCTTTCTATACTTTCAGTGAAAATATCTGATATCTGTTTGTCCATGCAGTTATCGGCAAGCATGTTTAGCCACCACTTGATTTGGACAACATAGTTTTGACACGTATGCAGTGTTTTTCCTTTGTCATTTCAAAAAAACTTAGCTGCAGCAACTTCCCATGTTGCTGGAAAGTCAATGCAACCAGTGCTACAAACTTTCATTGTCTGCAAATGCTAGACATTAGACATTGCAAGATTCTGACAGCCAAAGGCATGGCTCCCAGGGGCATGATGGGGTTTGTAGTTTCACTACGACCAGAAGGTTGAAGTTTGCCTACCCTTGCTCTGCAGTATGTTTATTGTTCGGAAAGTTCAAACTGGTACTACTATCAAATACTGTAAGGTTAGTTATAGATAACGGTTTTGTCAACTTTATTGCCTCTTCTGATATTTTTATGTGTAGGCAGCAAACTATTATTAGATATCAAGTGAAAATCATAGATGAAAAAAATATTCCAGCATTCCATAAACTTTAATAACCCTAAAGTCGAAGATCATTATAATTGTCATGATACCATAGTGAGCATAAGAAAACATTCCAGCTTAGTTTAAAATGCACAGTGTCATGATTTCAACTATTTACAGTGCGAGAATTTTAGATACATTTTCTGGAAAGTTTGGTTCTCTACATAGACATATCAGAGAACTTGGCTGTAAGGCTGCGAAAATATTTCAAAATGTGTGCAAAGTGGAATCATAAAGTTCTACATATAAACTGTAAAGACTTGGTATTTGGATCCAAAAAAGCTAATAAAAAAAAAAAAGCTTTAGGATCTTAAAAGTGTCCCTAAACTTAATTAAAAATATATATCTTATATTCCATTACTTAATCTGATGACAACTTTGTCCCTGGTAATAGCAGCATCATCCAGAATATTATCAAGTATGGATTTCTAAGTGGTGCCTTCTGCTGTGTAGTTAACTCAGGTGAAGATGCATGCACATTGTAACAGGCCGGTGCAAAGATTCCAAGAGAAGCAGAGCATGTGGCTGCAATATACACACACTGCTCATGCTCAAACATGGAGGTAAAGGTAAAAGATCCTCCATGGGGAATGTGTGGATAGAACATATACGGCAGAAAAAACCTAGCATGTTAAAGTAATTTGCAAACTCTAATAAACAGCTCTGGTGTAGGACAGTATGCTAGATTAGGAGGGTATGTTTTTGACACCTTAACACTCCATCCAGATTAATAAAGCAATAGATGTAACAACAGAACAAATTAATTAAAAACATTGGTGAATTTTGCTACAGCATCGAAACTTGTCTTTACTTGTTATATATGCTGATGACATTCAAATATATATCTCCACTCCACAACTCACCTCCTCAGTGTCCCTTACGTATCACTAATCTACTAACTGACATATTTGTCTGGATGTCACAACACTTCTTAAAGCTCAATCTTTCAAAAACTGAGCTCATGGTATTCCCCCTCCCCCAACATTTCGATCATGATTGAGAACACAACTATCCAACCCTCCCCCCATTCCACGGTGCTAGGTGTGATCCTTGACACGGACCTCACCTTTCTTCCCCCCATCCAATCCCTATCCAGATCCTGCCATTTTCACCTTCGTAACATCTCCAAAATACGCCCCTTTCTCACCAATGAAACCGCAAAGCTGCTCATGTACTCACTTGTTATCTCTCGACTATTGTAACTCCCTCCTCATTGGCCTACCTCTACACAGATTACCCCCCTTCAGTCTATCATGAATGCTGCTGCCAGACTTATCCACCTAACCAACCGCTCAGTGTCTGCAACCCCCCTCTGCCAATCCCTGCATTGGCTTCCAATCGCCCACAGGATCAAATTCAAAAGATTAACAACCACTTACAAAGCCATCCACAACTCTGCCCCCGGCATTATCTCCAACCTCGTCTCAAAGTATCACCCTAACCGTCCCCTCCGCTCTTCCAATGACCTCCTGCTTTCCAGCTCCCTCGTCAACTCCTCCCATGCTCGCCTCCAGGACTTCTCTAGAGCCTCTCCCATTCTTTGGAACTCCTTACCCCAACCTGTCCGTCTTTCTCCCACTCTGCCTTTCGGCGAACATCAAGGACTCATCTCTTTAGTGAAGCCTATCACACTTCAAACTAACCACTGAACTCTTTCTCAAACAATTCATCCCCACACAGCTACCTCCTCATGCATCACTTGCCCCTCTCTCTTAGACTGTAAGCCCTCATGGCAGGGCCTTCCTTACCATCTTGTCTTGAATTGTATTGTAATTATGTCTTTCCAATATTGTAAAGCGCTGCGTAAACTGTTGGCGCTATATAAATCCGGTATAATAATACATAGATCCAGCTTTACATATACATAAAGCAGATTCAGTAATACTTAATTTAGTAACCAGTTGGAACCATAAAATACCTGTCCCTGGTTGTCAAAAATGGGTGTGTTTAGATGTGGATATATAATATGAAAATGTTTGTATTATAAAGTATCTAAACTTTTATTCCTTAGTTACCACTGATAAACCTTCCCCACTGACCAGAGCAATAAAATTTGTGTATACCATATTGACTGCAAAAGTGGTAAACAATATGTAGGACAAGTCATGGGAAAATTACAAATATGTATTAAGGAACGTATGAATAATACTGTCGCTACCATTCTAAGTAACTAAACACTTTGATTCATACTGTCTCTTTAAATGTATGGTTCTCATGCATGGGCATGAACAAGCATTTAGATTAAAAGAAGGAAGCAGCCAGATGAAATACTTGAACTGCTAGCAGCTTACATGGATTCACAGGTCAAAGTAATTGGCTCCTTGAGGTCTAAATATAGATTGAGGTGTGCACTGCATATTCTAAAATGAAATGTGCACTTTATACTTAAACTCATTTTGGCTATGGTCTGAGGATAACACACTGTTATATTGTGTTTACTATTGTGCTACACGTAGCATTGTTTGCATTTGGTAATCTATATGTTACTTTTGTTTTATAGTTTTTATTTGCCATTTTGGCACTTTGTATCCGGAAATATTGAGAAGTTACTTGAGGAGTTCTGCGAGTAACATGATCTATGAATAAACTGACTATGTCATTATTTTATTTTATTGTTAATCCTATGATGAAGATGATTTAAAGCTCCCAGGGCCCCCTGCCTGGTATTTAAAGGTATATGCAGGAATTTCTAGCTGCCTGCACCTGCATGGTTATGCAACAAGATCAAACAGCATTTTAGATGACTGTAGGAGGTATATTAGGATGTAAGCTCCTATAAGACTGTGTCAAGGGGTGAAAAGAACCAAATAACCATGTCAATAAATAAATAAAAAACACATATTCTTATAACAAATTGGTGTTAGCTAGTAATGTCAGGAATCAACATAAAGCAACAGATCATCTTTCATTGTAATCATCCCAATAACAAATGTACTGCCCCAAATTGGTGTATTAAATGTATGCTGTAATTTTTTGCAACAAAGTAAAAACAAACATTAGATAAACCTACCACAAAGGCCAGAAACAGGACTGCCAATATGTCATAATGAAACTATGCAAGTCTTTTATCTTGCTGTGAGGAATTAAAAGGTCCTTGAGCCTAAAACTTAAACACGCAGCCCTTTTTCCAGCCTCAGCAGCTTTGCAAGATTCCCTGCAGTGCGATTTATAGTTTATGACCTGCATATATTTAATTTGCAACCAAAAACTTCCCCTTCCTGTTAACTACCTTAGAACTCAGTAATTAACTCTTGTTTTTTCGGGGCAAAGGTTAAGCAAAGGAAGGGAAGCAGGGGATGCTGAGAATGACCAGAGCCTACTTCTCACCATGTCCTGTGTAAGAAAAAAAACAAAAAACATTTAAAACAAGTGATAGGCTAAAGGCTGCTGGAGACAGTGGAAGTTCAAAGGATCATGGCAACATAAATCATCACAGCAGAAAATAAACAAGAGAAGGGACCTTGGCAATCAGCCTTACACTTGGGATCTGCTCCCAGTTACAGCAAGTCAGATGCTCGGCTCCTAATATAAAATGACACTTTAACAGCAAAAATTCCAGAAGAGGAAAAAAAAAAACCCATACGAAAAAGCATGATGTGTCAAAATTAACCATATCATTAAGTAATCAGACTTAGCCAAACCCTTATAGTAACTGTCAGCTAAATAAATGAGGGCAGTATAATCATTTCAGTTTAGGCAACTTACTGTGACCCCTTAAGTGCCAGAGTCTTTAATATGCTATAAATCAAACTGAGCTAGTCAACTAATAGACTTAGCAGAGAAGAAGCTGAGTTCATTTTAGCCCAGTCATATCAAAAAAACAAACAGAGTACTGAGGTGTTCAGTAATACTTAGGGGTATATTTATCAGTGAATCTGACATTCCCCAAACATTCACTGCACATGATTATTCTGATACCTATGGTTTAAATGACAGTGATTGAATCACTATCATTGAATGTGTGTGAAATTCACAATGACCACTTAATATATGCAACCCTTAGTATTTAAATAAATTGTAAAGCCAGGCATCACCCAGATTTACGTCCAAACCTCCCTCTCCCCATCTTTAGCGTGTTACAGCATTATTTTTTTCTTTGCCTTGTTCCTATAGCAAGAAAAAAAAAGTGTTATACCATGCAATATCATCACCAGGCTGTTAAGATCCTTGCCGGATAAGCTGCTGGGAGGTCAGTTCCTACTGTACTAGCCATACACGCCAGAACCACATTTCCCAATAACTTTTTCCCTATACACAGTGTGTGGGCTGTCTCTTGGGGGTCAAAGCAGCAGAACTGTTTTACTAATAAACAAATTAATATATGCACATATAAATGCACAGAGAGGGGAGAGGGGTTCTGTAGTCTAGCAGGGCTAACAACACCGGCTGAGATTTCAGAGCTGAAAAGGCACTGTGTTGCCAGCTCAAACTGGAAACTAGGAGCAAACAGAATTTCTGGAACAGTAATGAGTGCCGTTTTTTTAAAATAAACTGTAATGGAAAATCTTTGGAATAGGCATTCTAGCGATAAGATGGCCATTACATGCCAAGACATTTTTTTTAATTATCAGATCCAAGAAGCAACTTGTATAAGGATCAGTTTATCTCATGTACAAAAACAATTACAAATGACTGATAAATTAGTAAATATACAACAAACTGATATTCCAACATATTGGAAATTGTCTGTACACTATCACTGAAAAAAAATGTTTGTATCAGTACAAACAATCACAGGATAATGAGCAACGCATGTTAACACACTGCAGTGGAATTTTATTTTGTGAAGGGGCCTAATAGATTGGCTTTAGAGTTTACCTATACTTTAGTAATACTGTGGAGAGTGAGGTGGGGAAAAGTGATGTGATACTTTTTTCTCCAGTGATGAAGATTTTAGCATCTCAGGGAAGCATCATATTTAAAGGATGAATGCACTTTTATGAATAATAATAATAAACTT
>NW_017306516.1:1154426-1185262 GCF_000935625.1 Nanorana parkeri | reverse complement strand
TCGACTGTCAGTTTTACATTGGAAGTGATTCTGGCAACTGAACTGCCGCCAAATCGTTTTCAGCGGCCAGTCCAACATCCCTGCCTTGCTTTCAGGGCTCTGCAGGCCCGGAACCGGCATCCTGGGTGTCGGCAGGAAGCAGGGAAGGAGACAGGCAAACATTTGTTCACCAATCTCCTCCCCATTACTTCTGGTACCTCTGCTGTCATTCCCTGATGCAATCTGAGCTCCAATAGCTTCTTTGGAGTGGAAAGGTGATACTAGGGGTCTAATTGACACCTAATGTCACCTTAAGGAGAATCTGCCACCTCCAATGTGTCATCACATCAGGGTTTTTCAGCCACCTTATGTGATAGCAATTAAGTAAAAAAAATACAATATCATCAAATACAATATTTTTAAAAATAAAAAAAATGTTTTAAAGTCCCCTTGCAAGTGTGTGCATATTAACGTAAATACACTTTTGGTGTGCCTACATATGAAATATGATCACGCTGCACATGTTAGGTATTACCACATGCGCCAGAATAATAATAATAATTCTAAGGTCAGTATTTGTGGATATCTCAAAACTGATGATCTGTACCGGTTATTTTAAATGTGTCACTTATGCACAATTTGGGGTACTGTATTTTGTTACTGTTTCACGGATGCACGTAGTTGGTTATTATATTGTGGTTTTGGGCACTAAAAGTAACTTATGTGTATGTTTTTACTAAAATTTTGGGTTTGACATAGAGTTGCGCTAATATCATGTGACGAAAAAATTTGCAACAGCCATTATATTATTCCAGAGGGTTTCTGCTTTTAGTACATGTTTTGGAAGTTTTAATTAATTTTCAGGCCTACAATGTGGATTATAACATGTGTGCAAAAAATACATTGGCAGCAAAAGTGTTAAAGAACAAGCACTATATTTAGGATTCCTAAATATGCACCTGCGACCGATGCGACCCTGGTAGTTCCGTCAGTGATGGGTGCACTGACAGGAAAAAGTGTTGAAGCACCAATTCTGGTGCACTGTACAGTTTACTTTTTTGCTAGAAATGTACTAAAATGCCACTAGTGACATTATTTAAATATATTGGCACAGCGTGCTACGATGTGTTTGCTCTACTATTGCAACTGCAATGCTGTGTAAACTGAGCTGGTTGAAAACAAGGCAAACTGCCTTGCCTCTGCATTGGGATTTTTTTCTGGAAACGGCTTCCAGCGCAGCCTCAACACAGCTGGTGTAAACAAGCTTGAAGTCCCTTCTCACCAAAACCTATATGGTTGCACAAAAATCTCTGAAAGCTCATCTTATCTCTGGTGTCCTAATACTTTTTGGCTTCTTTAGGTTTTCTATAGCTAGGATATAAGTTTGCTCCTGTTGATTTCTAAGTACTCTTACTAAGGTCCTGCTACAATCTGCCAAATTCATAAAATATGTGTCTATTTGTGGGAGTTGATTGAAGGCACATTTTCAGCTTGTTGCTTAGGATCATCAGATTAGTTACAAATGTCTGAGCTAAATATTTCTATGCAATGTCTACCATATGAATATCTGCCAAAAGGTACACTTGCTGGTACTTTCTTATTTTAATTTTTGTTACAAGCTTAATTAAGATTCCTCTAAGATAAATATATTGAGGACCCCTGAATTCATTACAGGATCATGCAAAAACAAAAAAAAAACATACAGTTCTTTTCATAATCAGATGGAATTTGTAGGTCCTGAGGAAAAGATTTAAGTCCCCATTGTGATTTATGTTGTTATATTAATTATTTTTATTGAATGTTTTTAATATACACCAAACATAAACCACTTTGACCGACCATCCTGGGTCACCTCACTTAAGTTACAGTAACAGCAATAGCAGATGAGTAGACCCGAACAGCTTTTGGTAGATCCTAGAAAGGGGCTTATTTACCCTACCCATACATAGGAACCTTTCCAGAAGAGACCCAGATAAAGTACAACCCAACCGGCCAAACTGGACCTGAAAGGCGTGCCTCAACTGAAGGTAGCATAAAAAGGTTGACATTTATGTTTAAGTGTAGGAGACATACTTACTTCCAAAGAAATAGGGGCATGATTCGAATTGTAATCCTACCTGATTTGGAAGCACTTTTAACTAATAAGGTTGTGATGTTCAAGGAAGAGATACATAAATGCACTTTCTCTACTTGGTAAAAATATGTAAAATCTTTGTCTGGGGTACTCTCCATATGCCCATCATAGAATAGAATAGATTTGGAATAGATTTGGGGCCATTGAGAGTAGGATTTACTGCCATAAATTATCTTCTGTTTGAAAACAGAACTAAACCTACTGATCTAACCCTTTCCACAGGACATTCAAAGTATGCCCCTGGTGATAACTGTCACAGAGTGCTTATCTCAGCTCTCAGCCGAACTTTCAAACCCTCAACTGGATGGTATCGTAGCTGATCACATGTGCAGCAACATGGCAATTGCAGATCTAAGTAGAGGCTATGATGGCTCTGCCTTAAAGGCTATGAGGGATATAAAGGGATATGAGGGTTAATTTATCTTGAAGACACCAATTCTGTATAGCTTGTTACCATGGCAGCACGACCAGACTAGTTTCAGAAGGAGTAGGCGTTGTAGGCTCAACTGTCAGTCAACACACATAGATGTATCAACACAATCTAAACACCTTACAGCTACTATGTATATGAAACTTGATGATATGAGGTGGGCTTGGTTGTTACAGCAAACGTGGATTTACAAGTTAAAAAAAGGTGGGGCTTAATACCACCATTTCACAGCAACCTAAGGCTTCCATAATGTACTGTCCCACGGGTGTTTAAAGCACAGAAATCTCACTGCAGGAATCCCAGAGAAACAAAGAAGTTGGACGATAATTCAACAGCTACCAAAACCTAGAATATCATCTTTGGGTGGACTAAGTCTGCTTTAGGGAATTGCAAGGTATAAATACTAGTAATAATTACAACAGTTCAGTAGAAGAAAAAAAGTTCCCCTTTCGCTACCTGCCTCATCTAATATACTGTGTATTACCTGCAAACCAAAAGGTACACACAAATAATATGCATTTTCAGGGATAATTGGCCTTATCATGACGGGGTTTATCTGCTGCAAGCTAGTTAGCCAAAAAAAGTATCAATTAATTTATTTTCTTGATGTAAGCTAGTTTTAAACAATATGATAAATTGAACAGGGGCATATCAATTAGAGGCTGAACCAATCAGCATTCTCGCTGGTATACAAATTATTTTAAAGGAAACATGTAATGAGAAAATATGCAGGCTGCCATTGCCAAGTGTTTGACTTTTGAAAATGCCAGTTGACTTGCTGCCATGCTGACAGAAGGACATCAGTGTCTTGAGTCAATACCTCTGAACAAGTTAACAGATGAACAGTTCTGACTTTTCTCTAAATTCACTAGCTACATGCTGGTTCCAGGTGAGTAATTAAAAGTTTTGAGGGCAAATACATCAGGGGAGGTCAGCCTCCATATTTCTTGGTACAGCTTTTTCATTACAAAAGAAAAATGTTTAGAAAGTTTTTCGTAAACTGAACTTGGGCACCACAGACTCAGAGAGAAGCTGCAGGTCAGGAGGACACTGATTTATACACTCTCCGGTTAGGTTTGGCAGGCACGTTTAGTGACTGTAGTAAAGAAGGTGATGACATATGGATACTGAATGAGCCACTGTGCAGCAGAGTTTATACAGACATCAAATGCCACATTACAAAGTTGATTTAAAGGGGGGAAAAAAGGTTCTGTTTATTTCTTACATAAAGAAGCATCCTTCATGTTGTCTGGACCTGCTCCAAACATGTGCTTTTCTCTTACATCTCTTTCTTTTTAGGAAAATAATAGGAAAAGGGAAAGGAAGGGAGCCGAGAGATGAAATAAGCGCACACAGGCATGAGATAAAGTGTTCTTTATTCAAAGGCGGTGGGGGAGGTTTAGGGGATCTCTTGAACATGATGAACTACACACATTTTAAGTACCTTGTATAGTTAGGACATTTATGTGCCTCTACACAGGGAAGTCATACCAACTTTTTCACTTGATCTCTAAGATAAGGTTGCTATGCACTAGCAACCTGCAACAGACAGAAACAACTAACATTGTGTTCCAACATTTTTTGTTTCCTCCAGGTTCTATGTAACAGCGCAAAGTTTGGGTTTTGAATCAGACAGCTACTTTCTCTTCCATCCACTAGCCCAAAGATTAGGTTTTGTGTAAGTTTTGGACAGGGTCAGCACTGTTTTTCCCCTCCATCTACTAGCACAAAGATTGGGTTTTGTAATAAGTTTTGGAAAGTTTAGCACCATTGTCTCCATCTTCTTTCTCAAAGACTGAGTTTTGTATCAGTTCTGGACAGGATTAAGTGGCTGTCTCCATCTACTAAACAATTAGATTTTGTAATTAATTCTGGACAGAGCCAGCACTATTGTCTCCACCTACTATCTCAAAGATTTGGCTCTGCACTATTGTATCCTTCTACTAGCTCTAAATCTAGTTTTGAATTAGTTCTGGACAGGGCCAATGCTATTGTCTCCATCTACTTGCCTAAATCGGTTCAGGACAGGGCCAGCACTAGGACTCTACAGGCCACACCTCACACACTTCTCAAAGATTTCTATGAAATACAAAGGCATACATCATATGTAATGATGTATCAAATCCCTAAAACTTCAAACTCCATCTTTGCAGGCTTGCACAAGTAGGAAACATGAAAACAGACAAACAAGGGCCGCCTACTGTCTCTCAAACTGTACAGCTGATATTTCAATGGATTGAGGACAACCTAGTATAAAGCTTGGCATACATGTATATATTTTGTGGTTGTTGTTCAGACCATGTGGGAAAAAAGGACTATAATCTCTTGATTCCCCCATCCAAGTTAAACACCTTAGATGTGGGAATTTCACCTGCTGGCTGTGTTATTCAGACGGCAAGAGGTTGTGGCTGTCAGACTACCTGAAAAGTGTTCAGCCAGCAATATTCTGCCTGGCTTCAATGTTTCAGTCTGCGTTTGTAGTGTCAGCAGGGCCATCCATGGTTGGAATGTTGGCCAATTCACAGGCCATTTTAAGATTAAGAGGGGGAATAGGGGGGGAATGGAAACCTACAAAATAAGTAACTGCACAAAAGCTACAGTCACAATTGAAGCACAGAAATACCACTACAAGACTCCCAAGGAAACAAAAGAAGTTGGATAATAATTCAACACTTACCAAAACATAGAATATCCGTTTTAGATTGACTGAGCCTTCAGCTGGATATTACAAAGTGCTAATACCGTGAGCCATTACAACTAGCTCCTAACCTGAAAAACTCAATTAAACTTGGACACCAGCTCCCTTTCATAGCATGACTGTTGTGAAAGCACACTGTACCATGTACATACAAAATATCAAAAACCGGTTGTACTGAACGTCAAATCTATGAACTTGTCCAACTGCTTCAATATTCAGCCATTAACCTCTTGCCGTCCGCCCGTAGTAGAAAAACGGACGGACGGCACTGCTGCATTGGCGGGTTGCCATCGCCAGACGGCATTTTTTTTCTGCTCGCGCGCGCCCCCTTGCGGGCACGCACGGGCAGAAAAGACCCGTCCAATGCGAACACACGGTACCGGGTGTTTCACATATAGGCGATCAGCGGGTCCATAGCCCGCCGATCGCCTGTATGTGCTCGTTTGCGTCAAGCAAAAATCTCTGCTTCATCAGCTTCTTTTGGGGTCCACAGGTGACTTTAGGGGTCCTAGAGACCCCTAATGTCTCCATAAAGAGGACCTGTCAGTGTGCCTTTGCTATTATATAGGGGGATTGTTATCCCCCTATATAATAGCAATAACAATAAGTGCAAAAAAATAAATAAAAATAAATAAAAGTCACATATAAAAAAGTAAAATAAAATAAAAGTCAGATATAAAAAAAGGGGAAAAAACCCCCCAAAATGTTTAACTCCCCCACCCCCACGTTTACGCGCCTATAAACGTAAATACGCGTCCGGTGCCCAAGCGCGCAAAAATTACAATTGCGCTACACGTGTTACATATCGCCGCGAACGTCGCAGTGAGAGCAATCATTTTAGGGCCATCAATCACTGATAACACTAAACTGATGAGCGGTAACAGCTTTTAAAGCGTCGCCTATGGCCAATTTTGGGTATTATCGTTTTTTGAGGTTTCGCGCGCGCACGCAATTTTAAGGCTTGACATGTTTAGTGTCTTTTTACCCGACGTGACCCCATCTTTTATATTTTACCAAAAAATTGGGTAATAATAAATGTTTTATCATTTAATATAGGGGAAACTGTTTTTTTTTTTAAATTTTCGGTAATTTTTCCTTAATATAGTAAAAAAATAAAACCCCCAGTGGTGAATAAATACCACCAAAAGAAAGCTCTATCTGTCCCCAAAAAAGGGTATAAAATTCATTTCAGTACAGCGCTGCATGACGGAATAAATGTCAGTCAAAGTACCGCAGCGCTGAATACTGAAAAATGGCCTGGATGGGAAGGGGGTTTAACACCGCGGATGTCAACTGGTTAACTATGTAAATATTACATTTAGTTTGACTTAGGAAAACAGTGTATCTAACTATGCATACTATTCAGACTTTGCAGCTGGTCATTCCCTAGCTAGAAATCACTATATTTGCTTAATTTCTGACTATTTAATGGAACTAAATGTGAGCAATGTTTGTATTGGTTCAAATTACTTTGATATCACTGCAACCTTCTTTTCATATTTAAGCACACAGAGGAGGTTGAACAGTACAGCATCATGTGACCACAGGAAGCAGATCCACTCAGACACAATGAGAAATGCATAAACTGGCCACAGGAAAGTATTCAAAAAACTCTGACTTTATCACAATTTCTTGAAATCCATTAGTAGAATTAGACTTATAGTTCTGATTATCTAGAGCTGATCTTTAATATTAGAGTTTCTAAATTTGTATGACTAATCTAGCTACAAGGAAAAATTATGCCTGCCATGACAAATTGTATGCAATATGTGCACTTTCCCCCATGTTTTATCTCTTTAAAAACACTGCAAGCACAGAAATTTTTTTTTAGTTGATCCTACTAGAAATTCAGTGAGCTCCTATCTTCCTATACCTCTGACGCACTAAATCTTAAAGCAGCGCCACCAGTCCTGCCCAGTTATTTTCTGAGAAATATAGGACACCACCCCATATGCTAAAGAAAGAGAACGGGAGGATTTTATAGTCTTAACACACATCCTGCCCTAGTGTGAAAAAGCTGTTCCTTTACAGATACATTTTAATGAGTGAGCGAGAGAGTAAAATATACTCCCCTTGCTTAGAGCTGGCATGGAACACTGCAGCTGGAACTGCTGATTGCTCAGTTGTTGGTCTCTTCCAGCGGAGAGCAGTGACTGCCAGTTACCACACTGACCAAACGCGTGTAAAAAACGCCCCAAAGAAGCTCAGGAACTTTTTTTGAGTGACAGGCGTTTTGCAGTTTGTGTCAAAATGCCTAGGTGTGAATGGGGCCTAAATGTGATGAAACAAAAGGCAATTCACTACAGAGACTGATGATGAGAAAATGTAGAATGGATGCAAGCTGATGTTTCCCAGGATAGAGGAAATGTTTCTACAAACCATGCCGAGCTTTGGAAGTATAATATTAAATGCATTACATATTCCTTATGGTGAAGAGGAGCAAATATCTAATCTTTCAATAAACAGAGTAGAGTTCACACCACTTACTGAGAAACGATTTCTAGGGAGGATGCACAGGAGTACGTACTCAATAACAGGTAAAACTGCTGCTGCTGAACTTCATCTCTGTCCCTGAAACTAACAACCTAAGACATCAGAAATGTGTGTTAATGAAACAACTGGCTTCCTAAATGTTGTTTACAATTTGCTAATTAGTAAATATGGCTACCCCATTTTTTTTTCTTTTAAGAATTTTACATATTATTAATGCTACTACTACTGCATCAAGCTTATTTCTTTTACATATATGTACATACATGTATCTATACATGTATAGATAAAATATAATTATTATACAGGATTTATATAGCGCCAATAGTTTGTGCAGCGCTTTACAATATAAGGAAGACATTACTGTCACAATACAATTCAAGACAAGATGGTAATTGAAAAGACCATACATTTTCTTTAAAGCAGAAGTGAAGGCACCAGAACAAAGACAAAGTTAAGATGAAAAGCCCTTGGTACATGCAATTAAACATATTTAAAAACATAAAATAAATTGTGGGGTTGGGTCACATGGTCTGGTTGTCCCAATTTCTTTTAAAAGCTCTAGCTTAGTAGAAAGGATTGTTGACAAGGTTCTTGTTGAGCAGTCATGATGCAGTCACATTACACTGGGAAGAAGTTTGCTCCAAAAGTCACTGAGCAGACATGACACGAGGGAGGCACAGTGTTGTCAATCATCCTCTATCAGCAGAAAGAGATCCCGATGTCAGTGAAGGGTTACACTTCAAATGCTTACTCTGAGCTATGGCAGCACATAAGCTTAAGAATTGCTCCTACACTACAGCCAATCGAAGCTGTTACTCAGAGATTTAGTGCCTGATAAATGTGAAAGGTAAGGCACATTGATTAAGGGTAGGACAGATGAAAAAAATTGCCTCGACTTCCACTTTAATCTTACCTTAAAAACACCTCATATTTCCAGGAATGACAGCTCTACTAAGTACAGAAATGGAAACTATTACCTGAGATGATCATATCCTGGAAAATATATTGCAGACAAATCACATTGGCTGATTTGGAACTAATTTATTTGCAAATTATGGTGGAAAATAAGTATTTGGTCACCTACAAACAAGCAAGAGTTCTGGCAGATAGCATTGATACATTCCAGAAACTTCTAGATGAGTTTCTTAGTTCACTAAATATAGAAGAATCTGGGAACTACTAGGAGGCAGTTAAATGCAGAGAATTATATGCACACACATACACACACTGACCTGTGTCTTTATTCATCCTTACCTACTATATAACTATGTAAGGGAAAATTCATGTAAAAATTAGGAATTAATACAGAGCTGCACCAGTTTGTGTTTTTTATATGTGCCTGGAGTTTCACTTTATGGGGCATTTGAGTCTAAAAAAAAAACCTGCCACAGCAGCATAAAAAGGAAAAACAAAGTTGTATTGCACAGTCTAAGATTACATCTCTTCTAATCTTTTGTTGTGCCTTCGTGTCATCAATAGAGTTCTTGGTGTAAACATTTTGTTTGGGATATTGTGGTCCCCATTAATGATGATAAAAATTGCAATTAGGGCCCCTCTTCGCTTCTTTTCTCAGGAGAATAAGTTTAATTTCTCAAGGTGATTAACAATTCAAGCCTTCCATCCCCTTTATTAATTTTGCCGTCCTTTTCTGAACTCTCTCGATTTCCTGGACGTCTTTCTGGAGGGTTGGTAGCCAAAAGTGAACCGCTTACCCAAGGTGTGGCTGAACTACTGATTTATAAAGTGGTAAAATAATGTTTTTATCCCTCGAAAGGATCTGTGTTTTAATGCAGGATAGTACCTTGCTTGCCGCTGCTTGGCATTGCATACTATTGCTGCATCTATGATCTTTGAGGACCCCCAGGTCTTTCTCCATACCCATCTTCCCCAGTGGAGCACCCCCTAAGGTAGTAGATTGCACACATGTCCTTGGCTCCCATGTGCATACCTTGGATTTTTCAATAATAAATTGCATCTGCCATTTTAGAGCCCATGCATCAAATGTATCCAGGTCCTGTTGGGAGTGAATTTATATCTGGTTGAGAATTAACTACCCTACACAGTTTTGTATCATCCGTAAAAACAAAGATTGAACTATTTCAATCTGTATATTGTTTATGAATAAAATAAAAAGGATCAGTCTCAAGACTGACCCCTGGGGCACACCACTCACAACTTTTGCACAATTAGAAATTGAGCCATTTCTTACTACTTACTACTATTTCACTCAAACCGATAGACATTAGTTTGTGAATTAAACGTTTGTGGGGTTCTGTGTCGAATGCTTCAGCAAAGTCCAGATACACCATCTCTACAGGTATTCCTCTATCTAAATTAATGCTGACTTTCTCATAGAATGGTAATAGATTGCTGGTTGCTACTTAATATACCATTTTCATAGAAAAATTCCTGCATGTGGTCCCTTATTATTACTTACTATCGATGTTAAGTTGACTGGCCTATATAGTTACCCGATGTACTTATTTTCCCCTTTTTATATATTGGTACCACATTCGCTTTCCGCCAATCAGTTGGTACCATACCTGAGATTCAAGTATTCATAAAGATTGAGATCAATAGTTTGTGTCTGTCCGGAGTGGCTCTTGGCACCGGCAGTATCTCTGAGAAAACTACCGTGGAGGTCCTTTCCTTCATCCTAGCAATTGCCTGGCTAAGTTGCCTGAGTACCCGTGGATGTAACTGCTCCTGACGATTTGTTTATATTTAATCTTGCCAGGCTCTTTTTCACTCTGATCTCTGACAGCCACTGAGAGATGTTAAATGTTTTATTATTTGAACTGATGCAATGTTTTTAGCACATCAGCTTTTTCCCTGCCACTAGTAGCCAACTTTCTCTTTTCGTCTTTTTATGGGGCTTAAGCCTTTGACTATCTATATACTTTAATAATTTCTGGGGTTTACTTTGTATTATCTTCTAGTCTCTATAGAGCAGAATTTAGATTGGGGGAGGAAGAAGCAGCTCAAGAAGCCAATCAGTTGTGCTGCAATGCAAAAAGAATGCCGATAGGAAGAGAGAGCAAAGTGCCTAAGATTAGCTTATCAATGGGCTGTTTCTTTGTCAAATCACAGGCTTGGGGCGGTGACAAAGCCTGTAAGTGTAACTGATCTACAGAGAAAAATTAGGTCTCCACCCTACTGGGCATGGTAGTACTATGTGGCAGAACTCTGTAAAGGGCAGGACTGGATAGAAAGAGATACAAACCTGTAGCCGCATAAAACCATATATGCATTTTATCTGCGTATTTAGTTGCTGGCCGTGACTTCGAATTTAAAATAACCATTTTATTTTCTAAAAAGGCCTAAAACTTTTACACAGAGTATATGTGTAAATACCACATTGTTGGCCTGCTTAATCTGCTCTAGATCTAGAAAAAATCTAGAGCAAATACTCCAAGACAAACAGCAGCAAAATAAGATCACCATAACGTACCATGTCAATATCTTTCAAAGAAACGTAAAATGTTTTGTCAAATGTAAACAAAATAAGAAATTCACAGTAACACAAAAAAAATTAAAACCACGGAATATACACTTCCTTATTTAGCAAGGAATTCCCTAAACATGTCCAAGCCCCCCAACACACCAAGCCAAAACACACACTTAGGGTCTTTGTGTAACTGGAAGTTAATCTATTTTGCAATGAGCAGATTCAGGTTGGTAAGTGATTTATATGTCTACCCTAGTGAGGGGAAGTTTCAATTTTAAAAAAGGTTCTCTTCACCAGTGATGTCTCATTCTGTATCTGGGCTGAAATAAAAGCATTTTTTAATATTTTGCAATAATATTTGGGCTTTCCTAAAGATGAAAACTTTATTTCAAAGAGGGAATTAAAGCATAGAATAAAAAAAGAGAACATAAATGTGTCAGCAGCCTTTTTTTTTTTTTCTTCTGAGCTGCTTGTCAATGAATGAGTCTTTCAAGCTGAAACGCCAAATAATTCCATATGCTTTTCTGGCTCAGTTTGGCTGTGTGTTATTGTTCTAAGTGAAATAATTGAATGTGACTTAAACCTTAAGGATTTAGTATGTTATAATAGTGTAAAAGATTGCAGCAGTAATGAGAAATATAAAGTCTGTCATTACACAAACATGCAGGGGCTAACGATTTATCTTTAATAAAAGCTTCAGCTTAACTTTTATTGGCAGCGCTATTTTATAAATAACTAATTTTTTTCACAGGGCTCTCGGAAGCTGCAGACAATTAAACGGATAAGCAAAAAACGCAATGAGCATTCATAATGCGGCAGTTTCACTTATTAAGGAGAGCAAAAGGTGCTGGCAGTCAGCCGTGTATCACCTTCACTACTATTTTTAAATAGCTGCATCATTATCATTGTCTTTTTAAACAAACATAATGGAAAAAAATCTTAGCTGAGGAAGGCATCACCTTAAAAGACGAGTCTTTCACAAAGCAAAATGTTTGTGCGAGACATAAAGCTCAGGAAATTAATTTGTGAACCAGGCAAATTCAGCAAACTGTACCATTTTCAATCATTTTTTCATTCCAAAACAGAACATAGGTAGACAGGTAAACCTAGCATAGTACCCAGCTTCAAGGCGAAGTTATACATATTGCTTTCAGTTGGTACAGTTGCATTTTTACAGGATTATTTGTGACACTGTAAATATTCTTAATTTTAACAAGTATGTAGAGGTCAATGAAATGTTGTGATATCAACCAATAAAATCTATAACATTTGTACCATTTCTGAGCTAAGCGCAGTTCTTTCAATGGTATACAGCCATATGCAGCTGTTTAATACTTATTCCATATGTTCTGGAAACTTTACCATGTTGCAAAGCTAAGATAGTTTAGAAAAATAAAAAAAATAAAACCACAAATTCGAGATAAACAGCATTAACCACTTGCCGACCCACTTCCGGGCCAGGCCATTTTTCAGTATTTAGCGCTGCGGTACTTTGACATCTATTCCGTCATGCAACGCTGTACTGAAATTAATTTCATACCATTTTTTGGGGACACATAGAGCTTTCTTTTGGTGGTATTTAATCACCACTGGGGTTTTAATTTTTTTACTATATTAAGGACAAATTACTGAAAATGTTTAACAAAAACGTTTTTTTTACATTATGTTATAATTTAATTATTACTGAATTTTTAGGTAAAATATAAAAGACTGGGTCAAGTCGGGTAAATAGACACCAAACATGTCAAACTTTAAAATTGTGCGCACCCATGAAATCGCAAAAAAACTACCATTCCCAAAATTGACCATGGGCAACGCTTTAAAAGCTTTTACAGCTCATCAGTTTAGTGTTATCAGTGATTGATGGCCCTAAAATGATTGCTCTCACTGCGACGTTCGCAGCAATATGTAACATGTGTGGCCTAATGGGCGCTATCGTCGTTTTCGCACGCATACACACCAGACGCATGTTTGCATGCGTGTATGTATGGATGGGGACTTAACAAAAATTGTGTTTTTATTTTTATTCTTTTTCATGTGTGACTTTAAAACATTTGCAACTTTTATGTTTTTAAACTATTTTTTCACTTAACTTTATTGTTATCACATAGGGGGGCTAAGAAACCCTGCTACGTTTAAATACGTCCACTCAGATCTAGGAAGCTGGGAGGTGGTTAATAGGTTTCCAGAACCCTGAAAAGAGCAAGTCCTTAAGGCCTCATTCACACTGCATATATGTGCACAGCGTTTTTTTCCCATATGCAAATTCTTAATATATTCTTAATATACGTACACAAAAAACCCTCCAAAAAATAGAATCACATGGTTTAGTTTATTTATTTATTTTACTTCTTTCACAAAGGTTTTATTTGGTTTTTATCAATGTTTCACATGAGGGTCACAAAAATAACAAGGGTAGGGCACGCAAGCCCTGCAACATGGAATACAAACAGAAGTATAGAGCCACATTAAGGTGTTGATTACTGCAGACTCATATAACAGAAGCTGTAGAACAGGTATTAAAGAACATTGTGGGAGCATAGAAGAGGGGTTGCTGTTCAGTTGTAATGCATTAGATCCAGTATAGCAGGGGAAAGGATCATCACAGGGGGAACTTTTCGGGGCAGGTGTCTGAGTATCATGGAAACTAGATCAATGGGGTTTGTGGCCCCCTGTACCAGAACATTTGGTACAGATAGGACGGGGCAAGTCAGACATTATAAGTCTGTGTAGGGATAGGAATAGGGGGGGTAAGGGGAGGGGTAATGAAGATAGAAAGGGGGCGGAGGGCTAGGTGTGGGAAAGAACAAAAGGGGGATTAGGACAGGGGAAGGTGGTACGTTGGGGAAGGGGTCCTGAGGGAGGTTTGAAGTACAGAGCCTTTAAATAGACAGGAGCTGCGGATCGAAGGATGGTGGCTTAGAGTAGTCGATCCAAGGTTGCCAAATCAGTAGGAAGCGGTCATGGGTGTCTGCCAAAACTGCCGTAAGTTTCTCATTGATCATTATATCGTCTAGGCGGTTCTTGACTTCCCTAAAGCTCAAGGTTGGGGTTTTCCATGCTCTGGCGATTGTCATTTTCGTGGCTACAAAGACGTGGGACGTTAGGTGTTTCTGGAAGCGCACCAGTTGTGGAATTGGCTGCAGCAACAATGCCTCGCACGGTTCCCTTGGTAGAGTAAGTTTGAAAAGGGAATTGAGCAGGCTGTAGACCTTAGTCCAGAGACTGGTCACCCGGGGGCATGTCCTCCACATGTGGATCATGGTGCCCGTCTCTCCACAGCCCCGGAAGCATTGTGGAGAGTAGGAGGGAATGTATTTCGCCAAACGGGCAGGTGTATAATACCAACTATACAACACATTGTAGGAGTTCTCCAGTGCGAGTACATTGCGGGAGCAACGGGCTATCGCCGACCAGGTATGCTGCCAATCCTTGGAAGTCAGGGATCTACCCAGGTCCTCATGCCATTGACGTTGATAGGGAGCAAGGGCGGTGGAAGTGGAGGTTAGCAGAGAAGAATAGATCAAAGAGATGACCCCTGGGGCATGTGGATCCGAGTTGCAGCAGTGTTCGAACAGGGTCATTCTCGACGGAGCTGTGGTGTTCTTCAGAAGCAAGTTGACGAAATGACTGATTTGGGTGTAACGGAACCATTCCCGTAGGGGAATAGATCTGTTGGTACGGAGCTGCTGGAATGATTTCACACCTGATAGCGAGATGAGGGAGTGCACAGTGGTCAGATCATTGTGGGCCCACCATGCGAACGAGTGAGGGTCGCTGGCGCCTGGGGGGAATAATGGGGAGTTGAGCCAGGGTAGTAAAGGGAGATGAGGTGACATCAGATTACCGGAGTACCGAACGCCGTCCCACACCTTCAAGGAGTGTCTAAGGATAGGTGTTAGGTCCGAGGTGTGGGCCCGATGTGATGAGAAGGACCTCCCTTGCAACCCCGTCTGATGACCACTGGGGTGGAGACAGTGTGCTCAGGCAGGGGGTGCACGGGTGCCGGATCACGGTTTCCAGGTGTCTGCAGCAGATGATAGTGGAGCAGAGTAGGCAGCCGTGCAGAGGTAGTGAAGACAAGCCGGGTCAATATTAGGCGGACAGCGAAGTACCAGACAGGATCCAGAGAATGGTCGAGGGACAAGCCTGGTCGGTATGAGGCGGACAGTGCAGTACAGAGGGATAATCCAAGGGGAACGTCAACAAGGAAGCCAGGTATTCAGGTAATCAGGAAGTACACAGGAGCAGATCACAGATGACTGGTGCTGACTAGCAATCACTCAGCAATGAATCCCAGTCCTGTGGCGCTTTAAATAGGTTGAAACATCGTACTGCGCATGCGCCGACGTGATGACGTCATCCGCGCATGCGCAGTGACCCAACGTCACGCCGTGCGCTGCGGACCCCGCCGGGTCACAGGGCACCCGCGACTGCGCGGCCCAGCAGCGCCGCCGGAACGCCCCCTTCGTTCATGTCGCTGCACAGTGGCCTGGATCGGGACACGGCAAATCCCGCGGGACGGCACCCGACTAGGCTGACGAGCCACCCGGACCGCACCCTGACCTGCCCGGACCGGGACCCGACAATAGGGCTGAGATTGGCAGGGCGGTCAGTCTGGGACAGCCATAGGAGGGATGTGATGGGGATGGGGTGACAGTCCACCATGTCCAAACATGCCCAGATTGGGATTTTGGTTGTTGCATGTAAGAGGGCTAAGGGAGCTAAGGGATGCCGTATAGTACGCTCGAAGATTTGGGACTGCAAGACCCCCACTGAGTTTAGAGCGATAGAGCAATTTTTGGCTGATGCGGGGTCGAGAGTTGCCCCAAATGAATGCAAGTACCCTGCGCTGGAGAATGTGTAAGATGTGGCCAGGAATGGGGATAGGGAGAGTCCGGAACACGTAGAGCAACTTAGGCAGGAAGGTCATCTTCACTGCATGGATCCTCTCTATCCAGGAGATGGGAAATCTCTGCCATGAGATCAGCAAGTTAGTGAGGGTTTTCAGGAGGGGGGGAATGTTAGCTTCGTAGAGGGTGTCGTATGTCGGGGTCAGGCGGATGCCTAGGTATTTGAGAGAGGGGACCCACAGAAACGGGAATGAGAGCTTGAGTGCGGTTAAGGTTGCAGGCGTCAAGGAGATATCAAGAAAGAGCTTGGGATTTGGAGTGGTTGACCTGTAAGTCCGAGATGAGTGCGAAGTCTGAGAGTGCTTTAAGAAGATTCGGGAGGGAAAGGAGGGGGCTAGTCAAGGACAGGAGGACATCGTCAGCGAAAAGGGATATTTTGTGGTGAGTGCCCGCAACCTCAAGGCCTCAAATATCAGGATTGGATCTAATGTATTCCGCCAGAGGTTCTAGGGCGAGGGCAAAAAGAACAGGGAACAGGGGACAACCTTGGCGGGTGCCGCGCGCTATCGGGAACAGAGATGATGCGAAGCCACAATATTTAAGCTTAGCCCGGGGTGAGGCGTATAGGGCCTCTATCCAGGAAATAAAGTGGGAGCCGAATCCCCAGTGGCGGAGAACTTCAAAGAGATACGGCCAAGAGAGCATGTCAAAAGCCTTGGAAATGTCCAAGGACAGTAACATCATCTCTCTGGAGCGTGACTTGGCTAAATGAATCAAGTGTAGGGCCCGTCGGACGGACTCGGAATTCCGAGATAATTTTTGTTGGGTCACTGGTGCGAGCGGCTAGTCTAGTGCGGAGGGAGATTGGGGTTGGGACACTATCAAACATCCGCAGACGTTTGGCTAGCATAGAGTCGGGCCTGTTACCCTTCGCGTAGAACTTTTGTTTTCGTCCAGCGCAGGGAACGTTCAGCCTTATCCGTGAGGCAGAGGTCGAGTGCATAATCGTAATAATCAAAAATCACTGCGCTGGGAATGAGTGACTCAAAATCTAAATAGCTAAATAGACCAGCAGCAACTATGTGTGTAAGTGAGTCTATTGTGTGGCAGATAAGTTGCGCTCGGTCTAGTTGTGAATGGGTGTGAAAGTGATCTCTCAAAACCAGGGGAGGAAAGTAATTACTATTTTTTGCAAACCGCAATTTCTCTGAAATGACTGCATAGGATATTTGGATTTGAGACTATTAAACCCGTAGTTCCAGTTTTGAGAAGAACTAGAGCGCACTGGGCTGCACTTTACTTTTTATTTTATTTTTTTTATAACGTATCACTTGTTGTTTAACTATTTACTGGATTTTATATATAGGTGGGTTTATTGATTGTTTATTCACATATTGCTTCATGACTATGCTTATACGGATGCTTTCAATATAACTGATTTGTTTAGCCAGCTAAAGCTCACCACACACATTCAATACACTCAAGTACCACCGGGTTGTGTTTTGCAGCTTCAACCACTAATTCACTATCACTAGTGGAGACATCTACTTTATATTTAACATTTTTAATTTTATTTTGTTATCTGAAGGTGATCTCCCCCCTTTGGTTTTGAGAGATCACTTTCACACCCATTCACAACTAGACCGAGCGCAACTTATCTGCCACACAAGAGGTCGAGTGCAGTCCGCGTCGACGCCAACAATGTACGGTTAGCGATCGTGGGGTTGGACTTGAAGGCCCGAGATACTTGGGCCCGTTCCGTTTCGAGAGTCTGGATGCGTTGGTTGCGGTCCCGTTTACGTTTAGAGGCTATTTGAATCAGGTGACCACGTATGACCGACTTATAGGCTTCCCAGACGGTCGATTCAGAGGAGGCCGTCCCCGCGTTGAGCTGAAAATAGTCAAGGGTACGCATGCGAATTTCCATGAGTATATCGGATAGGGAGAACAGTGATTCATTTAGGGACCAGGAGGGTGAGGGGGGCGTGCGAAGAACAGAGGAGCATACTATGAGCACTGCATCATGGTCAGACCAGGGTGTAGGGAGAATGTGAGAGGAAGTAGCTAGTGAGAGGGAGCGCCGTTGGAGAAAGGCATGGTCGATATGCGAGTGGGAGCGTGTAGGTGTAGTCTCTTCCTATGGGGTGATGGTCCCGCCACACATCTACAGGGTTATGTTGGAGGAGCAGTTGTTGAAAGCTGCGGCTATGAGGAAGCTGATCAGGTTGGAATCACCACATAGGAAGAGAGTACCATTTGCA
This sequence comes from Nanorana parkeri, assembly GCF_000935625.1. Taxonomy (NCBI): domain Eukaryota; kingdom Metazoa; phylum Chordata; class Amphibia; order Anura; family Dicroglossidae; genus Nanorana; species Nanorana parkeri. Next base: position 1,166,966 of record NW_017306516.1, on the reverse strand, counting down.
TGCACAGCGAGCAAAGAGTTTAGTTTATTTTAGTGGAAACCTCTTATGAAGCATGACACTTATAAGAGAAGAAACCAGTTGACAACCCTGACATATCAGGTTACCCTGTGAAACCCAGACAATATAAAACTGAGAATTACACAGATGATGTATTCTTTTTTTAAACAGCTAGTGATCGCCCTTCTTATCCATCTTGGTGAACTTCAGTGCTATGGGGACCTTCTGATTTTAAGGTGAAAAAATTCCAACCCGTGAATATATCAGTTCCAAAACACAAGTTTACACATGTTCAAAACTCCTACCCCTTTAAATGTACAACCTCCTGCATTGAGTACCTGGGTATTTAAATTACCCCTTCTACTACACAAATGTATCAAGCCAATGTTCCCCATCCCCCTTCTTAAACATCACAAGTAAAGATCTTCAGTGCAGGAGTAAAGAATAATTTTTTATGGCTTGGTAGAAACAATATTTTGAAAAAATAAATATTTTACCTCCGCCTTCCATACCTATACCAGACCATCCACTATTCAAATATCTTATTAATTCACCTTTACAACGTGTAGGGGAATTTCTCTGATTCATCTGGGAGGCTAGATATCATTGCATTGATCACAAAATTTTCTCTCTCCCGAAGGTGAGCGTCTGAATTAAGTTAATGAACCCATTGATATACTTGAAGACAGTGCACACAGCAAGACTTCTAGATTGGTTTAACTGTTAAAATAAAAGATGGCATGCTCTAGAGCAGGGCTTCTAATCTCAACTAGAATCTCTACCTTGGCTCTCCGTCATCCAATACCCCTTGCTACCAAGGCCGTTCCTGTCCATGTCCAATAAACAAATTGCCCCTCCACTATCCTCAGACATGCTCCTGGTCATTGAAAACCCTAGCTTTCCCCCTAGCCTCCAGGAATTAAATTTCTCTTTTTTGTTGCATACAAATCATTTCAGGCTTGCTCATTTCCTTGCCAGAAAGATTCAGGACCTAACATCCCTGCCTTGCACCTTTTTTAAAGCGCTACAATTCTGACATTTCATGTTCAAGGCCATGAAAGACAGGAGACATAATACCCACTTTGACCATCACTGTAGTGATCAAGGCGCATTTAGGGTTAGTTCACATCAGAACTGTGTACATCTACGCAGCTGCTGTGCGATGTATTTTGATTTGTTTTTGACGCGATCCAATGTATTTAGTTTTTTCTTAATCTCAAAATGCAAATTAGACCGTTGTCACTTCCTTCTTACGGTCAGAACACTTCTAATTCTGTTTTGCGATCAGGTGCAGCTAGAATGAGACAAGCAGTATTTTTTCTGACTGCATCAAAACGGACTGCAATGGTGTGAACAGAGCACCAGAAATCCCATTGGAAGGCATTGTGCTGTGATTTTGATACAGCTGCCAAACTGAATGGACTGCATCACAACTGCATCTGGTGTGAACTAGCACTTAAGACACACGCTTTGTCAAAGCGACTCCCTTTTCATACAACCACACCCAAGGGTTTTATTCCCCAATATATTTCCCAATATGAAAACTATCTGGGCAAATCACTGACAGATGATCTATAATAAACATTTCACACACACAGAGCCTCAATAGTCAATACATTTCAAGAAGTGGGGTACAATCTACTTTCCATATGATATATGCCCAACAAAAGTTACACAAATTATTACCCAACACCAGCTCTCGTTGGCACTGCAATCAGGCTAAAAGCTCTCTCTTACACATTTTGTTTTGTGATTGACCCATTCTACATCCATTCTGGTATAAAGTCCATGACATAACCTTTAAACTCATGGATCTTGATTAAGGCTTAGGTCCAGCTAAATACCTGTTACCAAACAGCAATACAGGAACACCTTACTTATCTACCTTCTCAATGCCACCAAAAACATGTACCCCCTTTTTTGGAAACAAACAAGTCCCAACAACAATTTAATTATGGCTGAACAATGATATAAAATACATGGAACATTTAACCTTTTTCTTCAAAAGAGAGAACAATTTATGAAAACATGGTTTTTACTGGCGTAATTCACTTTTTCCCCTGAATATCAATCTCTCCTGACTTTTTATTGTAACAAACACAAGGATTTAAGGTGGCCATACTCTTTACAACTATTGTACAACTTTTTGTCCAGACATCTCACCCTCGTTCAACTAGCCCATTCTGCACAGACCAATGTGGTTCGCAATTAAGGTTTGTCAGCACAACTAACTGGCTGATTTTCATTGATCAAAATAACAGATTTTGATTTAAGCATGTGCAGTTTTCATCTTGAGATTTTTGTTGTACAACAACACCACTTACCTGTAGATTTCCATCCAACTAGACAAAAATGTTCTAGACAGCCGAAAACACGATCGCAGACAAAAATCCTCAGATAATTGTAGGATGTATGGTACCTTTAGAGGTTGGATTAAGGTTTAGTGTAAAATAACACTTTTGGTAGTTAGCAGAACATTTTTCTTTTAAATGTCTGAATAGCAGACCAAAAGGGGGACACCAAGAAGTAACGAGGGACAGAGGCATTCCATTCCAAAATAGAGACCTTTGACCTGAATACGTCTGCAGAGAGTCATGCAAAGTGTTCATCTATATTACCTAGGTACAGGAACTGAATGATTCTCTGCAGATGGGACAAACTTGCAAGCATGTATTCAGGTAATTCAAAAAGTACATTTGTGATTTGAACCCAGAAGCAGCATGCAAACTCTTACCATGGCCAAACTGACAGGAGGCACTGGCCTTCCCAATATCTGTAAATATTACTGGACAAGAGATATCCCGCAAATAGTGGACGGGAATGTTCGCCAAAAATACAAAGAGTTGATTCAAATTGAGCAACATTTTTGGATGATCCAGTTAACCCCTGCCCCCGGGTTAAGAGGCATTGCCTCCCTACTTCCATAACCTCACACCACACCATTTGGGCTTCACTTAAGACTTTCCTTACGTTATGCAAAAATTGTGCAGTCTCAAACACACAGCAATCCTGCCTTTTCCAACCCTGCCCCTTCCCATTCTTTTTATTCCTCAAACACCCCCTGACCATTCTTATTCTGAGAAGCAAAACATTTATTTTTGTACTGTGTTAGTCAGGAGCTAATATGATATCAAGGCACTTATGAGCAGGTGACAGATCATCTTTATGGGGACATTAGGGTCTGTTAGATCCCTAATGCCTCCCCTGCATTGTGTTTAAGCAGATCAAGCACAAACACTGCTCAATCTGCTATTTTCCTGTCTACAGTGAGCCAGGATCAGTCAGAACTGCTTAGTGTAAAGTGCGTTCAGATTCACACTACAGAGGAGAGATTGGATTTCTACTTTGCTGCCCTTTGCTCGTCCACATTGTATAATTTCTTATGGTTGTGGGTTCCCAGGAGGAGTGTGAGAGGCCAAAAACGATGAGGGTGGGAAGTCCAGAACCAGCAGATTGATTCTAAAGCACTCTAAGCCGTAAACTTGTTTTAACACTTTTAATGTCATGATATGTAGCACATATGCTTGCCAGTGAAAGGATTAACTTTTCCTTCACTTCCATAGACTCTGTGTAGCTGCTGAAAATAAAGAAAATAACAATTTTTTGAGGAAAAAGACACTTGATCCATTTGACAGTGCTGGGCCAGTTACCAAACACCAGCATTACCACATGGGGAGAGTCCATAGGTCTGTGCAATCTACGACAACAGCAAATCAAAGCTTAAAGAGGATGACTTCTCCAGCTTCTGGAAGCTGAATAGTGTGGTGAACGAGTGAAGGCAAGAAGTATGTGTTGCCGGGGTTGGGATTTAAGTAAACCTGTTCGTATTCCCTGTAGAGTTGTATTATGAAATGGAACATCATCTGCATCTGTTTAGTCCGGAAAAGTCTTATAAATTAACTCAGAAAAGTAGGAGTCCTATTGCACTGGAAGCCTCTAAGTTGACCTCCACATCTATGCAGACTTCTGAAAAGCACAGTCAGCCACTCACATGAACAGGAAATTTGATTTTTTTTAAGAATTCTGTACACAGATGGTATACGGAATGGCCTAATTTGACCATATTGCAAGGAAGTGACTTACATTTTTGGGAATTTTTTGAATCAATGCTGGGGTCAGACTGACATGTAAAGGTAATTGTTGATAAAAAAGTAGAACAATGGTCTCCCACCAAAAAATATGTGCTGCAGCACTTAACTACAAGTGAATTTATACTTACAGTTTTAACTTAGTCCCCCTGTACAGTTCCAGATATACTTGTTAATCTTGCCACTAAAGTCCACCTAATGCAGCTTCCTGTGATGCTGTGGCAATGGTGCTGCACAGCTTCTGAAGTTGCCACTCTCATTTAGGCTGCGTCTCCTTGCACTGCAGTGGGATGAAAAAATAATGCAGTGGTGCGGCTATCAGCACTGTCACTGCTGCTTCACAAGCCACTGCCTCTCTGTTGCTGAAAGCCTTCCACTGTGAGTTGTAGTATCTAGGAGGGAAGCATGTTAAACACAAATGAAGGAAGAGTTGGCTCCGTTAGGGAAGGATTTTTTTTGTTTACTTTATGAGGCTTGTCCATCTACGCAGTAACTGAATACCGTACCTCTGGTATTTGTACTTGAAATCAGAAAATGTTTTGTGCAGAAACTATATGCATCTAGGTATTTTCCTTTACATGAATTATCCAATATGTCTATAGGGAATACACTATAAAGTGCAGAATTCAGACCTGCTGCATCATCTGCTGTGCAAAGGGTAGCAAGTAGTGAGTCCTTACAAACATCACTTCTCAAAATAATACCAAGTTACCATCAATTAAATCTCATGTTGAAAAATATATTAATACTAATTATAAAAATGTAGCAACTTTAACCACTTGAAGACCGAGGTGTTAAACCCCCTTCCTGTTCAGGCCGTTTTAGTATTCAGCGCTGCAGTACTTTGACTGACATTGATTCAGTCATGCAACGCTGTAGTGAAATGAATTTTATAACATTTTTTGGGGACACAGAGTTTTCTTTTGGTGGTATTTAATCACCACTGGGGTTTTTTTTTTTTTTTACTATATAATGAAAAAAGTACCAAACATTTTTTGGGGAAAAAAAGGTTTCCCCTACATTATGTTATGAAACATTTATTATTACCCAAATATTTGTTAAAATATAAAAGATGGGGTCACGTCAGTTAAATAGACACCAAGCACAACAAGCCTTAAAACTGACGCTTGCGGTGATATGTAACAGGTGCGGTGTAATGGGCACACTCGTTGTTTTCTACGCATGTTTGGGTGTGTATGTGGGGGCCGAGGACTTTACAAATGTTTTGGTATTTTCTTTTTATGTATGACTTTACATTTTTTGTGACTTTCATTTTTTTTTTTACTGCATTACCAGCTTATGTAGCCAGAGAATGGCAGCTGAATGTGAGAGTGATCCGCATTCACAACACTGGAGGGGAGATCAGAGGGAGATCGTGTACTGATTTCCCTGCTCAGAGCCGCAGTGACGGTCTTGGGCCCGCACGGGGCTCAGGGCGCCTGGGATCGGCGGAGGGGCATGGTGCAGCACCACATACAAGCAATGGGGAGGCTCTCCAGCTGCCGGAACGCTTGTATGTTAACAGTAATGTCATCTGTTTCAAAGTTTGACAGTTTCCCCGCTCGGCAGGGTGAGGACATTTTAAAACATCCACCCGCATCTAGAAGGCTCCCGTCCGGCTGTTTGTATACGGGAAAGACGGGAGGCAATTAAAGAGGAATTTCACCCTTACCTTAAAACTTAGGGATGCACCAAAACCGTTATTTTTTGGCATCAAGTAGGAGTACCGATATTTATATCTTGGTACTCGCCGATACCGAATATCGATATCAGTACTTCCGCTATCATAGAGCTGGCTTCCTGGCCAATCAGGAAGCCGGGAGGCGGGTCATTACCTGCCACCCAGCTTCCTGATTGGCCCGAAAAGCCGGCTCCATATTCCCTCACGGCACAGGAAATCTCCCTCTGGCTGAAGGTTCCAGTATCGGGGAAGGTATGGCAGCATTTGGGCGAGTACTCGTAGATGCTGGTTATGATTCTAGTGGACTGTACAACACTGACCTTAGATACTTGTCAGGGAAAACAAGGTGGTTAAAATTACTGACCTCTCCTTTTGTAAAAGCAAGTTACCTGACTGTTATGCTGCCCTTTTTTATGAAACAAAGTAAGAACCATGACTTTTTCTCTGACCCTTCTTTGGCATATTTGTTCTAAGCCAGTGGTTCTGACAGTATTGATTCCAGAGGGTCAACATAACAGCCAATCCACTATCATTTTAAAAGGAGGTCAGTGATAGCAGCTTAGTATTTCGTATTTCTTTAATCATAGGCTTCCTTTCAAATGTATGGCAGGGCAAAAATAAAAAACAAAACAGCAGTACTATTCCAAATAGTATTATCAACCCTGCTACTGGACTACAGAACCCTATTCCCCACCCCTGTCCATCTCCACATGCACAAAAAAATTACAAGCCTATTGATGTCACAAGCAATAATAAAAGTGGTTTCTCAAGAACAAGGCAAAAGAAAAAATAATGCATAATATGCTTTAGCAGAGGAGAGAGAGGTTTGAGGGTAAATTTGGGGATGCACTTTAATAACATGCCCACGCTTGCGCTATGTGCGCTTTTTGATGCATTGCATCACAAAATGGCATAAACCACATGCAAGTATGCCCTTGTGCAGTGTTCTTTTTCTTTAAGCTTGTTTCCTTTTTATTAAGATAGACAAGCCACAGTAATCCAACCATTTGCTGCCAAGGTGTTAACATCTGGAGCAAGAGGTCCCAGTATCTTTTTCAGTAGTGCCTGGGAGGGGTTCCTCTTGTGCTCATCTCTTTTTAATACATGACCTTGTGTGCTAGGTACTGCAGAGATAGCCACCATGATTTAGTAGAGCACACACCATATCCTCTGTCTAATGAGCTTTTTAAAAAATATATCAAAAGAACTTCTAATGGCGGGATCTGAGAATTTCAAAGGAAAATATCTATTTATTATAAGGCTCCTCAATTCATTAGAATTCCTTCATAACTAGAAAAGAAACATCTGCTCCTGGTAGCAATCAGTTTTGGCATATTTTATGCCCTGTTCTTACCCCCTACATTCTCAGCCTTTAAGACCAATAGAAGGTAGCCGACTCGTTAGCATATTCAGTTTTAATTAGGGTGTAGGCAGTGGAGAAGATGCGTTCTTTATGCTCATAACTTGCTGATTTTTGATTGTATTGTAGGGTGCGGGAGCCCATGTTTACTAGATATCTCTTCTCAAGATATTTATTTTTTGCTTCTTGATCTGGCTTACTTAATTTCCAACACAAGTCAGTACTGCTCTCTATTATTCTAATTGCTATCATGTTACCATTTATATGTTCCTGTGTGGGGATTTTTTTTTTTTCAAACTTACAAAAAAAAACATCTTCAGATTATCTTCCTCTTAGCATAAATATTATATAGTATTATAAATAATTATTGTAACCCTCCTGACTTTTGGAGAGATCATGCTGAGCTTACTAAATATATTTATAAAGTGTGATGAGAGTCAAATGTTCATTAATGTTTTAAAATAATCAAGTGACATGAACAAAAATATGATGCGTGTTCATTTTTTAACAAAAAGGGCATGTAGAATTGTTTTCTAAATTCACAATTCTTTGGCTTCTGTTAAGTTGAATATATCCATCTGACAGCAAGCCAATAGGGTACCCAAAGGGCCCTAAATGTGGTCTTGTACCTGCCATCCAGTTGTAGACAAGTTTGCAGAAGCTAGAGTGTATCTTAGCACAGTATGCAGATTATGGCTAAGGGGTTGGACAAGGTGGTTTAGGGGTGGTATAGGGTGGGAAGATTGGAAGGCATTAGTATGATTAGATTGAACCATTAAAATACAAATTAGATGAAGTAGTGGCACATTAACAGAAAGAAGGGTGGCGGGTGTAGGCCAGAAGGTCAAGAAGGTCACATTTACTGCAGGTGAAGTAGACAAGCTAAGCAGAAAGGTAAATTGATATGGATACCACAGGCAGAGAGTAGTCCAGTATGAAGTTAAAGGAAGGTGGTACACAAAGTAGAGGGAGGGAAGTAAATGTAATGCACAGAAGGGTTAGCAAGGAGCACTATAGATATTGAGAGTCAGGCTGATAAATGGAAGTGTACTGGATTGTCTTCATATGCTTTTCAAGTATTGTTTATTTGATATGAATGTTAAAGGGCACATGTGAGAGAAGCCTGGAGGCTGTCATTGCTACTTGCTACTCTGGTTGTAATGTTGATTCTCTGACTTGAACATATGCCCAACCACTGGCCTAAAACAAGCATGCAGCCAGAAGAAAAGCCTATTATACATGAATTTTATAAACTAGCCAACGTAGGATGAGTACTGTCATTCCAGGATATTTATTTGTACAGAGAATAAGAAAAACATTGGGATTGTCTAGGTACAAAAATATGGATTTATACAGATGTCAATTTATAAGTTAAATAATTTGATTAAAATGTAATCTTAAGAGGGGCGTGGCTTACGCATGGCCGTGGACGGACGCGTGTAGAGAGGGCTGTGTACCCGGGAACGATCGCCAGGAACTCTACATCTCACCCCGTACACCCCCGCCATGGGCAGGTCGGGCAAGAAGGGAGGTCGGCAGCCTGCCAGGCCCTCTTCGTCCGCTGTCGGACCGAAGATCGGGGGCCTTCTTCAAGAACTCGGGCTTACTCGCAACCCAGTCGCCGTCAGACCGCGGTGCGGGAAACGTGGCGGGCTCAGAGGCCTCCTATCAGGGGGTAATGTCTGCCAGTGATCTCCATCTCACGCCTCAAATGGCATTATTGTCGGTATTTCCGGGATCCATCTCTCGGGCAAAGAAATCTCTCTTACGATTCTTTGTTAACGCCGCTAGGGCATTGATCCCAAGACATTGGAACTCTCAGGTAATTCCGACACTGGGGGAATGGTCCGCGGAAATGTGCCGTCTAATGAGATCCGAGGAGCTGATTGCTGAGCGGCTGGACAGGTCTGAGGCATTCCAGTCCAAATGGAGGCCATGGCTACTGTTCGTGGCAACGGAGGAGTTTAGGACGCTGACATAAATGCTTGATCCACCCTTCTTGACCATGCAATCATCTTCTACACCCCTTCCCCTTCACTCTCTCCCCTTCCTTTCTTCTCCCCTGTGTCTCTGTGTGTCTTTGTGTCCACTGCTGTCCATTTGTCTTGTGGTGTTATCTGTCCATTGTTCTGTTTGTGTTGCAAGGCAGCTCTGACTGGGGAATGGCCCCTGATGCGTAGGGCACCAGAATCTTGCAGGGCTTCCCTTGATCATCTTAATTTTGGAGACCCGAGTCTGACTCAACAGTGTTGACCTCCTTAAAGGGAAGAGCTATAGCAGTCCGGAACCCCTACACGGGGACAAGACCTTGAGCGGAGGTACGGCTTATGTCTGGGCACATTGTCATATAACATTTCTGAGGTATTTGTTATTGTCTTCAGCTCTGCACTATTACGAAGATTGCTCATCGGATGCTGCCTTTGCATGTTGTTCACTCTGTATACTGTTTATTTTGGTATTTGTGAAAATTTAATAAACACTTTCTGCAAAAAAAAATAAAAATGTAATCTTAAGACACTATATTAAAGCAAACCTGTATCCCCTTTCACTACAAATCAAATCAGCATGCAGAGTTGATCATCTTCCTTAGCTAAACATTTTATTGCGTGAAAAAAGGTTATACACAGGTATACCTGCATTGGCCATGCACCATCATCCTTATGTTGAGCTGGAAAGGATTTACTGAACCGTACTAGCATCATGTTCATAATGTACACTGTTGCTAATGCTAAATCGCAAACACAACACAGTACAAGGGGGCACTGTTTGCTAAAAGTGAAGATAGAACAAAACAGGGCTCAGACTGTGAGCGCTAAGAAAGGTTACCAAAGCAGCATCAACACACTAATCAAACTGAGATTTTTACTGAAATTCAGAATACGGTTTTTATCCATGTTGCCAGGACCAGGATATAGCATAAAATTACCAACATATTACTATAGCTAGAATAAGGACTATATTTGCAAAAGTAACATTTATAACCCTATGCAAGATCAAAAAACAGCTTCCACAGCTTATATTCTCCATATACAAATATAAAACAATTGCCCAAACAACTTGGTGCTAATGTTATCACATTTAAGCATAACCATCATCAGGATCATAGGCTTTTCTTTTGAATAGCAGGAAGTGAGGTGAAATCTCTCTGAAGCTGGCCGTATACTAGTAGGTTTTCAATATAAACTTTTAGCTTATTGGAATACTCTCTCGATTTTTTATTGGTTAGTGGAGTCTAATCAACAAAGTGTTGTACGTAGCAACGAGAAGAATGTACACAACTGAATGGAAATTTTCTTATCTTAACAAAATTCTAACTATATGATTTCTGTTCAGAAAAAAAAGTTTCACATATTGTACTGTGCATGTGCTAGGCACTAAAAATAACGGTTTAATATGTCTGTGATTCCATTCAAGTAGCAGGTCTAGACAAATATTTGAAGAGCTTTCAAACAAAATATGTTGACTCGATGGCAAGGTTGAATGCTCCAATGAACGATTTCCAACGAACGTTAAAATTACAGCAGGATAAGGCAATTTCTCTAGCACAGTAGCAAAGTAGTTGGGGCTGCTGTCCAATATTCATGGGCACTTGCTTCCCCATCGGGAGGCTGACACTCACTTTCAGCATGATCACCTAGGCAGGAAGTGAGAAGGAAGGAAGCAAATAACATAGGAAGCAATAAAAAAACAAAACAAAACAGAGGTTTTACCCATTTCCCATGCAATCCAAAATAAAAATTGCCAGCGTTCTACTCTCAAGACCAAATATATATGATACCAATGTTATACACACTGGGGGGAGTGGCCTATGATTTTGCCATTGGAGAACCAAAACATACAGTATGTGACAAAGTCAACCCCTAATTGAATTTGGATTTTGTTTTATTCAAATCTCCAAAAAAAAGTCAACTTTCATTAGCGCACATGCTGCATATCTATGGATTTTGGTTTATTTAAAAGAACTGCAAAGATTTTTTTTTCTTTGCCACTGTAAACCCGTAAATAGAAGCATAAATAACGACCTATGATTAATCATTAAAACCAGGTGTTATAAACAAAGCATAACTAAATTGCAAATTGGTAGCTGTACAGCTGAAAGGTAAAACACAATTCATTATTTATTAATTTACACACTCATGCATTCTCATGCTGCCAGAAAAACTGTGGGCTCCCAGTTTCTCGTATCGACACATATTCTAACACTTAAAGGCTTAAATACATAAACACATACAAAGATTTCCATAGCAACATCTGCTCAGTTTATAGTGTGTGCTGGCTGCAGAATTAAAACTCCCATGAATCTTCACGCCAACTGCCACACAAAAGATGCAATGCAAGGCACAAGCATGTATGGTTGACTTGGTAAACGGTTGCTGCATATGCTTTTGTTTATTATGATTTAGAAAAAGGGGGCCATAACATTTAAATGTATGTACACTATTGTTAACCACCATCTAATTTTATGTGTAATAATGTCTTACAGTTCCTTTTAGTAAATACCTAACCAAAAGGGACAACTGCCAAACACAATACATTTAGCATGAAGATCTTTTTACTTTTTCAGGGAAATGAAATGGAGTAAAAGGAGAAGCAGCAGACTGATGAGCTCATCTCTTTGTACCTCAGCTCTCCCTCCTATAAGCATGATTCTTGTAAGCACATTAGAACTGCTGAACAACTGATTGGAACCTTGTGCTGCATCTTCAAGTCTGAGACTGCAGGAGACTTATGATAACTAAAATTCCAGGACTTTGTCTGCTTGCATAAAAAAAAAAAGTAAAATAATGGTTGTAATGATGAATTACAAGAGAACTATGGGGTAACCTTTTTACCCTATAGTTCTCTTTAGGGTCATGGGAGGACATATACGGACATCCTCCTGTGACCCAAAGCTCAGAATATAGCGAGCTATTGCCCGCTATATACTGAAAGCACTGCAGCTGGGACAAATCCCGCCAATACTGTCAAGATCCACCCAGCTGGCTGATTGACAGCGGGCTCTGCCTATCTAGAGGCAGAGCTAGCTGTGCTCACCCCCTCCCGTTCCTCAAGTCAGTGCTAGAGGATCGGAGAGGGGAGGGGCAGGGAGATGATTGGGAAGTGACATGACATGAGTTCCTCAGTTTTGGAGAGCTTTGGAAAGGGTTCGAACGATTCTCAGGTTTTAAATGCTATCTGTGTGGTGTTGACATGATTTTTCTGCTGGCTTTTACAAACTGTGTCCCCACTGGGGGAATTTCCCCACATTTAATGTTCTATCCGACCGAGACAGGAAGTCAGGATAAATCTCCCTCATAGGGACACAGACATCAGACACATAGAAAGAGTTATTTTCCTGTTCACTTTGTTAGGAAATTGATGTCAGAGCCGTTTGCCATGATACCTAGTAGAGAAGTAGAGATTTCCAAAATTGA
>NW_017306516.1:1134920-1152924 GCF_000935625.1 Nanorana parkeri | reverse complement strand
TATATAAAAGTTTTGTCTGGAGCTGTGCTTTAATTGATAATGATGGCTAGCCTGTGGTGTGTGTATCATAGTTTCCATCTTATGCTGAAACAAAGCAATCAAATACACAAGGAATTAACCTAATCTCATCCAGTAATGTCACACACATCTATGACGTTTTAAATTTTGAAAAGGAAACATATAAGTGTACCAAGCTTATACTAGGTACATGACATAGGTAAGAGCTGAAAAGGGCTAAGGCATATTAACCCCTTCATGACGAAGGCCTTTTATTTTCATTGTTTGCACCCATGTTGTACTCCACATTTTAGGCCTGAAAATTACTTAAAACCCCAAAACATTATATATTTTCTGAAAGCTAAGACGATATAGAATAAAATGGTGGCAGTTGCAAATTTATATGTTGCACGATATTAGTGTAACTCCTTATAAAACCCCAAACTTTAGGAAAAATGCACTTAAATGCCCCAAAAAACAATAAAATACCCAGTTATTTAATAAAATATAAAAGATGAAGTTACAACGAGTAAATAGATACCCAACATGCCCAGGTTAAAAACTGTGTGCGTCCGTGAAACAGCGACAAAATTCAGTACCCAAAAAAGTCCATATTGTGCTTTAACCCTTTCGCTGCCAAGGACGTACGTCGTACGGAGCTACAAAAGTGCTTCCAGCTGGCCAGCTCAGTACGCCGTACAGACCTGGCATTTACAGTTCTACTATAAGCTGATGGTCGCTTTAGCGACCATCAGCTTATAGTAGAACTGTTCAGCAGACTGTCCCCTTTAAATTTATAGCTGTCATCAGCGGCTCACAAGCTGCTGATGACCGCTATTTTCTTCCCTCCTTGGAGCAGATGATGGTGACATGTACTCTTTAAGGTGATGCTGGGGTCCAAAAGACCCCTAGTGTCACCTTTACACTCTCAATAAGCTATTGAAGTGCAGATCGCACTTTAATAGCTCATAGCTGGGCTTAAGGAACCCAGCACTGACAGCTATGGGGCCAGAAGTGATGCAATCTGCATCGCTCCCAGTCCCATAGAATGGGGAGGGGATTGACAAACGGAGGTTCGTCCAACTCCTCCCCAGCTTCCCGCCGACACCAAAGAAGCCGGTCCCGGGTCCGTAGGAGGGGCAACGGTGGGGGTGTCGGGCAGGGGGGGGCATTCACCGGCCCGTAGAATCGATCTGGTGGCAGCTGAGCCGCTAGAATCGCTTCTACTGTAAAACCGAAAGTCGGCTTTACAAGTTTAAACCAGAGTCCCGACGGCAAAAGCATGTTGCTGGTCGTGAAGGGGTTAAAGAAAACCTGTTATGAGGGAACATGGATGGTGCCATTGCTTACCTCCCTCTGGAAATGACAGTTGATTGACTGAGATACTGATCTTATTGCTGTAATTCAGTGGTGGACCTAGGGAACTAAGGGCCCTGGTGCAAGATTATTTTTGGGCCCCCTTCAAAAAAAACACCACAAACCCCCCTAACCCTAAAAAAAAAAAATTTCCGAAAACTGTGGAGGGAGCCGAGAATTAAAAAAAAGCCTACAGGCACTGCAGGGGGCAGCCCTGGGCCACGGCTGTGAGGACCCAGCAGACAGCGCCCTGAGATGGACACGTCACACACTGGGGGCCCGTCAGCCAATGTGATCAATGGACACTCCCAATTATTCAAATGATTTTAATCATATATTTGCATCAATATGTTGCTGTGATTAAAGTAAGCTTTGGTTTGCTACAATGTGTTGTTCTGATCTGTGCCAGTCAGGGCACTAATCACAGTATGATGCCATTCTTTGTATGTTTATATACTTGGTGTGTATTGGTCTGGTTTGATTATGATTATGCTGCACTGTGGTGTGTCCTGACAGTGCATTTGAATATGTTACATACAGCAAGGATAACCGGTTTTACCGGTTTCTCTGGTGTGAATCATGACGTCATGTGACCTCAAAGGAGTGTTTCCATGTGGTAATTAGTCCAGTAGGTGTGTATATAATGGTGTTAACAGGTAGCTATCATTATCACAAAAAGTTCAGCAATGGTAGCACCTCATATTTCTCGACAAATAAAAATTGAAAGCCCCCATCCTACTAGGGTCCTTCAACTAAGTAACATCAAAGGGCACTTCTACCTAGTAGTTTCTCTACAAATGGTGGAACCCATGTACAGTTGTGCTGATAAGTACCCTGGCAGAATTTATGATTTCCTGGCCATTTTTCAGAGAATATGAATGATAACACGAAAACCTTTCTGTCACTCATGGGTAGTGTTTGGTTGAAGCCATTTATTATCAATCAACTGTGTTTACTCTTTTCCAATCATAATGACAACAGAAACTACCCAAATGACCCTGATCAAAAGTTTACATACCCCAGTTCTTAATACGGTGTGTTGCCCCCTTTAACATCAATGACAGCTTGAAGTCTTTTGTGATATGTGTGGATGAGGCTCTTTATCTTCTCAGATGGTAAAGCTGCCCATTCTTCCTCCAGGTCCTGTAAATTCTTGGGCTGTCTTGCATGAACTGCACATTTGAGATCTCCCCAGAGTGGCTCAATGATATTGAGGTCAGGAGACTGAGATGGCCACTCCAGAACCTTCACTTTATTCTGCTGTAGCCAATGACAGGTCGACTTGGCCTTGTGTTTAGGATCATTGTCATGTCGGAATGTCCCAGTAAGTCCCATGCGCAGCTTCCGGGCTGATGTATGCAAATTGTCCTCCAGTATCTTTCGATAACATGCTGCATTCATCGTACCATCAATTCTGACCAACTTTTCTGTGCCTTTGTAGCTCACACATCCCCAAAACATCAGCGATCCACCTCCGTGTTTCACAGTAGGAATGGTGTACTTTTCATCATAGGCCTTGTTGACTCCTCTCCAAATGAAGCGTTTATGGTCAATTTTGGTTTCATCACTCCAAATGACTTTGTGCTAGAAGGTTTGAGGCTTGTCTCTGTGCTGTTTGGCATATTGTAAGCGGGATACTTTGTGGCATTTGCGTAGTAATTTCTTCTTTCTTCTGGCGACTCGACCATGCAACCCATCTTTCTTCAAGTGCCTCCTTATTGTGCATCTTGCAACAGCCACACCACATGTTTTCAGAGTGTCCTGTATTTCACCTTAAGTTATTTGTGGGTTTTTCTTTGCATCCCGAACAATTTTTCTGGCAGTTGTGGCTGACAGTTTAGTTGGTCTACCTGACCGTGGTTTGGTTCCACTTCTTGATTACAGTTTGAACACTGCTGATTGGCATTCTCAATTCCTTGGATATCTTTTTATATCCCTTTCCTGTTCTATACAGTTCAACTACCTTTTCCCGCGGGTCCTTTGACAATTCAGAAAAATATTGTCCCCTATAAACAGAAATCCCTCAAAATGGAGATGGTCTAGTGAATAAATTACAATATATAATGTAGTATAACAAAGTTTAATAATCATATACACATAAAGATTTTTATGTGTATATGATTATTAAACTTTGTTATACTACATTATATATTGTAATTTATTCACTAGACCATCTCCATTTTGAGGGATTTCTGTTTATAGGGGACAATATTTTTCTGAGTAGTCTATTGAAATCCTGGAGTTTATTCACTAGACCATCTCCATTTTGAGGGATTTCTGTTTATAGGGGACAATATTTTTCTGAGTAGTCTATTGAAACCCTGGAGTTTGGTCAAACATTTTTGGTTTCACCCAGCGTATAACTCTTTTTTGTTCCCCTTTCCTTTGACAATTCGTTTGCTTTCCCCTTGACTCAGAATCCAGACACGTCAGTACAGCACTGGATGAAGGATGCAAGGGTCTGTCAGGAGGCCAGAAACTCATTGGCCTTTTATACACACACACTGGTTACATGCAAACAGATCACAGGTGAGGATGGTTCCCTTTAATAGCCATTCACACCGCTTTGTGTCAACCTGTGTGCATGTTATCAGGCCAAAATCACCGGGGTATGTAAACGTTTGATCAGGGTCATTTGGGTAGTTTCTGTTGTAATTATGATTGGAAAAGAGTAAACACAGTTGATTGATAATAAATGGCTTCAGCCAAACACTACCCATGAGTGACAGAAAGGTTTTCGTGTTATCATTCATATTCTCTGAAAAATGGCCAGGAAATCATACATTTTGCCAGGGTATGTAAACTTATGAGCACAACTGTACTTCTGCTGCTTATGTATTACTTGGAAGACCAGTGTGCAAGCAGAATCTGTAATTGAAGCAATCTACTCTTGAAAACTTGGGGCTATCAGCAAGGTACTCCTCTGTTACTAGATAGGCAGAGACAGCTGTCACTCACACAGCTGGGTGGATCTCAACAGTAATGTCGGGATCTGTCCCGGCTGTGGCGGTCTCAGTATACCACGAGCTGTAGCTCGCTATATACTGAGCTTTGGTTTGGGTCATGGGAGGATGCTAGTGTATGTCCTCCCGTGGCCCTTAAGAGAACTATGGGGAAAAACACTTACCCCATAGTTCTCTTTTAAGAGTTCCTTTCACTGGAACTAAGGGGCCAAGCTCAACCCCTGAAAAACCCCACACCATAATCACCCCTCCACCAAATGTTCACAAATGTTTGTAGAAGCAGTCTGCATGCCTAGGTGCTTCATTTTATACACCTATGGCCATGGAGGTGATTGGAACACCTGAATCCAATGATTTGGGGGGGTGTCCCGATACTTTTGGCAATATAGTATATATTATAAATGACTGCTGTCATTTGTTAAGAAGCCAATGCATTACAGGGGTTCCAATAAGCCCTCTTCATCAGGGCTTAATGCTGCTGCTAAACCAGCAAGATTTAGGCAGTTTTTCATATTTTAACCCCAGGGTTCCCAAAGGTCACTTTCCAGATTTTAGCTCTAGTCCCGATGAACGGGGATAAAATGCAAACCATTTCACTAAATAATAAATATATCGGTACCTTAAAAATATTTCTTCTTTACAACTCTAACACCTTTACGAGGAGGTCTAAACATGGCCTCTGCATGCAAGAGAGCTGCCTACAAAAAAACCCCCCAATAAATATACACTGTTTCCCTGAAAATAAGTAACTGTCCTATATTTTACTTGGCTCAAAAAAACACACCAGGTCTTATTTTCGGGGTAGGTCTTATTTTTCTTTTTTTAATGTACAACAATCCACACTTATTCATGTATAAAAGTCTACCTGTATTCATGTACAAAAATATGGTGATCAGGGGTGCCGTACCTTTCCAAGAGCAATTTGGTAACCAATCGCTGGCCAGAATGAGCACTTTCACTATCGATTTGTCACAGACGGAGTGCATTTGGTATCACTCCGCCTGTGACAAGAGCCGGCGCTATAGAGGAGGCATCAGCTTATGCAGCTCTGCTCCCTCCGGTGCCGCCTTGCTTCCTCTATCGCTGGCTTCGTTGGAACCGCTGATTCTCTTCTGCCTCTCCCGCGGTTCTTCAAGTTCCCCCTTATGCCACCACCGGCCCTGGAATGGTCACAACTAGGTCTTATTTTCGGGGGAGGGTTTATATTTTAGTAATTCCCAAAAATAGTACTAGGTCTTATTTTCGGGGTAGGTCTTACTTTCGGGGAGACAGGGTATATCTATATATTTGTTTCACACTCACCTAAACTAGTAACCCAGCACTCCACAACATCTCCCTGTATAGTAAAGGTATAAGACGTCCAAGACAAAGCCAATCATCCCCTGATTTTAAGGTCACATGGAACTTACTAAAGCAGTGAAATCTATCAGGTGGAAGGTGAACAAGTGCCACTACCCTAAAATTAGTATGAAGACCAGGGAGAAGATGGGGCATTTCAAACAGGGGATTTCTAAGCGAATTCTTTAAATTCAGTACTGCCCCGTGCCTTTATGCATTCCTAAGAACTTTACACTGATTAAAACTGTGAACTTCATCCACTGGCAAAGTATACCGTGTACGTATTTCTTTGTGTGTCGCAATTAACTTAAACAAATACTTATGGGAATAAGGACAGGGTAACAATTTTCTTCACACGTCTAGACACCCTGGTGACAAGTTTAGCTTAGTCAGACGGAGTTTTGTTTTGCACCACACTGAAAATCCCAGTGACAATTTAAGGGTTAAAGATTCATGAGCACTCTGCATCCATAACCAGCTGCTGACAGTTCCACACCCCCATATCTCACTCACTGTGTGAGCATTCAAACGCCACATGCTCCTCAATGCCTGCTTAATTTTCTTAAAAGATTGCAGAAAAGCTTTTAAAAGAATCCTTCCCCCGGCAGCTATTTAACTGCGCTCAGAAGGGAGGAGATGAATAAAAAGGCATCTCTATAGGAAACAGAAAGGGAGCAATTTTTTTTTAGTTCCAAAGAAAAAAAAAATATAATAAAACACATAAAATCAACCATTTTAATAATGCAAATCCCTGACTCAAACAATAACATAATCTATAAACACTCCATAAATATGCCAATGCCTTGTAAAGCATTTGGGGCAAGTTATACACCCTACTTTTCCTTTCAGATTCGCTGTACTGTCAGGTAAAAACTCTGAATTTTAATGAAAAGGTCTTCCATTTATTTTTATGATGTTATTATGCTTATTCCAACTGTTTGGTGTTGGGGAACAGAAAGGATTAAGACGTTGCTTGCATTTAAATACAATTACATACATGTCCATGGCCACAATGGCATACTAATGTCCATGGTTAGATGCTGGTTGAAACCTAAGAAATCAGAAATTAAATCTTCAAGCACAGATATCACAGGAAATGTGCGCACTCTACAGGACATGTTCACACCTGATGTGTTCATTATTTTTTTTAGATGTATTTTGGAAAGTTTTTAATATGCATTGTGAAGGACCCTATTTAAGTAATGTAAATAGGAAAACGCAGCACGTGAGACATTTTTTTTAAAAACATCAGGAACATGCAGTATTTTTAGGTTTTAGACCTAATGCAAATAAGCTACAAGAAAGGGATAAGGTTGGACGCTTGCTCTGTTGGTACAAATTAAACTTAATATGAAACATTGGAAGGATATATACGCACACATGCAAATATGATGTGGACCATCATATTAAAGTTGTATAGAATTATGTGATTGTTAGAAACAATGAAATCTAGTAGACAGACTAATTGAAGCATTAATCATCACGTGTCATTATATCACCTAGATCAGCGGACGATTCACAACAGGTAGTGGATATTGCTACCTGCAAATTACTGCACACATACAAGTGATCAGGTGATTCCACTTCAACAAGAAATTTGACAGCTGGCTGTGTGTGACAATGTAAACAAACTCCTGACTGCTATGGCAGCTGGGAGCCTGTTTACAGGTCAGTGTTACCACCAATGTAAGGCTTACATTGGCAGCAGCTAAAGTGTTAAAGAGATCTCGTCACCAATTTAGAAAATGCAGGAAAAAGCACACACAAAAAAGAAAGAAAGAATTTTAAATGCTAACTTGCAGCATTTTTTGTTTCAATTACTTATTTTTAGCCACTTGTACTGTGCCTTTGAACTTGCTGTGAAATTCAACCTGTCAGAAGAAAAAGCAATGCCCTAGCACAGTCACATACCCCCTCCCTCCTGCCACATCACAGCCCTTCCCCCTCTAACAGTATGTTGGTGCAAAGTATTTATAAAAAAACAAAAACATTCAGTACATCTCTTAAATATATGCATACTGTTCCATGTTTATACCTTTACTATACAAAATGCAGTACTTTAAAAATAATACAATCCATTTGTTCGCAAATATTAAGAATTCAAAGCCGGTTAACAGACAAATTACTCAGAATTATTGTCAAGCTAACTGGCACGGCTTAATTTGGTCTAGGCATCAATGACTTCGGTCACATAAGGGGTTAATTATATGGTGCTCCATATATTAAATTGTATTCATCAATCTGTGAGCAGAGCAAGGTGAGACCCAAGTCAAGAGTATGTATTTTTGATATGACATTTGTGAGGATAATAAGCATAGGGGGGAATTGATCAAAACTGGAGCAAACCGAATCTGGAGCAGTTGCCCATGGCAACCAAACAGCATCTCTCTTCAGTTTCCTCAGGTAAGATTTGAAAATAAAAGATAGAAGCCAGTTGGCTGCAGTGCAAATCTGCTCCAGATTTTGATAAATTCACCTCAATGTCTTTTACGAGACATCAGCAATCTACTGACTTAGGTGAGCCAGTGTGAGATCTAAGACCCTGTGGCCTCTGACGGCTAGTTCAGGCTATTTGGAGAGAGATTTGGTGATATCACTATTGTGCTGCTCACTGTTCTTGATGGAGGTTCTAACAAAGCCCAGCCTCTACCAAGATGGCTGCCTCCACACAGAGACAGAGTACAGAACAAGACACGGTAAGTCAGTAATGTGAAAAATATCAGCTGCAGGAAGACTTCAGGCAATAATGGTGACTAGTCCCGACTGTCTTTTTTTGGCACAACTTCCAGAGTTCAGTTGCTCTGGTGTGAATGGTTCACTAGTCTGAATAGGCTGCCAGAACGGAAAACATTTTTTTTAGTAATGCAGCACACCACAATTCAGAGAAATACATTGCTATGCAATGTTATTCATGTGCATATGTGAAAATGGGCCCTTAGAATGAACAATGTTTATTTACTAAAGTCCATTTCCACCTTTGAAAGTGATTAGCATTTATTGTGGTAATGAAGAGGTGCTGTGATGATGAATACATGTGCACATTTTCATGACTCACACTGCAGTCTTTCTTTATTTTTATGAAGGTTTTATTAAGTCTGAAGCCTAAAAATTTTCTCCAAAGAAAATTCAGTCTGACACCTGCCTTTACACACAATTATGCACACATTGCTTGCACAGCACAGATTCCCAAAGGATTCAACAACATTGTCTACTGGGAGTATATATTGCCTCAGTAGACAATTCTATAGAAATCTATGACACAAGCACAGCCAAAGCACCAGGGATCTGCACCAGAATATAAACACCAGGGATCAGCACCAGCATGTAAACAAACAGCGGAGGTTTTAGTTACAGCAGGGATGGGGGGCTTGACTAGCATGGGTGGGGGGAGGAGAAGTTCATTTATAATTAAAGAAAAAGTAGGAAAATAAATCAGATAAAAACATAACAGATTATTTTCAAATACATATCATGTTACTGTGAGCTTTGTGACCACGTACTGTATGCAATTTTATGCCAGAGAGTATTATAATATGAAAAAAACAAGGCACTACAATATGTTATGACTGTAGTTAAAAATATGACTAACATGTGAATTTATGTAAATCATCAACTTCACAACATGCTTAAAACAAGGGTCACGCGGGCTTATAGAAGAGTAGTAGTATAGCAGCTTGGCAACCTAAGTGGGTTGTATACAAACATATGTTTAGCTGTCTGACGACGTATTACGTTCATAACTTAAAAGCTGATAACTCCAGGTAGATATTTATATAAAAAGTTTTATTTAGTTATTGGAATTTAATTAAATGTAATATGAAAAAGAACTAAGGCAAGTATCTGAAACCTCTTTATGTTGGCCTCCTGTAACCCCCTGTCCATCAGCACTAAATAGGGAGACTTGGCACTTAGACTGAAAGCAGTGCATAGCATATTGAGCTAATAATTGGTAAATACTGTACACATACAAGTAGTTCTACAGACAATAACTGTCTCTATAGAAACTATATGAAATGCCAACTGTAGATTTACGAATATAACTATCACATTTTAGATACCGTATTTTTCGCTCCATAAGACGCACTTTTTTTCCCCCAAAAGGAGGGGGAAAATGTGCCTGCGTCTTATGGAGCGAATACCTATCACCCAACGCCCGGGACATGCAGTTTCGGGCGCCGGGCGAGTAGTTTCTTTTTGTACATTCAGCCCTGCTCGTGACAAGCAGAGCTGAATGTACAGTGGGAGCCGCTGTTCGTTTAATACAAGGGATCTAATAAGATCCCTTGTATTAAATCGAGTGGCGGCGGCATCGGCGATCGTGTCCTCCCCCCGCCGTGGTTTTCTGGGTCCCCCGTTCCTCTGGGGGAACGTGACCCGTCACGGTCCCCCATAGGAGCTCACCATAGAGCCCATTGAGCAGACGAAGAATGTCGTTCTTCGTCTGCTCTGTGTGATTACTGAGACAGCGCCACCTGTCTCAGCAGTCATTAACTGCAGCTTCTGTCACAGAATTTCTGTCACAGAAAATACAGTAATTTGCTGGCACCAAAGGCACCGCCCTGTTACTTGTATTCTTTCTGGCCCCTTTGAATGAGTGGTGGGATTTGGATGCTGTGTGTGTGAAACCCTTAGCATTGTTGCAATTAATAGCAATCACTGAAAAAAGATAGTAATAAAATATATATATATATATATAGAGAGAGAGAGCGAGAGAGAGAGGAGAGATAGAGAGAGGAGAGATAGAGAGAGAGAGGAGAGAGATAGAGAGAGAGAGGAGAGAGATAGAGAGAGTGATGAGAGATACCGTACCTTTGCTTGTCTTTAGAGATATTTTCCACATTTTCTTTAAGAAGCCATCTTGACTGCAAAAACGCATCGAACTTTAACCTTACAGCACAGTGGTGTGCAGTACTAGGGGTCCCTGGTTCAAATCCTGACCAGATCACTACCTGCAAGGATTTTGCATGTTCTCCCTGTGCATGTGTGGGTTTCCTCCCACACTCCAAAGACTTGCTGGAAGGTTAATTGGCTCCTGTCTAACTCGGCCCTCATCATATGTATCCATGTGAAATAGGGACCTTAGATTGTAAGCTCCTTGAGGGACTGATGTGAATGTGAAGTATGTAAAGCGCTGCGTAAATTGTCAACGCTATATAAATGTCTGTAATAAATAAATCATAAATAAATAAATACCCCATCAGACAGTACAGCGAGTGAACAGTATAAATAAAACTCATTTGGTTGTAACTTAACAGCTGGCTGGTGGGGTATATTAAAATTGGTTGTGGAAACAATTTGTTGTATGCATAAATAGTAGCACAGTCAATTTTGGTCCCTTTGTGGCTGGACGTACAGTGTACGTCTCCCGTCACGAAGGGGTTAATTATGTATTTATTGTATAATAAAAAGCGTTTTTTTTTTTTAATTGTGCGAAAGTTTTGTGTACATCCATTGAAGTATTATCTGAAAAGTCCCATTGCCTAGTTTTTTTTTTCTATGTGTGAGAGGGATGGTATGTAAATGTGAAGGGTAGTCCAGCCATTCAGGATCTGTCTGTGTTGTCTAGCAGGGGGATCTGGAACATGAGGCTGGCTACACAGAACTCTCACATAATTAAAATAAATACTATTACTAGAAGCACATATAATTTACCATGTCAAATGTGAGCAAAGTAAGCTAGGAATGTCTATATACTGCAATTTCTCCATTGGTCAGCTGATGTTTTCTGGTTCAGACAACAAAAGAAAGCTCTATAAGACCACCTAGGACTCTATAGTTTTAATGCACAGGAGTAGTATTGATATTTGTTCATTCCATGAAATGTTACATTTCAACATCAACAAAAAGATGGATTAACAAGGTAATTTCTCACCTCCTGCCTGGCTTGCAGAAGGCAGCTTGCTCACATTAGATCTAATGGGAGCTAAGAGTGGGGGTCATATAGAAAACATTTTGCTTTAGAACAGACCAAAAATCCATAAAAGAAGTAATTTACTAGTAAAAGTTCTCTCGATGGAACATTATGTGGCATCATTTTCAGCATTAGTGAAATAAAGGATCTAGGAAAGGTGTTTGCTTGAGAGCAGAGAGGCGCTGTCACTCTGAGTGCATCAATACTCAGCCTGTGGAGCTGCTTCTTGTAGTTTGGCCCTTTTAAATAATGAATTCTTAAGAGCCCCTTATTATGAGATTTCCATTAAACACAAGTGACAAAAAAAGCTTTACGTTCACATATGAGAAGTGCTGTCTCACAAGTGCTGGAATAAATGGAGAAGTCTGATACTGTAATCAGTGAATGGCATGAGTGGTCACCTACCTCTCAGAAGTAGCACATGCAGCATTCATTGTATGTTAATCTGGCCTTGTTATTAAGGGATGGCTTAACGTAGGCCATCCCCCGGGTGTTCTGCTTTCCACAGCAGCTCTATTCTGCACAACAGTTACCAATACATAGTTGTCTTTTTATCCTTCTTCGCTTTGTGAATGACTGTACACTTGTCCAGATATTACAATAGATGTAAACCTTAATTGACATTTAGTTTGGTAAAGCATCATGTGTCGCAAACAATTGCCATTTTTGTTGAACAAAATACCTTTCCCAAACTTTGCTGCATCTTAGTGCAGCTGTTCTCTTGATACCTGTTTGCAGCCGTGTCCTGTCTACATGCATATACTACATGCATATACTTCAGCAATGGCTGCATAGCATTTCTCAGGGTGGGTTTCCCGATAGTGACAGCAATGGAACATGAACAACCATTTGTAGTCGCTATTGGAAGTCTGTGGGAAACGGTGACAACACAGGGCACAATTGGGAGACAGGGACAGAGAATGATCAACCTATATCAGAAGGTCCTTGAATGAGGAGCTTCATGGCAGAGTCATCAAACTTTATTTTAATAAAAAGTGAAAATTTAAAAAGATTCAAAATGACTTTTGCAGTTACACTAACATTTTTAAAGTTTAAGTGAGGTTTTAGTGATTGGGTTTACACACATTTTAAAGTACTTGGCCCTATGGTCAACCCTTAAATGGCATAGACCTTATTTTTAGCTTTAGTTATAAAATGTCTGTGTTGCCTACAATAAGAGACCAATAAGATTCCAACATTAAATAAGTGCACCGTTCCTTTTCTATTTCCCTCCCCTCGCCAGCACTTTCAGCACAGAATAGCAAACTATAATGCATTCATTATGCCACCAGTGCGCAGAACCTTACTGGAAATTACATGTCCTGGCCATGTGATTGGCTTATTGCATGTCCCTGAAGCTTTTCTCTTAAAGTGTATATATAGCCAAAACTTTTTTTTAGTTTTGGACTGAGTTAAACCCCTCTCAGTTTATTTGTTTCTATTTGTACCACTGCGGAAATTAGAGGGAATCTCCCAAAGTGTGGGGAATTTCCCTCTTGGTGACATTGGTTTTCTATTGAATTTTTCCATACTTGTTCTGGGGCCAATTTTATTTTCCCTCATTTAAAGCATTCATACATATAGAATTAGAACAGATATGGAGAATTACACTCAACATAGAGAACTTAAGAAGTGCTATGGTGCAGGATGCATACATGCAAAATAAGAACATTTACCGAGTATAACACCCAACATGCACAAGATGTGAAGCAGCACTGTCAGGTTTACATACAAACAATAACAACAAGACAACGACGTCCAGCGTATACAACAAAGGAAGTAGTATGGCTATGCTAAATGTTGTCAAACGTTTAAAAACAGTAAGCAAAAGAAGCAGAATACCAATTTAGTTTGTCTTAAAATGTAAACATATCAGGACAGTATTGCAAAATACAGGTCACCTGGCTGCAATACTGGGCTAGATATTTAGAAGTGTGGAAAGAAAGCAAGGGACCCGTGTGGTTATTGTGTTTCTTATTCAACAGTAGTTTAGTGATATGAACACAGTAAAAACAGGGTGATTACCTGGAATTTTGTGCCCGTTCACACTTGGTGTGCACTTGCAACGCACTTTGCATTTGCATTGCTTCTTTGCAAACGGGGCAAAGAAGCATATGCAGCAGTTTGAGCTGTGAGGGTCACGTTTTTTTGCATGTTTGGTGCATGTCAATGTGCGGGCAAAGACATGCATTTTACCAGCCACATTTGGGGTCTCCATCAAAAAATGGCACTGCAAGCCTTGCACATGGTTTTAACTCATTGCATGATTTGACAGGCATTTAACAATCGACAGGTGTGAATGAGGACTAAAGTAGGGGACACACATTACAAATTCCGGCTGGTTCCTAATGAGCTGGCCGAAATTTGCACAGTAGGTGCTGCTGAAGGCACCCTTTTGCCTGGCATCCCTCGATCAGCTGATTAAGGGAGCTGGTTGAAAATTTCTTGGCCGTACTGAGCTTGCAGCCAATCAGCTGCTAGCTCTGCTCAGGTATTCTGACAGCAGGCACTGGCAAATGCAAACAGCAGGCGATTCGTCCATCAAATCTCATAAGCATTGATGACGGAATCTGTTCTTTTTTTTTTACATTCAGCCCATAGGGTGAACAAAAATAAATAGACAAGTGTATACCTGACTTTAGGGTGAGTTGAATTTGCTGCTTTAAACATGAGACAACTGCAGTGAAAACGGGTAACCGGCTGTCCAGATGCCCCATCAGTGAACTACAGCTAATCAACTTCAAACTTAGACTGAGAATTAATGCTTGTATCTTATTTGCTTTTATAGGACAACGATGACTGTTGTTTTTTATAAAAAAAAGCAGAGTGTTACTTTGATACAGCAGTACCTTCAACACGGCATGCTTAACAGGAACCGTAGCAGAGAAAACCTCCAATCTCAGGAATGTGAAGATCATGCTCAAGCTATTTATCTCTGCTCTAAAGTGATAAAATGCTTGGGATTACAAGCATGGTGGGCTAGAAGTATTCACCTGCACTGTTGGAACACCATGCACTTACAACTCAGAATTCCCTGAATGGTTATAAAAGATAGTCACTATTTTCACTTTATACAAATACATAAGCCAAGAGCCTGGAAGATAACGAGTTATCAGTCCTATGAATAATGACAGCTCTAGCCTCTGTGAATGGGAAACACTGCAGTCATGATAAAGAATGGAATATTAACAAAGTACCTCGCTGTACATGTTTGACACAGATCAGCGTTAGAAAGAGGAAATGTGATCTTCATATGACAAATGCTTTTGGTGCAAGCTGTCATCATATGTTTTCATTTAATCCTAGTAAAACTGCTCCATAACCAACTGCCATTCTGCTCTCACACATCACAATCACGTTCCATTTAAATGAAAGAAAATGAGATCGCTTTGTAGAATAATTGAGTCCATTTATAAAACATTTTTTAAAGCTGAAGTTCCATCTGCTTATATTTTGTCTTCCCTGGTTCCTCCCTCATCAACATGCTAATGACATTTTTAAATGAAACATTTTCATTGCACACCTTATTTTAATCCTTTGTGCTCCTCTATGTCATGCAGTCCGATCATGACTGGTGGGAGGGGATGTAGGGTGCTGTACAGAGCCTGAAAACATCACAGCACCCTGCCTCTGTGCTCCTCCCAAGGGCCATTGATGCAAGCAGTGGGCTGGACCTTGAGAAGAGTTATGCAAATATTTAATCATGATTGTCTGGTTTACGGACCTGGTACAAGCTTGCAGTTACTGAATTCCTAAACTCCACACATGCTCTAGGCAAGTTTGAGAGCACTGTCATCGGGACAAAGAGTGATAGGAAGTCCACAATTTTACAGTTCTCACAAGTGCAAGTGAAAACTTTCTAATAGGAAATGTTACCTCTAGGGATGCACCAATACCGAGTAGTTGGGCGAGTACTTGTACGGGCTAAAAATGCTCAGATACCTTCCCCAATACCAGAACTTCCAGGCAGAGGCAGATTTCCTTTGACTGACAGTGCCCGAGGGAACATGGAGCCGGCTTCCCGGCCATTTAGCATCGAGCCGACCAAATAGCAAGGAGTCGGCTTCCCGGCCAATCAGGAAGCCAAGCGGCCAAGCTTCCTGATTGCCTGGGAAGCCGACTCCATGCTGATTGGCTGGGAAGCCGGCTTCCCGGCCAATCAGCATGGAGCCAGCTTTTTAGGAAATCAGAAGCCATTCATTACCGTGTCGTTACCCGCCTCCTGGCTTTCTGATTGCCGAGGAAGCCAGTTCCAGTGCTAGTGGAAGTACCAGTATCGATACTCGGTATCAGCGAATACCGAAATATAAATATCGGTACTCGCACTCGATACCAAAAAAACAGTATCGTTGCATCCCTAGTTACCTCTCTTTGGGGAGATTTCTACTCTGTCATATCTCTGGGAGATGAAGTGAGGGGAATGCTTCCTAATGGGACAAAAAGCTTTAGCCCTTTCTAACAAAAAAAAACCCCCCAAACAATGAATATGTTCAGTCAAGATTTGTTTTTTGGTAGGATGGGGAAGGATTGGAAAGCCCTGACAGGTTTTATTCGATCCAGGGCTCAGTTACTGAGATTTTTCCTCACTTACTGTCCTAGGGACAAGGGTTTTACCAATAGGAAGTAATAGAAAAACTTAAGCAGCAACACAGTCAAAAATAAAAATGAATTTTTAGAAGGGCAGGGAAGCTGTTTTATTGCTGTCCATGTTGCAGATTTATTCACACTTCCTGTCCGGTAAAACCATGACAGGAAGTGAGGGAAAATCTCTCTAACAGAGTCCCACATAGCAGTAAAAAAGCTGACAGGGGCTCTAACCCTTCCCTATTCTATTGAAAACTACAAAAATAAAAATGTTTTACAGCTTACCCCAACATACATGTAGTTGCTGCATTTATTTTCATTTTCAAGACTGCCTTTTCAGCTAGCAATTCTACCAGGAATACATCTCTTTTTTGAGGGTGACAATACTCACTGTATATGTGGAGGTGCAACAATATTAACCCAAGGCAAAGTGTTTTGAGAACTACAGAAGACATTCCTGTTTCCTCCAACACATAGGGGGAGGGTGTTCTGTAGTCCACAGAGAAAGCTGGGAATAATGCTAAATAACAGTCATAAAGAGGAAGCAGTCAGCTCACAAGAGTTCTGGCAGGATCAACCGGTTTTGTTTGTTTGTTTGCACTTATCAAAGTGCTTTCTATGGTATTTTTCACAGAGCCAAAAAATACATATTTGTTATGATTTACATACACTTTAAAAAAAAGGGTATTTCCAAGACTCTGGCAATACAGCCACTTATAGGTAGGTCACATCTGCATGCATGCCCATATAAAACTAAAGAATTACACTTTATTCACATTTATTCACATATATGGCTCAAAAACATTATTATAGTGAGAGACATTTCCAGATTTCTAAGTGGGGAAATCCAAGGAGTTAAATCATTGCAGCAAGCCGGGAAACATCTTTACTGCAGGATCTAGAACAACTTTTCAAAGCAGTTTCCCATCACACTCCTCATAACTCAAACCTCCTCTCAGGTCTGTCATTGCAGAGCAGATGGAAAATATTAAGGTAAAAGGGCCGAGTGGATCGGTCAGCCTTCCATCTCTGCCAAAAGGCCTCATGCTAACTACAAGCAGATTTGAAGGCGGCCTCGCTGCTCTGTTACAATCTGAGATCTGGCACATCCTTTGCCCTGACTACCAGCAGGAGGGCAGGAGGCCAGCTGAGCACAGCTACTGTGCCAAACAGACTGTGCAAGGCCTTCCTGCTTGAATGCTTCTACAGAAAGACAGAAAGTCCATGGCCCCTTTTGTAAACAACTCCTTGTACTTTCTGCCTGCTACTGTGCCAAACCATCCTGATGGCTCAATGTCAAAAGGTGGCATGACTTAATCCTCCTGTAAGAAGGTAAGAAACTAGAGGGTGTCTAGAGAGTTCACCAACAGGGGAAATAATTGCTGGAAATCACGGCTTAAATGCAGTGGATTATATAAACGTGAAAAGCAAACCTGATTCACTGCAGGTAACAAAAATGGCAGGATTAGCTTGGCACTAAGTTTGCCCAATGTATTTTAGATACATTAGAGAAATCATTGCCAATTATAGAACAGACGTTGCATCAGATATCATGTAGAATACAGCAGGCTAGTGAACAGAACTGGCAATGGATTGACTAACGCTGGTTGAAGCTTATTGAAGTTAGTTTTACAACATAAAATAGTGAATAGCTTCTTCCATCAGTGCCTAATCACACAGTCCCTTTAAAGTGCATTTCCATCTTTATGACATACATGGTTTTGTTCAAATCGATGAGCAATATTGCTCGCCTTTGTCACTGCCAGCATAATATGAATAATATCCATTTGATATCATCTGCTCACCTCAAATTACAACTTATTTAAAGTGGAACTCAAATTTCAATACACCCCCT
>NW_017306516.1:1121167-1134741 GCF_000935625.1 Nanorana parkeri | reverse complement strand
GGAACTCAAATTTCAATACCCCCCCTACTCCCTTTCCCCCCCCCCCTTCCCATGTGCACTATTATTTCTTTACAACAAACTATACAAACTAGTCTACTGTTCAGTTCAGTGACATCACACTTCATCCCTCTTCTACAGAGAAGACAGTGGGGTGGTCCTGAAATGGTGCTCAGGCAATGATGTAAAGCACCATTTAGTGCAATAGTACTCTGAGCCCTGGCTGCTGTGATAAGCCCTCAGGGGCAGGGCCCTCCTTACCATCTAGTCTTGAATTGTATTGTGATTGTAAGGTCTTCCTTATATTGTAAAGCGCTGTGCAAACTATTGGCACTATATACTGTACATCCTGTATAATAATAATAAAAATCTCTCCAGGGCATGGACCAAGGACAGCTTGAGCTCAGGAAGTGGATTTGAGGGTGCCTGCCATTTGCACAGAAGGCTGACATCTAGTGTTGAAATGAAATTAATACAGGGGACAGTACTTCGACGATATATATTTTTAAATTCTACTGAACTGTTAATATTTTGTTTTTAATTTTCAGTGGACTTGCACTTTAAAGTACTGGTGGCAGTAAAACTTAAAAAAACTGCCAAGCTAAATAGTGTAAATGATCACTGTGACTACTGTATTCCCCACAGACAGTTTTTTTTCTGGCACCAGAGTGATCTTTGATCCAGCTGGCTGCATCTTACCGGAAGGATAGGTCTGCCCCTTGATGACACAATTCAGCAAACATGTGCATAACAAAAGAAAACATGTTCCTTTGAGTATAGATTTCCATAGTTAGCAACAAAGCAAAACAGCACTTAGCAAGCACAGAAAGAAGCATAGAAGCCAAGGTGCTTCTTTTACAGTGATCACAAGTGACCAGTGTGCTGAATTGTAGGCTACCCTGACCTTTATAGGATTGCTCAGGATCACTCATTTGCCTGTTAGTTAAGCCATGTTCTCACAAATTATTCACAACAATTTGTTTCCACTCCTGCTACTTCACACTTTAATCAATAAGTACAGTCCTGGCCAGAAGTTTTGAGAGTGATGCAAATATTAATTTGCACAAAGTCTGCTGCTTTAGTATTTTATGATCTTCTTGTCAGATGTTACTATGGTATACTTAAGTATCATTACAAGCATTTCATGTCAAAAGCTTTTATTGACTTCTACCAGTAGCTGCCTCATTTCCGATCCTCGGCTTATATTCGAGTCAATACTTTTTCCCAGTTTTTTGTGGTAAAATTAGGTACCTCGGCTTATATTCGGGACGGCTTATACTCGAGTATATACGGTACATTAAGTATTTGCAGTGTTAACCCTTCTTATTCAAGACCACTAAATTTCACCCTGGCATGCTGTCAATCAACTTCTGGGCCACATCCTGACTGATGGCAGCCCATTCTTGCATAATCAATGCTTGGAGTTTGTGGGGGGTTTTTTGTTTTTTTTTGTTCAGCCGCCTCTTGAGGATTGACCACAAGTTCTCAATGGGATTAAGGTCTGGGGAGTTTCCTGGCCATGGACCCAAAATTTCGATGTTTTGTACCCTAAGCCACTTAGTTATCATGTTTGCCTTATGGCAAGGTGCTCCATCATGCTGGAAAAGGTATTGTTTGATTGTTTGTCACCAAACTGTTCTTGAATGGTTGGGAGAAGTTGCTCTTGGAGGATGTTTTTGTACCATTCATTATTCATGGCTGTGTTCTTAGGCAAAATTGTGAGTGAGCACACTCCCTTGGCTGAGAAGCAACCCCACACATGCATGGTCTCAGGATGCTTTACTGTTGGCATGACACAGGACTGATGGTAGCGCTCACCTTTTCTTCTCCGGACAAGGTATTATACAGATGCCCCAAACAATCGGAAAGGGGATTCATCAGAGAAAATGACTTTACCTCAGTCCTCAGCAGTGCAATCCCTGTACCTTTTGCAGTAGATCAGTCTGTCCCTGATGTTTTTTCCTGCACTCACGCCTGCCTGCTGCCATTCCTGAGCAAGTTCTGCACTGGTGGTGCCCCGATCCTGCAGCTGAATCAACTGTAGGAGACGGTCTTGGTGCTTGCTAAACTTTCTTGTGTGCCCTGGAGCCTTCTTCACAACAATTGAACCTCTCTCCTTGAAGTTCTTGATGATCCGATAAATTGTTGATTTAGGTGCAATCTTAGTAGCAGCAATATCCTTGCCTGTGAATCCCTCTTTGTGCAAAGCAATGATGACTGCACGTGTTTCTTTGCAGGTAACCATGGTTAACAGAGGCAGAACGATGATTTCAAGCACGACCCTCCTTTTGAAGCTTCCAGTCTGTTATTCGAACTCAGTCAGCACGACAGAGTGGTCTCCAGCCTTGTCCTCGTCAACACTGACACCAGTGTTAAAGAGAGAATCACTGACATGATGTCAGCTGGTCCTATTGAGGCAGGGCTGAAATGCAGTAGAAATTTTTTTTGGCGTTTTTGTCATTTTCATGGCAAGAGGGACTGGAGGAGCATATGCAAATTGTCATCACAAACTGAAGCAGCAGACTTTGTGGAAATTAATATTTTTGTAATTCTCAAAACTTTTGCCCAGGACTGTAGAAAATATTTTAAAAAAACAGGCAAACATTATTTCAGCTTTCTCTACTATACACAGTATCTCACAGAAGTGAGTACACCCCTCACATTTTTGTAAATATTGTATTATATCATTTCATGTGACGGCACAGAAGAAATGACACATTGCTACAATGTAAAGTAGTGAGTGTAAACCTTGTATATCAGTGTAGAGTTGCTGTCCCCTCAAAATAACTCAACACACAGCCATTGATGTCTAAACCGCTGGCAACAAAAGTGAGTACACCCCTAAATGAAAATTTCCAAATTGGGCCCAATTAGCCATTTTCCCTCCCCAGTGTCATGTGACTCGTTAGTGTTACAAGGTCTCAGGTGTGAATGGGAAGCAGGTGTGTTAAATCGCTCTCACTCTCTCATACTGGTCACTGGAAGTTCAACATGCCACCTCATGGCAAAGAACTCTCTGAGGATCTGCAAAAAAGAATTGTTGCTCCACATAAAGATGGTCTAGGCTATAAGAAGTTTGCCAAGACCCTGAAACTGTCAGAGAAAGGAGGGGAGAAGTGATCTTTATTGAACAAATTGTTATTAACCACCTCCGGGCAGCAATATGTATATATACGATGGCCCGCAGAAGTGGTTAAAACTATGTCATAGCAATAAGGTTAGTGTAAAAAAAAAAAAAAAAGTCCCCTGCCCCCCATGTGCAGGCACATACATGCGTCGGTGCGCCTATGTGCAAAAACGACAATTACGCTACACATGCTTTTTCCCCCCCAAGCATGTTATTTAAAATGAATTGTATATTTTAATATAGACCTTTAGGCTTTATTTAAAGACCTGCTCCATGCTGAACAATACTTTTTTTTTGCATTGGTACATGTCCCCCAATGGCACTGTCGAGCTACTCATACCAAAATTTTGAAAATTTAGCTTGAAAAAAGCCATAAAAAAATTACAAGATTTAGCTCACATAGACTTGAATGAGTATGGGTTTCATGAATTTCAGATTGGGTTCGAAAGATAATTTTGGAAACTGAATCCAGGCTAGTTCGTTCAACACAGCTGACAAGTACTGTGGACATTAACAGAGCCAGCGCTGACTAGCTGAGAATGTTGTCCTTACCACTTCCATTCTGTGAAGAGGATTATAAAAAGCCAATATTAAAACAGTTACAGGTACAAATGCAAATGGAAAATGAGGCTAAATACATCTGATTGTCTACCATGGATTTTGGTACTCTGTTAGTAGTCCTAGCACCTGCAAAGTACCATAACCCATGGAAGCCAATCATATTTATTGTATTCCTAATTTGAGCACATCTAACTGAAATAAGCTCAACAGAGAGAGGGCAAGCTATGAAAATTGACTCAGAGGGTGAATCTTCCTCTGACACCTGAGAAAGAGTCTCTCCCTGGCAGATGACACTGATTATACAGAAAAAAGGCTTCCAAGTTAAGGATATCATAATCGTTCTGTGTTAAGTTCCACCAGCGTGCACACAAACACTGGTACGCAGGTCCTTCAAACTGCTCTTCTTCTATGCATCAATGCTCTGCCAGTTGGCAACCTCAAGCCAGGAAGCTGTCAGTGTCAATTGAGCTGAGGCTATACAGTTCTTGCTGCTGAACGGGCATCCTCTGTTTCCAAAGCATGGGAAAAAAATCCTCTGCTCTCTTTCCATTTGAGTTGGCGACTTCCACTGACTGCAGCCTAAAGGAGCTGTAAATCGGTCTTAACAAAAGCGTTCTGTGGCTGAGTTCTGGCTGGGACCCATGTCAACAGATTCCAGGGTCACAGGTCACACTAACTAACATCTATTCCCAGCAGAGCTTGCTCTCAGCGCAGCCTGGAAGTAGTACAAATTTGGAATTTTTGTCTAATCCCCCGAGATATTCATGATCCATCCACATGTTTCTGCTCAATTAGAAACAATTCTCACTTTGCACCACGTGAGAGGCCCCTTTGGACATTATGTTCAATCAAAAGAGTGACCTCTGAGCTAGACACGTACAGGCAGGCAGTCAACCGTATTATTTATACTAGTACAAAATAGGTTGATAGATACAAAGACAGATGAAAAGACTATATGTGTGTGTGTGCGCGTGTATATATATATATATATATATGTGTTTATATATATATATTAGGGCTGTGCAAATTAACGATTAATTTCTCGATTAATCGTTAATCTTTTTGATCGATTAAACATTTTTTGAAACTTTCTGCACGGGCGCCAGCCAAGGCATTGGCCCATACACATACAGCACAGCAATTAAGTCATAAAATGAACTAGGACCACACTAATCCAGCACGTTATTATTCTGAGTTGTCCCTCAGAATAATAACAAACATACACATATACACACATACATACACTATATTGCCAAAACTATTGGGACACCTGCCTTTACACACATATGAACTCTAATGGCATCCAAGTCTTAGTCCATAGGGTTCAATACTGAGTTGGCCCACCCTTTGCAGCTGTAACAGCTTCAACTCTTCTGGGAAGGCGTCCACAAGGTTTAGGAGTCAGGTCTGGTTGTCCCAATTTCTTTTAAAAGCTCTAATCTGGTAGAAAGGATTGTTGACAAGGTTCTTGTTGAGCAGTCATGATGTAGTCACATTACACTGGGAAGAAGTTTGCTGCAAAAGTCACTGAGCAGACATGACACAGGGAGTCACAGTGTTGTCAATCATCCTCTATCAGCAGAAAGAGATCCCGATGTCAGTGAAGGGTTACTGAATAGAAAAAAAAAAAAACATTTCCCTTTGAAAAGCATTGGGACATTACTATTGGCTATTTCAATTTGCAATAGCCAATAGTAAACTAGCATTGTACCCGCCCTCTGCTGCAGTTCCCCATCAGGTCCATCAGCAGAGGGCGGGTACATTCGGCCGAACATGCTGAGCATGTTCGGCCGACCCGAAGCCACACGAAGCAAGCCGATGTACGGCTGATTTCAGCCGAAGTACGGCTGAAATTAGCCGTACCAGCCTGAAGTGAATAGCCGAACAGTGTTCGGCTCACTTCAGATCGGTCATTCACTCGGCTGCCCTCGGCAGCTTCGTGAATAGACCCCTTAGTGCCTGATAAATGTGAAAGGTAAGGCACATTGATTAAGGGTAGGACATATGAAAAAAATTGCTTCAAGACTTCAACTTTAATCTTACCTTAAAATTACGTCATATTTCCAGGAATGACAGCTCTACTAAGTACAGATATGGAAACTATTAACTGAGATGATCATATCCTGGAATATATATATATGTATATCGCACACACAAATACATACATATATACACTATATTGCCAAAAGTATTGGAACGCCTGCCTTAACACGCACATGAACTTTAATGGCATCCCAGTCTTAGTCCGTAGGGTTCAATATCGAGTTGGCCCACCCTTTGCAGCTATAAACAGCTTCAACTATTCTGGGAAAACTGTCCACAAGGTTTAGGAGTGTGTCTATAGGAATGATTGACCAGTCTTCCAGAAGCACATTTGTGAGGTCAGGAACTGATGTTGGACGAGAGGGCCTGGCTCGCAGTCTCCGCTCTAATTCATCCCAAAGGTATTGAGGTCAGGACTCTGTGCAGGCCAGTCAAGTTCCTCCACCCCAAACATGCTCATCCATGTCTTTATGGACCTTGCTTTGGTCATGTTGGAACATGAAGGGGCCATCCCCACAAAGTTGGGAGCATGAAATTGTCCAAAATGTCTTGGTATGCTGATGCCTTAAGAGTTCCCTTCACTGGAACTAAGGGGCCAAGCCCAACCCCTGAAAAACAACCCCACACCATAATCCCCCCTCCACCAAACTTTAAACTTGGCACAATGCAGTCAGGCAAGTACCGTTCTCCTGGCAACCGCCAAAACTCTGGCGTGATTCGTCACTCCAGAGAACACATCTCCACTTCTCCAAAGTAAAGTGGGGGTGTGCTTTACACCTACGCTGCTTTCTATGCACTGTTGTTGTGTCAATCTGAAGGCCACACAAATTTTGGAGGTCTCCAGCTATTAACTCTGCAGACAGTTGGCGACTTCTGCGCACTGTGCGCTTCAGCATGTGCTGACCTCGCTCTGTCATTTTACCTGGCCTACCTCTTTGTGGCTGAGTTGCTGTTGTTCCCAGTTGCTTCCACTTTGTTATAATACCACTAACAGTTGACCATGGAATATTTAGTAGCAAGGAAATTTCACAGATGGACTTATAGTGCAATATAGTGTATATACATACACAGACATGAAAGCAAGTGTGTTCATTTGTACCATTACAGCTCATTGAAACATTGTTTAATTCCTCCTGAAAAGTGATGAATTCAAAAGCAATTGTCTCATGTATACCTGCATGGCTTTAGTAAAGGCAAAAGTAAAAATAAATACATTATTGCATGCGTCAAATAGCCCTTTATTAGAAACAGTGTCACATGCGTCAAATAGCCAATTAGAAAAAGCATCACAAGCATCAAATAGCCCATTAGAAACACAGTGTCACATGCGTCAAATAGCCTAGGCTATTTGACGCATGTGACGCTGTATTTCTAATAAATGAACACTAAGATGTGAACGTTATTTCCCTAGAACTGGTGGTCATCTATTGGTATGTACCACAGTATGACAAACTTTTATTTACAAAGAGTTAGAAAAACAAAGGAATAAAAACTACTAATGGGATGTATTTGTTAAAGTGAGTTGATCAATAGGGCATGAAAAAAGAGAACTGGCTAAAACAAATATTTGTGAAAGCGAAAATAAATTTCAACTCCAGGAACTCCGGGCAAACGGCTAAATATACAAATTAAATACATATATGAGAGCTATTTCATCTGCCAAAGAATTTGAATTTTTGTTCATCCAGTTCTGAGATTAACCAGCTCTGCTATACAGCACAGCCCAGTCTGGTAGGACAGAAGACCTGATTTTTCACTGCAACTAAAAGGTAAACTCAAGGAATATATAAAAAAAAAAATTATTAATGCAGCTCTGTAATCAATAATACATGTATTACATGTATTTTTTTTAAGTATCTAAATTTGACCTGGTATCAGCCGTTTGCAGTCCCTGTGCCCACGCCAATTAACTCCTGTGCTGATAAGCATGGCGACAGGAAAAGCAATTGACAGAGAGGTGAGCTCATCACTGTGCTGCTTATCCTTGTACTGTCTCGCTACAGGCTGGGGTGGGATCAGAGGAACTGTGATGAATAATGCCAGCCATCAGAGTGAGAATATTTAGTGGCAGAAAAAAAAAAAAGTATTGTGCGGGAAATCTGTGGATTGAAAGTGAATACTGCAACAATATCCGATGTTATTTTTATCTTTTTTGGGCCTTTTTATTTTTAATCTTATGTTCTTTTCTGAAAACAGAATTTTAGAAATGTCTGTGAATTTATTAAAAAGAAAAAAATATCACATGTATTTAAGTATTCAAACCCTTTACTCACGACTTTGTTGAAGAACCTTTGGCAGCAATTACAGCCTTGAGTCTTTTTGAGTATGACGTAACCAGCTTTGCACACCTGGATTGAAGGATTTTCTGCCACTCTTCTTTGCAAATCCTCTCCAGCTCAGTAAGGTTGGATGGGGAACATTGGTGGTCAGCCATTTTCAGATCTTTCTAGAAATGTTCAATAAGGTTCAAGTCAGGGCTCTTGCTTGGTCACTCTAGGACATTGACAGAGTTGTCCCTAAGCCACTCCTGTGTTGTCTTGGATGTGTGCTTAGGATCGTTGTCATGTTGGAAGGTGAACCTTTGGCCCAGTCTGAGGTCCTGAGCGCTGTGGAACAGATTTTTATTGAGGATATCTCTGTACTTTGCTCCATTCAGCTTTCCCTCAACCCTGACCAGTCCCTGCTGCTGAAAAACAGCATGATGCTGCCACCACCATGCTTCACTGTTGGGATGGTATTGGGCAGGTGATGAGCGGTGCCTGGTTTTCCTCCAGACATAACATTTAGAATTGAGGCCAAACAGTTCAATCTTGGTTTCATTAGACCAGAGAATCTTGTTCTTGAGAATCTCACAGTTGGGGAGTCCTTCAGGTGCTTTTTTGTA
This sequence comes from Nanorana parkeri, assembly GCF_000935625.1. Lineage (NCBI taxonomy): Eukaryota > Metazoa > Chordata > Amphibia > Anura > Dicroglossidae > Nanorana > Nanorana parkeri. The sequence continues at coordinate 1,126,129 of NW_017306516.1, read as the reverse complement.
AACTCCAAGTGGGCTTTCTTGCACTGAGGAGAGGCTTCTGTCTAGCCACTCTGCCATAGAGGCCAGATCGGTGGAGGGCTGAAGTGATGGTTGTCCTTCTGGAACTTAGTCCCATCTCCACACAGAATCTCTAGAGCTCAGTCAGAGTGACCGTCGGGTTCTTAGTCACCTCTCTTACTAAGGCTCTTCTCCCCCGATTGCTCTGTTTGGTCGGGCGACCAGTTCTTGGAAGAGTCCTGGTTGTGCCAAACTTCTTCCATTTGAGAATTATGGAGGCCACTGTGCTCGTGGGAACCTTCAGTGCAGCAGAACTTTTTTGTAGCCTTCCAATAATCCGCTCTCTGAGCTTGCATGCAGCTCACTCAAAACTGTGACCGCCACCCCTCAATCCTACCCCAATCAGTGGCAGCAGTTGTGGCGAGGGCATTCCCTGCCTCTTTGTGAGGTATATCTGTGGGGCTGCCACAACTGATTGTGCCAGGAAGGGGTTTTAAACGGGCTTAGGCAAGCTCAGGCGAACTGGGATCGCACCAAGCCCAGACTCACACTTGTGTTTAATGGTAAATGATGCTACTGAAAAAGAGAGCAATCTCTTGCGTTGTTCTCGTCATGTAAAACTGTCTGAGACAGGCAAGTATTTGATTTATAAGATTAATAACCCTTCCGTTACTTTTTTTTTTGTATGCTTAAATGCCCAGACCAATTCTAGCAGTGTCTGTATACGCCTGTTTACTTAACAATACCTCTATGAATAATTTGTCTGTTCAACTGGGGGTCTGAAAACCAGAAACACACACATTTGTGCACTCGAAGTTCTTTGCTAAAAAGTTCATATTCTCATTGCAAGGGGCATGTTACATTCAGACTTAAAAAGGCATATTGTGGTCTCAAAGGTGTTAATAAAATGGTGCAGTGGGCAGCATTGAATGTGCTGTAGCAACCAGTCAGTAGTCACCATTCAATTTCTCTTTGTTAGGGTGACTTTATGAGCACATTCCAAAAATGAGATAAAACACACAAATGTGTGTGTAGTCTTAGAAGCATTTGGCGCCTCCTATTTCTCATTTCTAGGATAGTAAACATATTACAAAATCAGACACGTGCTTTCCTCAGCAAAAGATGAGCGAGGCTTTCCATATGTCTGACACGTTCAGCTGACACCAAAGAGGTCTCTGCCACGATAGGCCATTTACCACTCCAGCCTCTTAAACTCACACTGACAAGCAGTTCAAGGTCTTGTAAACCCTAATGACAGTTCACAAACTGCAGCCGCTCTACAACTCCTTAAAAAACATGAGCTTGTGTAATTGTAATATACAACTGTTGCAACTAGATAAGTTCTGACAGCCACAGATAAGAGCTCTTGCAGCTGAGATAAGTTCTGTTTAATTCATCTCCACAACACAAAATGAACACAGGATCCAGAAATGGCCAAGTGCCCAGCTTAAAAAGTATAGGGGGTGAAAGGCGCAATGAAATAATACAGGATGTGAATTAGCAACTCTTGACAATGAACAGGAACTTTGAATATTATCAGCTGACATTCAAATGCCGCCTCTTCTAATAACTAAACTATGAGAAATATGATAAACAATGTCAGAAACCATTTTGAAGTAGCTGTATGGGTTAACGCATACATTATGTGAGGGGAATTTATCAAAACGGGAGCAGCCAAAATCTGGAGCAGCTACAGGTGAAACTCGAATAATTAGAATATCGTGCAAAGTTCATTTATTTCACTAATGCAACTTAAAAGGTGAAACTAATATATGAGATAGACTCATTACATGCAAAGCAAGATAATTCAAGCCGTGATTTGTCATAATTGTGATGATTATGGCTTACAGCTTATGAAAACCCCAAGAACCCCAATTCCACAACCTCAAAAAAGTACATTTTTACATGCAATCAATAAAACAAGGATTGTACATAGAACAATATCGGACCTCTGAAAAGTACAAGCATGCATATGTACTCAGTACTTAGTTTGGGCCCCTTTTGCAGCACTTACTGCAATTACTTTTGCACAATATTCTAATTATTCGAGTTTCACCTGTATGCATGATTGGTTGCCGTGCACAGCTGCTCCCGATTTTGTCCACTCCAGTTTTGATAAATTCCCCCCCATGTGTTGCTACATAATGCCTGGCTTAAAAGAGAATTGTACCTTTGGTACAGTAGCTCTTTAATGCCCCCACCCCCAGAGTGCGTTATAATATTTACCTCCATTCCCATTGCTGCAATATTCACTGTGTAATTTTTTTCGGCGCATTCTACCCATTCAAGGTTATCCTATAGGAAGAACTTTTTCAATAGAAAGTCTGTTTAGCCGCACAGTGATGATCGCTAGAACAGGAAGACGTGATTTAACCAGGTGGGCTGAACTCAGGGCAAGGGGGAGTGGGGTTTGGTTCATTAAAGCATAACTATACCAAAAGCTCTAACCTACCTCACAAATAAAGAGCCCTGTTTGACTTTTGTTCTGTATCGCTTTCTGTAAGCTGAAATTTATTGTTATAATTTAACTGGTTAAAATTCATAGCCACAGAACATTAAACTTATATCAAATCAAGTAAGCATATTATGAAAACTGAATTAACAGATGAAGAAACTTCATTTTAAAATGACCAGTATATCCAAACATGTAAAAAGCTGTCTATGCAGTATATGCATGTTTTGTGTTTTGTAACTACAAACTATTGTTTTCTGATACAGGACACATAGAAGCACAGGACAGAGGTACACAGAAGAGTGATGGCAGAAAAAGATGAAGTGGTCCATCAAGTCTGCCTTGTTTGCCTTTTTGTTACAGCACAAGCATGTTTAAATTCCCTTACTGTTGATTGACTGACAGCTGTTCCAAGCATTACCTATTCTTTCAGGTAAATAATACTTTCTATTGATAGTTCTGAATCTGCCTCCTGCATAAGGTCATGTCCCAGTGTTCTTGATCTAAGATTCATACTGAAAATACTGCCCTCCTAAACTATATTCACACCCTTAATGTATTTTAAAGGTTTTAAACACGGGATTGAAAAAGAGGACTATTTTTCACTGATCTGCCAGCGCTAGAGTTGCCCATTTCATGCCAACCCCGCCACTCATTAGAGGCCTAAATAGGAAAATCCCTAAATAGGAAAAGCTTTTTAAAATCCCTTGCCACACCATCCACCCCCCATAGAGTCATAACTGGAGTTTGGCTTTAACAGCCTTAGAGATAAGAACATGGATGTCCAACTACATGTTTGATCAACAAAATATTTCAGAACACCCAAACGGTGTTGCCTAAAAGAAGACTTTTTTTAAAGAGTGTGACTACGAAAACAAATATCTACAGATTATTATAAAATGTGGATGTAAACATATAGACCCCATTTGAAAATCCCATTGACAACATACAGCAAACATTGAAAGGAGTTTCCTAAAATTGTATAAATGCAGACCAGTTATGGCAAACGGGTTAAAGTTTCTTTCTTAATGGAACATTTCCAATTTTCCAATATATATAGAAACACCTTTATTTACTGCTGCATAAAAGAAAATCACTCTTCCTACAGGTTTCACATCTTCCCATCTGAATAAGATTGACCATCACAAATGGATTTAAATAACTTTCCAAGTGATGCACTTTGTACACATAGCTGTCATAATTCAGTTTAAGACTGGATAAATTCCAATAAACAATGCCATTCCGCATGTCTCAACAGCAAACAGTCACTAATACTACTAGTCATACGGAGCCCATGGATAATACTAACTGCATAATTGGTTACACAATAGTATGCATCACAATGGTCACATGCTCTATCCAATATATTCTCAAATGTCACCTGTACTGTGTGTAATGTGTAAATCTATGTTGTTTTGGTCTACATACTATAAATAAGTCCCAATTCCACACATAAGAATCACAGAGATGGCTGTATCTTACCCATATCCCAGAACCAGCCACCAGAATGTTAACTTGGGATAAGTATCCAAAATAATCCCAACAAATAGCACCATTGGTAGAGGGGAATCACCAACAAAAACATCCTGGGTGTGATAAGGAAGAACAGCCACAGGTCCTCATGCAACAAATGGGCATTCAATTGACACTTTTTGTCAATATGTATATGTATTTGAAGGTCTGTACACTGTATGGAGTGCAGGTGAATCTCTAACACTTGATGTCCACTTACATGTTACATTTCCCCAGTTCCAGCACCTTTCCAGTAGGAGAACGTCTAATGTGATGACAACATTGCTGGGCGGGACTGTGAAACGTGGGCATATGGAATGCTGAAGGTTCAAAGCAGCTTCTTAGAAAATAACATACACATAAGGCACACTATAGGTATATCACTGATCTGTATGTTTAAAACCACAAAAAAAAAAGAAATAAACAAGAATAATGAGTATTCCCATGAGACGCATATCAATTTCAATTCTTTTTTTTGTTAATCTTTTTGTACAAATTGTTCAGGGGTATGAAAAAAATGCATATATTGAATCTTGAACTCCCAGAAGTCACATCCAAAATGTGATCAGAGACTCAAAATTTCATGAAAATAGGTGAACATACTTAATTGTTACCTGGCTTGGCATGTCTAATTCCTCCTGTATAAAAAAAAAATCCAAATTACTATTCTTGGGCTGAGGTCAATGTGTCATTGAAGATGGAAGGGAAATAGGGTATACAGATAGAGTGGGGAGGGTCAAATGTTTGCATGTAAAATAGTTGCAGAAATAAAAGTAGTGCTATAAGAAGATATGCCAGAATTTAGTGAAAGAGTTGTGCCCATTGCTGGAGGCTGTAAAACACCTCCCTGTGTGCATTTTGGGTTTGATGAATCACCACCCATGTGTTCTACCAAACTATTAGAATCTGTTGCTTTCCATGTGATGGAAAATTAGGAGATATGTCCTGTTGCACAGCGCTCAAATGGGGAGGGGAAAGGGGGGGGGGGGGGGTAGGGGGAG
>NW_017306516.1:1114218-1121085 GCF_000935625.1 Nanorana parkeri | reverse complement strand
TGTTGCACACGGCTAAAAGGGGGGGGGGAAAGGGGGGGGGGTGTTAAGAGGAAAGGGTTTGGTGAGGGGTTTGATATTTGAGGGAGTATGCACAGGAAATAGGCAACTCAGTGTGCTGCTTCACGTCTGTACTGACCAGGGTGCTCGTAATTTGCCAAGTGAACAGAGGTGTGAGGGGAAGCGCTCAAACTAAGTTGTACCTGTCTAGCAGGTGGGGGGTCAGACTGGTTGAGGGGAGATGGTGCACTGGAGTATGGGACCGCTTGAGCGTAAACCGGGTGATGGTGAGGCAGGAGTAGGAAAGGTGGGTGTTGGGGAGGGCAGACCCTGGGGGTCAGGTCGGGGGGCAAGACCAGAAGCACAGAGAAAAGCAAAAACCAAGAGAGAGGGCCGTGTGAGATCAGTGACAGTTGGCATAAAAAAATGTGTACATAACCACTCACCACAAGGAAAGTGGTGGCGTGCAGTCATCAAGGGAATGTTGGTGTTGAAGTTGGACTTTTCGTGAGGATGGTCGATCTGGATGGTTGATGGGTGGGTAAGACGTTGCTGGTGTCAGATCGTCAAGGTGACCGGGCGGTGGCTGAGACAGCCAATCTTGAGCTCTATGGAGGTTAAAGGGGAGCGGGTGTGCTGTAGCCACCAGGTTCTTTTGCTGTTCAGCTTGTCAGGCAGGGATGAGGCGATCATTTTCCACTGGCCCGGTTGCTTGCTGTAGTGTATGCATCTGCCATTGCCACTGTGCTCCCTGGGCGATTCAGGGAGGTGAGCTCGTCGGCTCTGGAGTTTGGCATGGTTGCAGCGAGGACCAGTAACTGCTTACCTCCCCACCTGAATGTGGATTGGGAATGGCTGGTGCGTGGGCTGGGAAGTCCTTGCTGAGGTGTTTTTTATCCTTATTGCACAGTCTCTCAGGGCTAGGTGTGGGCAGAGAAAATGGTTGACACCCATAGGGTGAATCGCCAGGCATCTAAGGGCACCAGGGACAGCATCCCCTCTCCATCATGCACCAATTGTTGGCCTTTTGAGGCTGCCTCCCTGGGTGCCCTGCAAGACCTTCCCAGTGCTCCAAGCTTTTCTTGTTTCCTCAGACTCCACACGTGGGGTTTCAGGTACTCAGAGGTCCACTTTGAACTTTGATTCCTTCCACTCAGCTATGGACAGCTTTTTTCCCATATTGAGAAAGCCTTATTGGAGGGTATCACTAAAAACCGCCCTCACTCCTATGCCCTCTTATTCCAAAGTTTCTGATGAGGAACATAGTGCGGTTGCTGATGCTGTTCCCCAGGCGTTGGTTGATCGGAGCCTGTCACCTTTGATAGGTAGGATGAGCTGCCAGTTGCTAGATCAGAGATCAGTGCAGGAAAAAGAGCTGGTGCCTGAGCTTATCAAGACTGTTCAAGAAACTCCTAATTGAACAGTCCATGGATGCTACCAAGGATTCTGTATTGCCGTTTGGCAGCCACAAACATAAATGGTCTTTTAAGGTTTTTCCATACAATCCATTTTTTTGATGACTAACTACAAAGACTGGTCTCACCAAGCTCAGCCTTTTACGCTTTTTCCCAGTGGACCCCTCCCGAGGTGTATTGTGCAAGCATGTACTTAGCTCCCAAGTGCATGACTTTAAATTTTTCTAGATTAAAACTCATGTGCCACATTGCTGAGCATTTTCCAATTTTGTTGAGATCTTGCTGTAGTGATTCTATGTCCTGTTGCAAACTTATTGCCCTACATAATTTTGTGTCATCAGTAAACACAGACAGTGACCTATTTATTCCCACCCCTATATCATTTATGAACAGGATAAACAGAATAAGCCCCAGGACTGAACCCTGAGACAGGCCACTCACTACTTTGGTCCAATGTAAGAATGATCAGTTTATCCCTACCCTCTGGATGCAGTCCTGCAACCAGTTTTCTACCCATGTGCACACAGTTTATTGAATGCCAATCAACCTTAGTTTGTATATCAACCATTTGTGGGGCACTGTATCAAACGCATTTGCAAAGTCTAAATAGTTGACATCCACTGGCATTCCTCTATCCACCCTGCAACTTAATTCCTCATAGAATGTTAGTAGATTTTTCTGGCAAGAGTGGCCTTTCAAAAACCCATGTTGGTTAGTACGTATGATACAGTTTTCACACTCAAACTTTTGAATATAGTCCCTGACCATTCCCTCAAAAACTTTGATTATTATTGATTTAAGGCTGACTGGTCTGTAGTTTCCAGGTATACAGCTTGCTCGTTTTTTGAATATCAGCACCACATTTGCTTTCCTACAATGCTCTAATACCTTTCCCCTAAAAACAGGAGAGATGAAAGTGTTTAAAACCTCTGCTTTCTCCCTATCACTTGTAACCAGCTTTCCCTGCTCATTGTTTATGGGGCCTATGTGCTCCCTCTTTATTTTGTTACTATTTATGTATTTGTAGAATTTCTGGAGGTTATGTTTACTTTCTATATCGATCTGTTCCTCATAGCCTATTTTTGCTGTTCTAATGGCTTTTTTTTTGCATTCCTTGTAGTGCTTGAATGCCATTTGTGACCCTTCCATCTTATGTTTTTTAAAGGATGATTGTTTTCTCAATTATTCATCTTTTAACTTTTAACCACCCTGGTTTACCTTTTAAAGTTTATTAGTTAATGGTATACACTGGTGATTATTGTTGTTTAATACGGTCTTAAAGCATATTAAACAGAAGACTGATTCTTTGTTCATCACCCCAGATAGTCCCAGGAAGGGACAGGTTCGTCCTCCTCCTCGACCACTATATCCAGGATTCATCAGACGGTGGTGGCTTTTCATCACCAGACTGGAGTTGCCCAAGTTTGTAAGGCTGCCTGCTTTCTGGTCTTCTGTCCACACTTTCTCTAAATTCTATAGGGTGAATATTGCGAGTTTCGTCCGCAAGGTCTTGCAGGCAGCCGTGCGAGCGTCTCATTCGATTATGGGTAAGGTATGGTTAACCCACCCTCTATTTTCACTGCTTTAGGACATCCCGTTGGTCAGGATCCTAGGAATCCTTCAAATAAGTGCCCTTCAATGAACAGAAGAGAAAGCAGGACTTTTGTACTCACCATAAAATCCTTTTCTATACGTTAATTGAAGGACACAGCACCCACCCTCATGTTGACTTACTGTGTTGCTATTTGTTTATTGCTTGCTACTAACTGAGTTGATTGTTGCAGTCTGTTTTGCTCTTTTTTTGCCCAGCGTCCTACACCTGCAGGTAATGTTATAACCCATCGATCAAGGTCCTAAGGATCATGCTTGTCCTTCAATGAGCAAAGTGAAAAGGATTTTACGTTGAATACAAAATTCCTATTTTCAGGGCTCAAAATTTCCACTAGCCTGCTCGCATTTGCCGAGTAAAAAAAGGTGAGGGCGAGTGGAAATTTGGTCCAACTCTGGCCCGCGAGCCGGTACTATGTGGCCTTGCGGGGTGGGGGTTGTAACGTTGAGAAGTGTATTATTGTGTTTTAAGCTGGCCATACCATACACCTTACAATCATCGTACGACTTTCGTTATGCGATGGTTGTAAGGTCATTAAAATCTCGTGCGATCTGCCCATCTTGGACAGGCAGATTGTACTTGCGATGATTGCAGTGCTAACTTGAGCACATTGGCCCGTGCAGCATTCGTCTGCCGACCATGCCACCAAAAATCGTACGATTTTCGGCAGGTTTTCCAGCGATTATCGTACAATAATCGGCAGGTGTATGGGCACCTTTAATGTATGTGTATATTAAGCCCATTCACACCTACAGTATATGTCAGGTCTGATTAGAGATTCCTGTGTCAGGAACTTGCGTTTTCCTGCAGCAGGAATCCCTAATCTGCCGTTTACAAGCGGCAAATATCATAAGAATTATCATAAGATTATTTAAGAGGGTGTGTTTAGGGGCGGAGTTAAGGCCGGGGCAGGGTTAAGGCTGTCACACACTGCCCGCAAAGCAGCGCGAAGCGGTGGCGCGCTGCCTTTGCGAGCCGTGTGTCATGTCATTTTCCCCTGGGCACCTCATCTGGCGAGAGTTCGCGGAGCTGAGCGCGCCGAGATGAACAATTTCAACTTCCACCAATCGGCTCGCGCGTAAAAAACGGTGTGATGGGATGCGACGTCTGGCCTGTTGTTAAGCACGAGCTGATTGGCTGAAGGTGCAGTCAATCATCTGACTGCACTCAGCTCACACACTGCACGCAAAGCTCTGTGCCGGATAGCTTTGCTTCGCTCTTTCATCACCGTTCCGTGCACGTTCTTCCCCAGCCTTCTGTCACTTCCACTTCATCACGTCCCAAGAACACCGTTATCAAGACCATAGGCAGCTTCTTCACTAGCCCCTTGGCACACACAGCATTCAGTTTATATTGATTCTTCATCCATCCCTTCACTTGCTGGGAGACACTGAACACATCTCGCATAGCTAACATTCCAAGAGGGCACTCCATGTCAGAACCCCGGCTCCTCAAGTAAGTCCTCAATCCTTTGTTTTTCGATGAATTTTTGTTCTCTCCACCCGTCACACATAGCGCTGTTTGTTCCTATACCCTCCACACTCCCAGGATTTGCGCTCTTATTGCCTCTTTTACTGCTTCGCGTGCAGTGTGTCACGGCCTTAAGGGTTAGGTGGGGCAACTGGTGGGAAGTGACTCCTAAGGCCTGGCTAGTAGCTCAGGACTTGACACTCTCAAGAGGTCAACAACAAGGGGTCAACAACATTACAATGGCACAAGCCTGTGAACGGAACAACATTATACATACAGGTGAAACTCGAATAATTAGAATACCGTGCAAAAGTAATTTCAGTAAGTGCTGCAAAAGGGGCCCAAACCAAGTATTGAGTACATATGCATGCTTGTACTTTTCAGAGGTCCGATATTGTTCTATGTACAATCCTTGTTTTATTGATTGCATGTAATAATCTACTTTTTTGAGGTTGTGGATTTGGGGTTTTCATGAGCTGTAAGCCATAATCATCACAATTATGATCAATCACAGCTTGAATTATCTTGCTTTGCATGTAATGAGTCTATCTCATATATTAGTTTCACCTTTTAAGTTGCATTAGTGAAATAAATGAACTTTGCACGATATTCTAATTATTCGAGTTTCACCTGTATCTGTCCATCAGCCGTTTGCTAAAACTTCACTCTGCCGCAGAGCTATTAGCACTGATTTGACTCATCAGGCTGGACAAACAGCAGGTTTCCGTGCTTGCCATTGTGGTTCCTCCTTATGACTCAGAAAGTGCAGAGCGCAAAAGGGATGCAACTGTTGGCAGGAGGAACCACAGTGACCGGTGGGGGACACACTATTCTACACACCCAAACGAAACGGACCAAAGTAGACATATGTATATGAGATATGTTTTCTTCACAGGTTAGCACTTTGATAGCAAAGAGGTTCAAGCACAAGATTTTCTTATGATCGAAGTTTAGGTACAAGGGGTTCCTATGTTTGAGGTGCTAATGCTAGGTTGCTCTGCCTTTAATGTCATCACAGTAGTTTCTATGTTTTTTTAGCAAAAGTAAATAATAAAGGCAACAAACTTCTGTTTGCTCAGAAGAGTAAAGGCTCTTTACTATGTAATAATAAATGCACAAGAGAGTAGTTATTAAAATGGAAGTAAACTTTCTACAAAACAAAACTGACAATCAGCAGGCTCTTCTGCCATAAAAAACTATTTTTGATGCATTCAGCAATTTTTTTTTTCCTTACACTGAGCCAGCGTGCCGAGATGAGGCAGCTTCAATGTGTATGCGCAGAATTTACAGCACCAGAGCTTGGCCAATCAATCAAGCGGCTGAAGACTCACAACCAGGAAGAAGTTGGAAGCATGGAAGCCTCGACAAGGGAAAAGTGCAGTGCTGAAGGGGATCAGTTTTGCAGATAAGCCTGCCATAATGTGTTAATATGGTGTGCATACTAGCACAGTATGGCTAAAAGCTTCAGGCTCCCACCCCTTGTTTTTCTCATTGGTCAGCGCGGTCAGAATCGCTTTTCATTGGTCATAGCGGGAATGTGGGGAGCCAAATTAGACGGGGTAATTCCATTTTCCAAAATTCACCTGGGAGAGTGGAATCGCCCTTTAATCCAAAACGGAAAAAAAAAAAACATTGGATATACATGATAGGCTGAGAAACACTTTTCCAAAGAAACCAATTGGATATATGCCTTCATTTTGTAATGTGCGCTAGAAGGAATGACAGCTAGAATCAGACTGGTTGCCAAGGATGACACAGTTTTCTTGTTTACATTATGTGTTTTTCTAAGTGAACACACACACATTCAACTAAAATTTTATGCTGTGAAAGGCTATGGAAACTTTACAATCTGAACATATATTTACCTGGCCCTTATACTGTTCTCATATTCTAGAGTCACATGACCTGAAATGCAAGAGTTGAGGAATACATCTGACACCCGTCCACATTTTATCTGCAGGACAATCCTGATAAGAGACTGGAGGGCCTGCACAAGCTAACATGTGCACTGCAGACAGACACAGCTGGCCTTACCTTAAGATACAAAAGCAGCTTTTAGCGCCTGAAGATAATCGGCAGAAGCCGAACCTCTGCTTGCTGTCAATGTCAGTCAGCACAAATGTAAAGTTCTGCCCAACATGACTGGCCGAAAGGCTGAAAACAGAAGCAGAGACAGAAGACAGCATGTAAGTTAATATCACAAAAGAGTGACAACATAAAAACATGTCAGTGATCACATTTGTTTCAGTAACAAGTATCCAACATACCTCTGAGCTCAGGTTTATTAGGCAGTTTTATGCAAGCCATGATATAGGTGTATTTCCCATACTTAACAGAAAACAGTATATGCCCCACGTGTGTTGCAGACAATATTTT
>NW_017306516.1:1104744-1114146 GCF_000935625.1 Nanorana parkeri | reverse complement strand
AGGTACAAATTCTATTAACATTACATTATTTTCATGTGATCCACTTTTCATGAAACCGCTCCACGGGAAGGTAAGGTGGTTTACAGATAGAGTAGCTAACTTATAGCCAGGAAGTTTTCTATTACTACTATTAGTCCAACACATGGCCTTCTATTCCTTAATGGAAAATCCAAATTTCTATAACAAGGCCAATGTTTCCGCATCTTGGTGCAAATGCTTTCAAACAATTGTTGTTACCAAATGTAAAATAACTGGATGTTATTGCAGGGCATTTAAATTTAGTGACACAATTTCACTTAGCCCTGTAAATATTCACTTGTGTCACCACTCTAAGACTGCCATCTGAACTACAAAACATTTAAACTTCCCACAATGCAATATCATCATTGCTTGTTGGAAGCAGTATATAGTGTAAAACAAGATTGCATGCTTCAAGAAGCAGGGAAAGAGCCACAAAGCACGCAGGGAATGCAGGAAGTTGTTGAAAGTGATGGGCAGATGGAAGGCAGCATTCACTAAGTTTTGATGGTATTGTCAAAAACAAATATAGTACGTTTTCCTATTACAATGCTGATGTTATGATAGTATATGATTTGACTTTAAAACTTTTAAAACATGAGAGCAAATGAAGCATATGCGGGGCAATTGAACATTTCTAAATGTAGGGCCTTTTTATGAAATTTCCCCACTAAGACAAGTTCTGACGACGGCAACCCGCAGATAGGAGTCAGCCATCCGTCCGTTTTTTTCTTAACGGGCGGATGGCAAGAGGTTAAAGATAACCTAGAAAGGGAACAGTTGCTGAGAAAAAAGAAAACGAAGTAGGACTCTGGTTCCCTCTCTACTCTAGTCACTGCAAACTGTGTCATGCAGAAAAAAGTGCAACATGGTATCCTTTGCTCTCCTGGAAAACGAAATATTAACTGCAGAACTATAAGGAAAAAATTCAATCTTGAATCTGTAGTTTTTCCTTAAATGGATTTACCTTTGTCCAAAAGACAACGGTTCTAAAACTTCCTCTTTTTTTGTGACTGTGGTCACCAGGAGGACTGGAAGAGAGGGGAAATAACTTAAACAAAGCCCTGGACAGTGACAAAAACCCAACATGGGTTCCAATCCTCCACCACCATCTAAAACCCACAAAAAAAGTTTCACCGGGCATAAACTTTGACCCCTCTCACACTATTTGTATGAAGTTAATATGCTGTCACCATGTTATTATCTACAATTATCGCCCACAACTCAAAACATTCTCAAACATTCTGACACATTTAGCAGCTGCCGTTAAAACTGGCATTGGGTTATGTGTGAGTCGTCTAGGAACATTTGACTATGAAGCTTGACATACACTATGCAACCTGACTGTACAATCTCTTTTAAGGTGGCCATACACTGTACAACCATCGCAAGACCTAGGTCTTGCGATGGTTGTAAAGTGATTAAAAAAACGTACGATCTGCCCATCTTGGACAGGCAGATCGCACTCTCGATCATCGCAAGCCCGCCCCCGCGTGCGCACACCGGCCAGTTCGGCATTTGTCTCCCGAGCACTGTTCAAACCAGCCGAAAATCGTACGATTCTCGGCTGGTTTTCTAACATGCTCCTTAGACAAAAGACGTGCGACCGTACATTAGAAACGGTCGCACGTCTTCGTTCACACTGTTCGATTCTCGTACGATCGCGGGATTTCTCGCGATTCTCGTACGAGAATCGAGCAGTGTATGGGCACCTTTAGATTTACCAAAGCTATGCAATGGGACACACCTGAATTCATTTAATTTGCATCAAATGAGGCATACCCTTGTTCTACATAGTTGAGGGTAAACTTAAAGGAGAATGTACAAAAACAGTCTGATAAACCTGTGAGCTTTATGTACTTTGTAAAGTGCTGCTGATTTCTGGCTATTCTACAAAATAAATAAATGCATGTTTGAATTCTGATTTCACAAATCACAAACTCTGAAGAATGGAAAACGAAAACTTAAATATTTATATGGAAAGGAAAAAAACATTCAGCCAAACAGAATACAGAGAATCATAACTGCTATGAAAAATATAAAATCTGATTTAAATATGAGCCAAGCCTCATGAATATAATCTAACACCCAGTTAAAACAATGTATCCCACATCTTATAAAACTCTAGCTAGCACATCATCTATGTGAGGCATTCTTGTTTTTAGTAGTTCAAGAAGCCAGTTTTCCTTAGAAACAATAGAACATGTTAAATGGAATAAATGAGTTATCACAAAATCATGCTGGACATAGGCAAAATACATTTTTAGCCAGATAAGAGCATGCTTAACCCCAATATAGAAAAGTTAGTGGCAAAATACATATGTGCAATGTGTATACCAGTCTTTGGAATCCTTTGGCTTCCAGATGCTATCAAACTCCAACATACAGCTGCAGGTCAGGGTGGGAACAGCAGAAAGTGACAAATTGCAATTCTGGCTACGAACAGATAACTAGCAATGTAGGGGCAGTGGAGCATGCAATCATCCCAGAGGTTGTAGTGCCTTAAAATAAAAGTGGTTCTTCTTTATGTACTCCCATTATATTAGGCTACATACACATGACCATAAGAAACTTACTGATCATATACCCATGCTTTTTCTAGCCAAAAAGTTCCAACGTAAAGGATCAGTAAAACACACTTGCATTTAGATGTGTTTTCATCTTAATGTCTTTTTTCTCTTGTTTGGAATTGATTTACGCATGTATGCACTTAAAATGTATGTACTCAGATGCAGAACTTTTGATTTTTTTGTCACGGATCTAAACACAGCGCATGTTTACGCACCTGTGTGCATATACCCATTGAAAACAATGAACCTGCATTAAGATTAGAAAAAATGTATATTCATTCTGGTATTGGAGCATGCAAAGGCATGCATCATTGCAGTGTTGGCAAGTTCAAAAGTGAGTGTCAAAAAGTGAGTGTGAACAAAAATATCATATGAAACGTTTAGGAAATGCAACCATTTTCAAACACAGTCCTCTCATTTCAAGGGCTCAAATGTAATTGGAAAAAATAACACAATCACAAAACATTTTTTTCTTTTTTTTATACTTTGCAGGGAATCCATTGCAGGTGTTCTATCAAAGTCTGTGACTACGTTGGAATGTGTGACCGGTCAGGTAGGTGACACATTTTAACGTAATCCCCCCCAGTTTTTCGGCGGTGGAATGTGTGACCGCACATTAGATCAAACATTCCAACGCTTTGTTAGCTATTCCAGGGCAGATTGGCTCACTGCTTACGCAGGAGAATCGATCTGCATTACCCCATCTGCCACTTCTATCCGACTCTGTGAGTGCGATCTCACATTCCACCGCACTCACAAAGTCAGATAGAAATGACCTTGTTAGTGACATTTGAGGACCAATCAGCTGTTCCTGGCAGATGGGGTAATGCAGATCAATTCTCCTGCACATGCGCAGTGAGCCAATCTGCCCTGGAACAAATGACAAAGCGTTGGAATGTTTGACCTAAAGTGCGGTCACACATTCCACCGCTGAAAAACTGGGTGGGATTACTTTAAAATGTGTGACCACGTGACCGGTCACACATTCCAACATGGTCACAAACTTTGATAGAATACAGGCAATGACTGCTTGAAGTCTGGAATGCATGGACATCACCAATGTGATGTTTGTTCGTGGGTCTTTCCTACTTAAAGGAGAATTATGGGGAGAGTGAAATACACTCATCCCCATAAGTAGAGCTGATGTGTGACACTGCAGCTATCACACATCGGCTCTATTGATCAATAGCTGAGCGATCACATACTGCTGATTGCTCAGTCCCAGGTCTTCTCCTTGATGAGAGCGGTGACTGTCAGTCACTGCTCCCCACAGGGACTCCCCCTCCCCTCTCCATTCCTCCAGTGCTGCCTGGGGGAACGGATGGGAGAGGGGGCGGAGAGGCAGAGCCAGCTGTCAATCAGGTAGCGGGGTGGATCCCAACAATATTGTCGGGATCTATCCCGGCTGCAATAAGGCTCTTTTGCGTCACAGGAGGACTATGGCAAAAAAAGGTTGGGTCATAGCTCTCTTAAATGCATGCTCGATCAGGTTGAGATCATGTGATTGGCAGAATATTCCATGGTCCGTGTTTCTAAGAATCTTCCAGGACAGCAGGCCCACTTCCCACCCTTGTTTGTGGTGTATATTAGCATGTTTTTTTTTCCCCCTCGTGCACTGGTGGAGCTACTTTACTTAAATCTCCACTGAGGGACGAGGGGGTGGGAGGGGTTTTTAAACCTCTTGTTAATTGTGTTTACTGTAGATGGGAGAACCAATCATCTCTCAGGTTGCTGTTCTGGAAGATTCTTAGAAACATTGTTACCGATAAGTCTAACTGGGATTTTTCATAATCGATTAGTTAGCTCCTTTGGAGCTCCGAAAACCACATCCTCTTGGGCCACCAAGGGGATACTAGGATCAGTTTCCAAATTGACTGGCTCAATTTTTGTAACACCCGGGGAAAAAAGAATAGAGGAGATAAAGCATATGCTAGGGTAAAATTCCGTTCTTGAGAGAGTGCATCCACCCCCCTGGAGTCTGCTTCTACTGAAAGGGAAAACAATTCTGTTACCTTCCTGTTTGACTTTGTTGCAAACAGGTCTATGTCTGGATATTCCCACCTGGAGACTATCTGAGCAAAAACTTATTGATGAAGCTCCCACTCTCCCGGTTTGATCTTTCTGCGGCTGAGAAGATCTACCACCACATTGTCTGTACCCTTTATGTGAACTGCAGAAATGGATTGAGTGTTTGTTTCTGCCCAATTCAGAATTTCCTGGGTCAATTCCTGCCCCCTTGATGATTCAGGTACGCTACCATCTTCGCATTGATAGAATAGAATCAAAATTTCTTGGCCCCTTATTCTTTTCTGAAAAACGAAAAGAGCCTCTTTCAACGCTGACAATTCTCTCATGTTTGGGACTGTTTCCCTCAAAGTGTGGGACAGGGGCCATTGAGTCTGCAACCCCTGAGCATGTGCTCCCCACTCCCAGGAACTGGCATCTGTTGTTATGCGAATTGGAGAGAGTTGGAACCAAGGTCTCCCCTCTGCAAGAGTCTAAGGATTCAACCACTAAAGAAGTGATTCTCTCACCATTGGAGTCAGTTAAACCTTTTGTTCCAATTACTCTTTTTGACCATCCCACTGAGGCAAAAGTAAAACTTTAAGTGGACTAGAGTGTAACTGTGCCCATGCCAGGGCCGGAATTGAAGAAGTAATTTCTGTTAGTGACAAGGACTCTACCGAACAGGTCTGTCGAATCAGAAACAGGATACCAGTGACCTTTTCTTCTGTCAGAAAAATCCTCTGTGAAACCGAGTCTACACGGTAACCAAGAAAAATTCTGGATTGATCTGGACTCAAAGAGGACTTCTCCACATTTAGAATCCACCCAAGCCCGCTCAGAGAGACCCTGACCTTCTGCAAATCCTGTAATATTTCTGTTCTGGATGAAGCGCATAAAAGAAGATCGTCTAAATAAATTATTTATTTAGTATTCTAGGAAAAGGCTAGAATCTCTCATCTTATATCTTAATTTTTTTTTGCCTGTTGTATATTTTTTCCCCCTTACCTGTCTAGTGAAACTGTTGTCACCTTGGCAGTAAGTAAAGGGAAATCTCTGGGTTTTTTGTTTTTTTTACTGCTATTCTTGACTCCAACAGAGGTTCTAATCCTTCCACATTCTAACAAAACAAGTACAAAGTTTTGTCTGGACATAGACCTCAACTGCAATCTTGAAATGTCCTAATAAGAATTACCATTAGACTGCTAAAAGGTAAAATCAGGTTGGTTAGCAGAAAGAGGTACTTACTGTGGCTAACAAAAGGGAAAGTGGGCATCACCAGTGTGATACTAACTTTTCATTTAAAAGCTAGGTAACTTTAAAGAAAATTAAAAGAGAACTATGGGGTAACTTTTTTATCCCATAGTTCTCTTTAGGGTCATGGGAGGACATATACTAACCTTCTCCTGTGACCCAAAGCTCAGTATATAGCGGGCTATTGCTCGCTATATACCGAGAACGCCGTAGCCGGGACGGATCCCAACAATACTGTTGAAATCCAACCCAGCTGGCTGATTAACAGTGGGCTCTCTCTATCTAGAGGAAGAGCCAGCTGAGCTCGCTCACTCCCCCATCCCTTCCTCCAGTCAGTGGAGGGAGATGATCGGGAAGTGAGCGAGCAACAGTAAGGGTTCGCTCACTTCCCGATCAATAGAGCCAACGTGTGACAGTTTCAATGTCATGCGTCGGATTTAACTATGAGGATGAGTGTTAATCACTCACCTCATAGTTCTCCTTTAAATTTGAGAAATTATATCCTATGTGTTCTGTTAGTAATAAAGTTTACAGACTATTTATTGCTACACATCTAAATCGCAGGTAAAGATTTAACACACTACAAATTATGGTGTAATTTTTACATCTTGTTCACAAAAGTTTACCTGTCCAAGGAGAATGGGAAGCAGAATTTTGGGACAGTGTGCAAGACTTCCTGTAAAAAAAAAAAAAAAAAATAGAAATTGGTCAAAATGAAATATAACATAGCGCTCCGATTATCAGTTTAAACTTTGATTTATAAGAACAAATCGACTCCATAAAATTTGGATTGCAAAGATTAAACATTTAAATCAATCATTGCAAACATTTTCAATGTGACTCAAGCCATTCTTCATGGTTTCCCATCTAAGGAGAACCTTTGCATAGAAGCTCTTTATTTTTCCCTTTGCATCAATCCTTAAATAGCAGATGTCAAAACTCTGTATAAAAATCAACTTTCCCATTAACTGTTTGTGTTAAGCCTGCCTCCATAAAATGGACTCATCCTTACTTAACTGTTTTTTTCCTAAAGAATGAGATCAAATCAATAGAGAAAAAAAGAATACTTCAAGTCAATGGAGAAACAAAGTGAGTAAAAATGGACAGTGAAGTCAATTTTTAACAATTGCTATCTAGGGACTGCTAGAGAGCTGTTACAGCAAAGACAACACTGCAATGAGCTGAAATAGCCTCTATCCTTAGTTAAATCTATATAACAAGAGGATAATAAGAAGAAATGCCTATTCCCATCAGTTTTTTTTTATTTTGATGAACTGGACTGAAAGTGAAACAAACAGAAAAGCAGAACGAGTAAAAAGAACAAAGAAAAAAAGATGTAGTATGAGAAAGAATGATAAGAGTTAAGACTAAGAGTGATCTACCCTGCTCAGTCCAAGAAATAATAGTCCTAGAATCCATAGATTTTAGTTTTATTCTTATCGCTTTACATTGCCAAAAAAATAATTTGATATCTTATTTATCTTTATACATTATATTTTAGTCTTTACTAAAGCCAGAAGAATCTTGGTACAAAAAAGAATTAGAGAAATGATTGATAAAAGGGAAAAGAATGGGGATCTTGACTACTAGAGAGCGTAAATTCCTTGTCCCTACAGAATGCAAACTTCCTATCATATACCATCTCCCCAAAAATCATAAAAACCAAACCCAACCTCCAGGCCGTTCCGTTCTGAATGGCATCGGCTCGGTAACCAAAAAATTGGGTGCATACGTTGATTATTTTTTGCAGCCCCATATTCAAAAGAGCAGTACATATCCACGAGACACAAAGCAGTTCATATAACTAATAGAAGGTTTACAATTTAACTCAGACAACTTCCTCATTACGGCTCATGTCAACTCGTTACATACCATCATTAACCATTTGGATGCACTAACTTCTACCAAGTGGGTATTGCCCTTGAAAGAAACTATTTTTGGTATAACAATAGTTACTATAGACAAACGGTGGGGGTAGCTATGGGTGCCAAATTTGCCCCCAGTGGGCCAATTAATTTATGTTGAAGTGGGAAAGTGAAACTATACTCAACAACCAGCCGCAAGAGTTAATCATCTACAAATGATACATAGATGATATTTGCATGGCAGGGTGAAAGAGAAAAACTAGAGACTCTTAGTGGGTCTAAATGAAAATTCTCATAAACATATTATTAACATACCATATAAAAAAAAAAAATATTAGTTTCTTAGATGTAGAAGTGTTTGTTGAAAATGGATGGTTGATGGTAAAATCATTTTTCAAAAATACTGACAGGAATGGCTATATATCCACCTGCAGCTACCACCATCCAGCTTGGATACAAAATATACCTAGAGGGCAGTTTGCAAGATTAAGGAGGAACAGCACCAAGTTTGAACACTATGAACAAAAGTCAAAGGTTCTGAGGGAGAGATTCTTTCAAAAAGGTTATCAGAAAGATTTCATAGGAGACATTATAAGAGTAGGGGAGACTATGCAAGATTCTATTCTTGATAGGATGTGGTGGCCACCACTTCAAAAAACAACAGAACAAAGGTTGTCCTGGGAATAATGTTGGTCATGGGTTTCCACAATGAGTATAAAACAGTGGAGAAAATTATTAACCAACATTGGCAGGTCTTATTGTTAGACACACAACTAAAGACATTCTTCACAGTAAACCATTTATAGTATATAAAAAAGTGGATAATTTAAAACAGATAATTTATAAAAGTGTAGTAGATCCACCTAATAATAAAAATAATTGTACATTGTTTCCAGACCTGACAGGTTTTCATACCTGTGGGAGGTGTCATGGATGCACATTCTGTACGAAAAATAAAAGACGCAGGAAAAATGTTATACTTATGGTAACAATGGAAGAATGCACCATTAAGGAATTCATTTCCTGTGACACAGGAGTGGTGTATGTTTGGAGTGTCCTTGCGGACTCCAATACATAGGACAGACAACCAAAAAAATTAGCCACACGTATCAGGGAACATGTATACGATATTAAACGTGGGTACAAGGACCACTCAGTATCCCTACACAAATCCAAAGTTTTTACAATTTTGGGGGTTACAACGCATTACAAAACATTGGAGAGGGGGCAACTATAAACCTAGATTAGCCATGAAAGAGACCGAGTGGATATACAAAACAAAACTCAAGCACCCAAGGGGTTAAATGTAGGTTTTGACCTGAAATGTTACAGCAGTGATTCTTGAATTTGTTAGTTGGGGGTCTATTACACACTTGGGTTTTGATATATTTTTTTATATATATATATATATATATATATATATATACACACACACTGAGTGGCTAGTTTATTATGACCACCTGACGTTTGTAGGCAAATTAGCTATAATTTCGTGCTGAAGTTGCTAGAGGGCCAGACCATTATAAATAGGGAAGCAAATTGTTTACCACGACAGTAGAATTCATTTTTTTTCTGAAGATATAGGTAAACAACGCGATTTAACAGCCTTTGAACGTGGGATGATTGTTGGCGCGAGCCATGGAGCGAGTATCAGCAAAACAGCAGAATTTGTTAAATGTTCAAGAGCAGCT
>NW_017306516.1:1086576-1097742 GCF_000935625.1 Nanorana parkeri | reverse complement strand
TATATATATATACATATATATACACACACACACACTTATACAGTGGAGAAAATAATTATTTGATCCCTGCAGATGTTGTAAGTATGCCCACTTACAAAAAAATTAAAGGCCTATAATTTTTTATCATAGGTGTCTTTTAAATGCTTGGTTCTCAACTGGTGGGTCGTGACCCAAAAGTAGGTTGCGACCCCGTGTTCAGTGGGTCACCGCATGCCTTCCACTGCAGTAGGTGAGAGGCTCCTCGGCCTCCCCCTAGTGCAGCACTGTCTCACACCGAGCAGCCATTCAAAATATGCTGCCCGGTGCCGAGTGTCAGATTGAGGTGGAGTGGGATGGGGTTATTGCTGCAAGGGATTTCCATCTATGCGTGCATTGCTTACAGCTCCCTTGTGTGCCCTGTAGAGGTGCCTGGACTGGAGTGACGTTACATTTTGGCTCCTGGCACCTCTACAGGGCACGCAAGGGAGCTGCACAAGCAATGCACATAGGGATGGAGCTTCATCACAGCACAGTAGCCCACACTGGACCCCAGGCTGAGGATCCACTCCAGTGAATAACACACCTTACTATACAATCGTGCATCCTGGTGTGGGAGGTATGTTGCATTGCCATTCATTTGAATTGCACCACCAAACACACCGCCCACCCACAGTTCGATCGCCTGCACCGAAACGCATGGTACCGCAATGCCGTGCGTTCCAGTGCAGAGCAACTTGGGTCACGACTTAATGACCAAGGACAAATGTGGGTCCTGGGGTTACACAGGTTGAGAACCACTGTTTTAAATGATAGAGACAGAATATCAACCAAAAATCCAGAAAAAACATTTGATTACCAAGCAAAACATGACTTAGTACTTGGTGGAGAAACCCTGGTTGGCAAGCATAGAGGTAAGACATGTCTTGTAGTTGGTTACCAGGTTTGCACACATCTCAGGAGGGATTTTGGTCCACTCTTCTTTACAGATCTTCTCTAAATCCTTAAGGTTTCTTGGCTGTCGCTTGGCAACTCGAAGTTTCAGCTCCCTACATAACTTTTCTATAGGATTAAGGTCTGGGCACTGGCTAGGCCAGTCCATGACCTTAATGGGCTTCTTCTTGAGCCACTGCTTTGTTGCCTTAGTGGTATGCTTTGGGTCATTGTCATGCTGAAAGACCCATCCACGACCCATCTTCAGTGTTCTGGCTGAGGGAAGGAGGTTCTCATCCAAGATTTTACAATACATAGCCCCGTCCATTGGCCCCTCAATGCAGCAAAGTCGGCATGTACCTTTAGCAGATAAACAGCCCAAAGCGTAATGTTTTCACCTCCGTACTTGACTGTAGGGATGGTGTTTTTAGGGTCATAGTCAGCATTTTTCTTTCTCCAAACAAGGCGAATTGAGTTAATGCCAAAGAGCTCAATTTTGATCTCATCTGAGCGCAGCACTTTTTCCAAATCCTCCTCTGAATCATTTGCAAACTTTAGACGGTGCAGTACATGTGCCTTCTTGAGAATGGTGACCTTGCGGGCGCTGCTGGATCTCAATCCATGGTGGTGTATTGTGTTACCAATGGTTTGTTTGGTGACTGTGGTTCCAACTGCCTTTAGATCATTTACAAGCTCCTCCTGTGTAGTTCTGGGCTGATCCTTTTCTCATGATCATCCTTCGTCCCATGAGGAGAAATCTTGCATAGAGCTCCAGACCGAGGGCGATTGATGGTTATTTTGTATTCCTTCCATTTGCGAATAATTGCTCCAGCAGTTGTTTCCTTCTCATCAAGCTTATTGCCGATAGTCTTGTAGCCCATTCCAGCCTTGTGCAGGTCTATAATATTGTCCCTAATGTCCTTTGACAGCTCTTTGGTCTTGCCCATGGTGGGGAGGTTGGAATGGAAGAAAGAGATTCTGTACATTCTTTTATGAGGTATGAGTTGTTTTTAGGAGCACCTTCTTAAATTGACAGGACTAATCTGTGTACCACATAGCCAGTCCGTGGGAGCCAGAACCAGTGTTGGTTGGTAGGGGATCAAATATGTATTTTAGTCACTGAACTGCAACTCAATTAAAAACATATGTGTTTTTTCAGGATTTTTGGTTGATATTTTGTCTCCATCATTTAAAATACCCCCCTGATATATAGAGCAATATATTAATAGGTCTGTAAAGTGATTATGTTTAATTATTCCTTATATATGAAATTGCCCAGTATGCCATATTTTTAATAGGTACTAATGTTGCTTAATTATCACGAAAGTTAAATACTTAGGGGTACGAGCACGGCACAATATTAATGTTTTATTGCTTATATTCTGGATATTATCACTGGAATGAGTGCTAGCTGCTTAGATAGGAGCTAAGCGCTTAGTTTTTTTATAAACTCCAGTCTAGCTCAGTTGTAGAAGGCGCTCCTTTCCTGTACTGAAAATGCTTACTCTGCTTCTACTGCATACTGTGAAGACCCTCACTGTGTGCATTAAAAGCTGCATTATGTCAGATACAGCCCACCTTAAAAGCAAAGATTACATCAATGGGTCTAAAATAAGCATATGATTAAAACAGAAAGGTTTTTTTATTAGCATGTTAACGAAGGAGAAAAGGAGAACTCATGCTATGTACACACTCATGCTATAATACACATTACTGGCTGAAAAAATTACTAAAAACACCCAAGCTGCATATTTACAGGAAGCAAAGGTTGTACAGAATAAAAAGGTGTCAGTCTAAACTTTTATTTATAATGCACAATATTTGTGCAAATATTTTATATAGATCTATATTTTAAAGCAGAACCCCAGGCAGATGGATCTTTGAATTATTGGTGTACAAACAAAAGTTACCTCTAACGAGGTGTCAGGTTAACTTGTCTGTCATTTTAAAATATACATTTTTGTTTATGCTAAATAGTACAATTATTGCTGTACTTCCGGCCCCTATTGGAAATGAGAGCTGCAGAAATGCTAGTTTCATTTATCTGTCCCTTCTCCCCTTGGCCATTCACAAAAAGCCTTGGCAAAATATAATACACATTAAATATAAAACCGGAGACTATATAAAGTTATTAAATGCCAAACCTATCTAGCCTCAAAATTGTGTGCTTACAAATTTGATCCCAAAAAAAGTTACTCTGTCATCAGACCATTTATTTTAACACAAATCTTGCCATAACATTATATGAGCATTTAACTTTTGTTATGCACGTTATTTATCTGTAAACGCCTCACTTGCGTAGAAGTACTGCTGGGTACAGCCATCTTGGATTTGATATCAGCAGCCCCAGCAGACTCAAAGCTATCACTCAAGTCACACATTATAGCATCGGTAGGCAAACTTTGGCCCTCCAGCTGTGGTCAAAAAAACAAATCCTATTAGGCATTGCATGACTCTGGCATCCACAGGTATGACTTTCAGATGTATTATGGGATTTGTACTCACCTAAGCTGGATGGCATGAAGTTTGCCTATCCTTGTTTTATAGCATTTCCCTTCACTCCTCCCAAACTACATGAAAGGTGATGAAGGGAGGAACAAAGAAGCTGGGCTAGCACAGCATAATAAGACATTCCAAGGAGGGGAGGAGAGGGTTATGTAATGCAAGGAGAGAGGGGGCTGCTCTTGGGAATTAACTCATCCTGGAGTAAAATTGTCTAGCAAGTTTGAAGGCACAGTGCAAATGAACAAATTATCATTTATAAAAAGGAAGAAGTTTATTTAACTTCCTAATCTGCAGCCCATACTGGTTGCTGCTGCCAGCAGAGTGGCCCTGTGAACATGGAGGTACTTGGAGATGAATGATTTCATACAACACTGTCCCTCTCCATCTTGAATTATCCTGCAGTGGTCCCGGCAGTGGCGGAACTACCGGCAGTGGCGGAACTACCGCCGGTGCGGGCGGTGCCGGCGCACCAGGGCCTGAGGCTGTGGGGGGGCCCAGTGGGGTTCGGTCCTGCGATATGGGGCAGTGCAGGGTCCCGGTGTTAGAACACCGGGGCCCCGCACTGCCGACGGGCTTCCCAGTGAGGGGGCGGGTCCTGTGACTCACCTCCCCTCCCGGCCGCGTCCATAGTAACAGGCGGCGGGAGGGGAGGTGAGTCACAGGCGACGTGTGTGTGTGTCACCCGCCCCGCCCCCTGCAGTGCACACATCGACACATGGCTGCTGCTCCTGGAAGGGTGAGTCTGAGTGGGGGAAGGGAGGGGGAGTCTTACTTCATGTCATTAGACATGTGGATTATAATGGGGAAAATTACACTGTAATGTTCTCTATTATAATCTATTCCTCTGTTGTGTACTGCTATTTCATGTTATTAGACATGTGGATTATAATGGGGAATATTAAACTCTAATGTTCCCTATTATAATCTATTTCTCTGTTGTGTACTGCTATTTCATGTAATTAGACAAATAATTTAATCAGAGAAATAAATTTCTCTATTTCTCTGATTAAATGATTACAGACAGGCCTCTGTTCCATCACAGTTTGTGACTACATTAGAATGTGTGACCAGTGACTTGGTCACACATTTAAACGTAATCTCGCCCAGTTTTTCGGCGGTGGAATAGGTGAAGCATTCCAACGCTTTCTCCGCTGTTCCAGGGCAGATCGGAATCGCAATTCGCATGGGCAGGGAACCGATCTGCCCTGGAACAGCTGATCGGTCCTGAAATATCACTTCTATCCGACTTTGTGAGTGCGTTGAAATGTGAGATCGCAGTCGGAGAGAAGTGACATTTCAAGACCGATCAGCAGTTTCAGGGCAGGTCGGTTCTCCTGCACATGCAATGCCGTTCTGCCCTGGAAGAGCTGGGAAAGCGCTGGTCGCCACTTTGTGCGCATATATTGCTGAACGCTTAGCTTTAGAGTCACTTGGATCACTTCCACTAAATAGAGATACTACTGCTGGGTGAAAAGATCGAGTGCTGACAGAACACTAGTAAAAGTACAAGTGCTGCCTGCTGTATTTGGGGAACCCATTAGGGGGCACTCTGTTGGTCAGAAACTTACCTGAGCTTGTTAGTGTCTCAGACAAGCAGATGTTTTCTTTTGTTTTATGCTACGGGCTTGCTGGAGAAAGTATTCCTGCATTAAAACCAGGTTTGTTTGCTGTCTTGCTGAATACAAAGTGCAAAACAAACCTGCATGGACTGTTCCAGGGTGTCCCTGGTCTGTGCATGATTTTCAAATGCAATACCAGTTAAGCCTGCCCCCTTTATAATGGATCTCAAATTCAGAAAGAAGCAGAATCCACCTATGAGAAACACAGACTTTAAATGAACATGTCAGGGTAGGATCAAAAAGCTGCAACTGCTCACTTTTTTATGTAGGTGTATATTATAGAGCTGCCATGTTTATCCTTTCTTCACCGGTTGGTTGTGGGAAAGATAATGCACCTGCCTGTTTGGGGACTGTAATTTACAATGTAGTAAAGGACAAATAAAGATGGCAGCTACAATGTCCTATGCTGGCAGGTTTGCTGTTAAGTGCATTTAGGAAAAAAAGGATCGAGTTTAAGATGTGTTTGTGTCTGGCATGTCTACAACACATCTGTGATGGGGTTGTGATGCTTTTGATTTTTATGCATTTGATCAGCAGTTGTGACTTGTAAATAAAGTTTGATTATACAAGGTGTAGTAGATGAATGTCAAAATCCAAGCTCTGCCCTTGCCATGTGTTTACAATGTGTTGCCATTAACAGAAATACAAGAAGAAATGCATCTGGAATATAATAGCACAGGCTGCATCATGAAAATTTACAACACAATGCAAAAGATCTACAGATCATACTGGTACACTGTAAGGCTCAATTCATGTTTCAACCACTGCAATCAAAACTCTTTTCAAATCCATTTTAAATCCTATGAGTGTTGAGAAAGAAGCACAAGGAGTGAGGCAACAGGGATCGGAGTGAAACTGTGAGTGAGGGAAGCTGGGAAGGGGCTGGCTGTAAATCTATTGCTATAGTGTACTGTACGTGTGTAATGTATATGTAGTACATATATACAGCACACACCTCCACTACACTCCAGCAATAGAGTTACAATTCTCCCCTGCTAACACGAATTGGTTAAATCATGATCCATAGTACATAAAATGTAGCTGTACTATGGATCATTTAAAGTCACCTGTCCCTTTAAGAAAAAGTATCGGTAATTGGTATCAGCAAGTACATGAGGGGGATGTACTTGTACATGGGCCTGAAAAAGTGGCATCGGGACATCCCTAGTTACATCAATAGTAATTAATGTGGTCAAGTCCCAACCCCTCCTCACTGACTTAGCCCTGTATATATACACGTATAGTCAAGTGAAAAAGAAAGTACACCTTCGTTGAATTCTATAATATTAAGTTTCAGGACGACATAAAATAATTTGTCTTTAGTAGGTCTTAAAGTTAAATATAACCTCAGCTAAACAACACCACATGACATATTACACTGTGTAATTATTTATTTTAAAAACAAAGCAAAATGGAGAAGGTATGTGTGAAAAAGTTAACTACACCCTTGCAGCTTCCATATTCATCGGCTAAGTAGCAGCCAGACTGCTAATCAAATGCCATCGGTTAATTGATCATCAGCAAGTGTGACCACCTCTATAAAAGCCAAAGTTTTTGCAGTTTGCTGGTCTGAAACATTCAGGTTTGTGTTAACACAATGCCAGGGAGGCAAAACATCAACGTTCTTAGAGAAGCAATGTTTGCTGCCTATCAATCTGGGAAGGGTTATAAGGCCATTTCCAAACCATTTAAAGTGGAAAACATTCAAGACAGCTGCCAATCGTCCCAGGAGTGGATGTCCCTGCAAATTCACCCCAAAGTCAGACTATGCAATGCTCAGAGAAATTGAAGAAAAAAAACAAGTTACATCTCAGACTCTACAGGTCTCAGTTAGCATGTTAAATGTTAAAGTTCATGACAGTATAATTAGAAAAAGTCTGAACAGGTATGGTTTGTTTGGAAGGGTTGCCAGGAGAAAGCATCTTCTTTGTAAAAAAAAAAATGACAGCACGGCTTAGGTTTGCAAAGTTGCATCTGAACAAACCATAAGACTTCTGGAACAATGTCCTCTGAACCGATGAGACCAAAGGGGAGATGTTTGGTCATAATGCACAGCGCCTCGTTTAGTGAAAACCAAACACTGCATATCAGCACAAACACATCATAC
Organism: Nanorana parkeri; assembly: GCF_000935625.1. NCBI lineage: Eukaryota > Metazoa > Chordata > Amphibia > Anura > Dicroglossidae > Nanorana > Nanorana parkeri. The sequence goes on along the minus strand of NW_017306516.1, from coordinate 1,090,602 downwards.
CAACTGTCAAGTGTGGTGGTGGAGGAGTGGTGATTTGGGCATGTTTTGCCGCTACAGGGCCTGAACACCTTGCAGTCATTAAGTCGGACATGAACTCCTCTGTATACCAAAGTCCCAGAGTCAAATGTGAGGCCATCTGTCTGATAGCTAAAGCTTGGCCAAAGTTGGGTCATACAAGACAATGATCCTGAGTACACCAGCAAATCTACAACAGAATGGCTGAAAAAGAAAAGAATAAAGATGTTGCAATGGCTCAGTCAAAGTCCATATCTCAACCCGATTGAAATGCTGTGGCCTTAAGAATCACATGGTATGCTTTTTGTGTTTTTCCCACATGGCTTCTCCATTTTGGCTTTGTGTGTAAAATAAATAATGACACAGTGTAATATGACAATTGTTGTTGTTCATCTGGAGTTATATTTACCTAATTTAAAGAACCGCTGAGGACCAGATTATTTTTTTATTAGGTCCCGATGCTTAAAGCCACAGAATTCAAAGAGGGTATATATATATATACACACACACACGCAGTCATGGCCAAAAATATTGGCACCCCCTGCATTTCTGTCAGATAAGGCACCACTTTGCACAGAGATTTTTTGCAATTACAAATGTTTAGGCATTCTCATGCCTATTTCTTTTGTTTGTATTGGTATGACACACAAAAAAAAAAAAGAAAAGAAAAAAAAGCCAAATCTGACACATTCCACGAAAACTCCTATAATGGACTGGCCAAAATTAGACACCTTCTCCAAAATGCAAGAAATAATTGCATTCCAAGTTTTGTGGAAAAGCATGGACAACCTCAAGGTTACAAGTCCATCTCCAGAGATTTTTAATGTACTTGTGTCCACCGTGTGCAACATTGTCAAGAAGTTTACAGCCCATAGCACTGTACCTAATCTCCCTGGACGTGGACAAAAGAGAACAATTGATCAAAGATTGCAACGAAGGATTGTTGGAATGGTGGATAAAGGCCCTCGATCAACTTCCAGACAAATTCAAGGTGACCTTCAGGCAAAGGGTTCAACTGTGTCAGCTTGCACTATATGTTGCCAATTGAATGAAAGGGACGCTATGGTAGGGTACTCAGGAGGACCCCACTGCTGACACAAACATAAAAAAAGCCAGATTGGAGTTTGCCAAAACTTACCTGAGGAAGCCAAAATCCTTTTGGGAGAATGTGCTGTGGACAGATGAAAATCAATGACAGCTTTTTGGTAAAGCCCATCATTCTACGGTTTTCAGAAAGAGAAATGAGGCCTTTAAAGAAAAAGTCCCTACAGTCTGTGCATGGCATTATAAAATCTGATGACTACCAAAGAATTCTGGGGTGCAATGAAGGGCCCAGTATCAGAAAGGTGGATTTCCATCAGAGGTCATGGGTCTTACAGCAGTGCAATGATCCAAAACACATGTCAAAAAGCACCCAGAAATGGTTTCGGACAAAGTGCTGGAGAGTACTGGACTGACCAGCAAGAGTCCAGTTGGGAAAAGGAACCCTTCTAATCTGAGAGACCTGGAGCAGTTGGCGAAAGAAGAGTGGTCCAAAGTTCCTGTAGAGAGGTGTAAGAAACTCATTGATGGTTACAGAAAGTGATTAATTTCAGTTATTTTTTCCAAGGGCTGTGCTATCAAATATTAATTGAGTGTTCCAATAATTTTGTCTAGTCTATTTTTGGAGTTTTGCGTGGAATGTGTCAGATTTGGCTTTTTTTTTCTCCACTTTTTTGTGCCATACCATTACCACTATTTCCAAGCTTTACAGATGGTTTAAGGACATCAGAAAACATGTGTTTTGTGGGAATAATAACTTAGAGGCTCCACTGAGGCACATGTATAAGTTTTGCAAAATTGTTTTAGGACAAAATTAAAACAAATGTTAAGATAAACAGTTCCTAAAATATTTTGCATTGTATCAACAATTTAGAAAATCAAGAAATCTTGTATGGATCTACAGAATGTACTGTGCTGCATTAAACATTTCAATTGTGTTTTCATCTGCTGAAATGCACAGAACAAGGAACAAAATACAAATGTAAAAGACGTAAGAAAGGGTCAGAGAATAAATAGAGTCAATCAGCATCATTAGAAAAAAACATTTCTATTACATATGCAGGTGTGAAATCATAAACACAAGAAGGGCTGTATCACACAATTAGGAATTAATCAGTATAGCAGGCATAAGGAATCTGCTGAAAGGTAGTGCCCCTCTAGGGAGAGTTACCAGCCACAGCATATGGGGTATGGGAAACTGAACCAGGCCTATGCAACTGCCAATGCCGCTGCCTGTTACCTAGAAACCAGTGCTCTGGGAATGCAGTGCACATCAGCAGAGCAATGTGTCAGAGAACACAGAGCAAGTGACAACAGTGCTTCTAACGATATCAAAGTGCCTCACTCATCTCCACTGTGTCTTTCATATCTATTGTTCCTGACCACAGAAACACTAGATATTAGGAAACCAGAGACACAAACAGATGCTAGATTTGTAGCTTACAAAAGGAATACACTCCTGACATAACTGGCTAATTCTTTCTAACAAACCCGTTTTATAAGGAAATACAATATTTGCCACTCGTCTTTACATTTCATATTTTAAAACTATTGGGATTCAAACCTAAACTGCCATCATTTATAAACCAGAGGAGAGAAAATGGTTTTGTTTGGCTTGTAGTATTCAGATCCCAAATATAATTTTTTCAAGGGCATGTTCCATGAAGCTAATGTCTTATCAGTTGCTATAGACAAATGTCTCTAGAATAAAACACATCAAATGCCAGAAGGCCTTACATGTCTGAGAACATCCGTGCATTACTGTGAGGGCTTGTGGGTTTTACTGGCTTTTTATAGCTTCTTGGAGTGACTTGGGAAGTGTACATTCTTTTTTTGAGGGTTTTTTTGCAGTTGCCAATGACCCCATTGGGGAAAATACATCTTCCAGTCTGTGTGGCAGCATGATAAGGGATGAGGGGGAAGTTGCCACTGGTATTGAAAGACGATTGCGGCAACCTGACAGAGGTTCTTAACCTTCCCAGTTTTAATTAAAACTGTGTTGCAGTCTATGTCCTTACTGTAGAGATGTCCAATCATTTTCTGTCTCGATAGCAACTGTTGGCTAAAAAAAAATAAAAAAATACAGTTGTCATCCTACCCCACACACACACAGAAACAAAAATCATAATAGACATGATAAAAAAATTGATGTCAGCAGGAAAATGCCTGCTTTGCATTGTATGTTACAAAGGTGTCACTGCAACTGCCCCGTTACACTGTAGGATAGAGTAGAATCTCCCATAACTAAAAGCATTTACACTGAAATTTATAAAAGGGATCCCCACACTGATCAACAATGCTTCTGATATAAATCTCATGGAGGATCTCATGAGCTCCCTCAAACATACCTCAGTATCTTTCGCCTGCACCTGGTTTCCCTGGATGGAATACAACCTGTCTCTTGAATACCTCTCACTTAAGGTGTCCATACACCTGTCGATTATCGTACTATAATCACGGGCGATCCAGCGATCGTACCATAATGGTAAGGTTGATGGGCAGCGTGCGACCACATTTATTGTACGGTCGTACAATTTTCGTATAACGAGCACGCTAGCGTGGTCGCAAGACGAAAGCCACACGACCCGAGGTGCGCAAGCGCACACTGCCCGCTTACCAATGCAATCATCTACAAGCCCTCCCCTCAGCGGGCAGGACTTGCGCTGATCGCAGGTACGATCTGCCTGTCCATGATGGGCAGGTCGTACGAAATTTTAATCACCTTACAACCATCGCACAACGAAAGTCGTGCGATGGTTGTAAGGTGTATGGCCACCTTTAGACAGGATTCAGACAGGACTCTGCCGCCTTTCGTGGGGTGAGGATGCCACCCCGTGCCCTCTTTCCCATCTCCTACCCTTCTTCTGTCTTTATCTTCACCTCCCCCTCTGCCCCTATCCCCCACCTGGTTCTGATACTCCTGATCTGCAACCCTTCTTACCTCTCTCTCCCCACCGCTCTCTCCCATTC
>NW_017306516.1:1082209-1086186 GCF_000935625.1 Nanorana parkeri | reverse complement strand
CCTCCCCATCCCGATTGCACCAAAACATTTATGCTGATGGTACTTCATATACCGCCTACAACATCATTGGGGTGTTGCGTCACCTGCCCTTTGACCTCTCCCCCCCTCCCCACTAACCCTCAGTGAACATGTTTTGTCACTTGCCATCTCGGTGCTTACACAGTGTCCTGATTCAGTTGGCGTTGTAGATCTATAGGCACTGTGAGGATGTGACCACACCTGACACATCTGTTCTAATAACTTAATGTTCTTTGCATGTACACTTGTGTGTGTTGTACTACCAACATTGTATCTATATATTACTGTCAGACCCTTGTGGGCAGGAACCTATTCTGCATGCATATACTTTTCCTACTTGTAAACTTTGAAAAAAGAATTTATAAAAAAACAAACAAACAATGCTTCCGATATAATAGCAATTAGTGTATATACCCAAATGTATTGACATTTAGTGGGAAAGGGCACCAATTATTGGCATTCAGTAGAAAAAGGGCCTCAATTCATTGGCAATCGGTAAAAAAGGGCCTATTTAATGGAATTCACTGGGATAAAGGTTCCTATTCATTGGTTTTCAGCAGGAAAACGTCAATGCAGTAATATAGCACAGTGGGTGGGGGTTGTCACAAGAGAATGTACATTACTTTAAAAATCTTTTGGCATATAAAACAGTTGCTATATATGTGTTTTAACTGTGTGTTTAGCCACTTGGTTAGTGGCCTTCAGACAGACTTAAAACAGCTAAATACACTGATGAAAGACATACAGTATATGAAAAGACATTTTACCTGCCAAATGATTTGCACTTCTGTCCATCCAATACAGAGACACAACTCACAGCACAGCCCTATCTAGCAAAGCAGTAGAATTGAATATTCTCTGCTGCAGTAAAGTAACACTTTTGGCACTTGTCTGTGGCTGGACAATAAAAGGAAAAGCACCAGACTGATGATGGCATCACTCTGCTCACTCCTCCTATCAGTATGCTCCTTGTCAGCACATGAACACTATGCTAACACTGACTGACTCCTAATGCTGCTTCCCTTTCTCCATGTCTAAGCTTTGCTGGACCAGGGATTGAACGGGGCTGATACAAAGTAATTTTCAGATAATTGTACTGTTTGTAAAAATAAATTTCTAATTCATTACTACAGAGCTTCATTAGAGTCTATATGTAGCTACAGTTAAGCTTAAAATTACTTTTAATGCTTTAATGCACTTAACGTGCAAGCTGATATATCCTCTCTGTTAACTTGTTATACAGGACAGCAAAGTTCTACTCATATTGCTAAAGCAGCGATATGCATCTTTATTTATATATCAAATGTTGGTCCCTGTGCTGACAGAGGAATATTCACCCAAAACATCTGTGTTCCGAGGGAGATCTTTAATTAACATAGAGTGATGGAAGATTTCTGCTAGGGCTTTTGCTTGTTTGGAGCGCTCCTACGAGACTAGCCAAATTAGTATTCAATAAGCAGGGGGTGTTAATATATTTATTTGGGCTTTTGGAGGAGAGCAAAGCAATAGAGTAGTTCACTGCAGAAAAAACATCGTATAGAAAAGTCAGGCCAATGTAATAAATGAAACATAAGCTTGCACAGCGAACCTCCCTCCTGGTCACAAATAATGAATTATCACTGAATGGGTGGTAACTGAATGGGTGCTCTTCACTTTATTCATTTCACACCAACTTTATTGTTACCAAAACAAGCAATATCAACCTAATCAACTGTCTGAAGGAGTGGAAAGGACTAGCATGTAACCCTTTCAAACACTGGTCATTCATGCATTACCTATTGTGCCATGGATTTAAGTATACACACACAGGATGAACTGGAGAGACCTGGGTCTTTATTTAACCCTAACAACTATGTAACTTTGTTATACTGCCGTCCTACAAAAATAAAAAATACATAAAACATTGAGAATTTGCTGAGACTGGAGCAGACACAATCTGGAGCAGTTGTGCATGACAACCAATCAGCTTTTAGCTTTAATTTTCATTTACAATATGTACAAACATTTCAAGACTGAAAAATCACTTTCATGGTTAGAAGTTTGTAGGTTAAAATAAGAAATGAGAGAAAATTTCCCTCATGCTCCAAAATGAACGTCAATTAGACCAAAAATGAACGTCAATTAGACCAAATAAAAGTTTTCAAACCATATTCTACTGGTGGCCAGCTTTAGTCTTCCAAGTGGAGAACAATGGTGTAAGAGACTTACCTGCAAACTGATCCCTGCTCAAAGACACACACGAGCATGCAATTCTGTTAAAAGTTCCAGGAAAATGCGCTTTGGCAAATGGACATGCATGCATTGGAACGTTTGTGCACAACAGTGCACGTACGTGAGCTTACAGGTGCACGCTCATTAGCGTGCACGCCTCCCTATAAAAACAGACAAAGGCCATGGTCAAGTTGCTGAGTGGTCATCAGCTAGTCCCTGTGTGCCCTGCATTCTGTTCCTGCATTCCTGATTTATTGTGTTTGAACCCAACTTGTAACTAATGACTCCGCTTCCTCGACTCTCTGCTCCTTATGACTCCTGACCCTGCTCTGTGATTCAGGCACTTCAAGAGTCTGCTTCTAGTGTATGACCTCGACTTGAACCAGACTTTACTCCTGGCCTGCCTCTTGGTACATCGCTCCACCAGTACCCCGAGCCACTTCATCCAAACAGTGCTTCACTGGCCCCACACCTGCTGCCTGATCTGGGTCCAAGAGGTCCCGGTGTCATCCTGGTCCTGCAGATTCACCAGCTCGTCCAACACACACAAGCACTTCTACGAAAACCAGCCAGCCAAAAGTAAAGGCCTCTCCCAGTCCTTACATCTCCTGTCACCACCTCCTGAGGTGTGGGACGAGAGGTGCACAGACGGCCCCCTTCTCAGTTGAGTCTCCATTTAGGTATGTGATAAATGGGTCCTAGACCAAGGCTGCATACAGGGCCACATATTCTCTGTAAACTGAGATTAAGACCCACCCATCCTAATGTTAAGTCTCTCCCATGGACGTTCAACTGCCAAATTAAAGCTCTGGAAATTGACAGTTAAAAATGATAGAGCTGTTTGGGTTGAATTAGAAATAGGTGAGAAGTTGAGGGCGTTCAGCCTGGGTCTAGAATAGAAGGGGCTCCACCAGATCTATTTGAAGACTACAAGTCCTTCTTTTACTCAGGTTCATATTAAAGTCTAGGTATTAGAAAGATTGGTAAGGGTTATAACTGCTGTCAGGTTTTACTGTTGCATGTGTCCCCATAATTGAGATTTCCTCTCGTTTCCTTTCCCTGTAATTACATTGCCTGGGCAGAAAGCAAGTAGTCTCACCAACACAAACTTGATATGGGTAATAACATGTTTTTTTATTCTATCCAAAATGGAAAAACCATGGCTGTAGTTCTATTTTATATTTTGCAGCACATCAAAAGCCAAAACGTTAATTTTTTTATAAAGTAGGGGATAGGTAAAAACGATACCCTATTTTCAGAGATTACCCATCAGTGAGAGATATATTTATATAAAAACAAAACAAACAAAAATGTTAAAGACCTCCACGTTAACGTACATACCTGTGGGTATGATGCTTGCTTTGCTTCAGGAGTCTCGCCCAACTGTTTTTGAGGTTGTAATGGCACTTTCCTGCACATGTGGGATTCCCTAAAAAGTCCCTGGGGGGGCTCTAATAAATTGGAAACTGGATGGATGTAACCACTCCCGAATCAAAATTATACCGTATATACTCGAGTATAAGCCGAGATTTTCAGCCCATTTTTTTGGCTGAAAAGTGCCCCCCTCGGCTTATACTCGAGTCAGCGCCAGGTTTCTTCTTACTTACCTCGACGAGCGTCGCATCACTGCTGCTCCCGGGGGGGGGGGCTCCGAGCGGGGTCATCTGGCAGTCTCCGGGTCCTTATTTAGGTGGCCGGAGACTGCCAGATGACCCCGCTCGGAGCGCCGCCCACCGGAGCAGCAGTGA
>NW_017306516.1:1050158-1081347 GCF_000935625.1 Nanorana parkeri | reverse complement strand
ATTGTCTGCACTGTATTAGCAGTATATACTACATATAGAGTATATACTGCTAATACAGTGCAGACAATACATTTACAATTATACTAACATGAATGTATTAAATGATCTGTATGTAGCCCTGTACTATGGATCATTTAACCTATTCATGTTAGCAGAGGATCATTGTAAATGTATTGTTGCAGGCACTCTATATGTACATGTACTATATACTACATATAGAATGCACTGAACAATAGATTTACAATTATCCTCTGCTAATATGAATGGGTTAAATGATCCGTAGTACATGATATGTAGCCCTGTACCCCCTTTTCCACTTACAGAGCTAGGTTATTTTTCTTTTAAATAAATATTCATGTAATTTTATTGGTATCTATCTACCAGTAGCTGCCTCATTTCCCACCCTCGGATTATATTCGAGTCAATACTTTTCCCCAGTTTTTTGTGGTAAAATTAGGTACCGCGGCTTATATTCGGGACGGCTTATACTCGAGTATATACGGTAACCTTTATTTTCACAGCAGCTAAGAAAACCTTGGTCAAAGCTTGCAAGTCGGCAGTACCCACCGTGACACTAGTAAAACGTAAGATGTCCTGATACCTAGTTAGTGAAAAGCTCTCAGCCCTTCTGCATGACACAACGCATAAATTAAATGCAATCTGGACACCATGTTTGAAGCATTATATGCCATCCAGTTTTGATCAAACCTTGCCGATTTAGGGTCCTCTGACCCTGGCCACTCTGATATAGGGTCTTTTTTTGGACACCTTCTTTAATACCCACCACATCTCTTCCCCTCTATTTCTCTTTTCATTCTATACTGCTTTTTGCTTTCCCCTCCCATTGGTTCAATTTAGGCACTGTGAACCCTAATTTAATAAAGGTCTTGGATGCAACTATCTGTGAGAACTTTAATGGTGGAGAGGGATCACCGCTCATACCTTGGCTTAATATGTTTGAGCATTTACACTGTTCTCACCGTCTTCATGAATGTGTTTCTACATATGCCTTGATATCACCTTTATTGTTGATATTTTACCTGTTTCCTACTGTTCTTTGTTATGTCATATTTTCAAATTAATAAAAAATATTTAAACAGAAATAAAATGTTTAGTAGAATTCCATTTGCCAGTAATGAATAGCCATGAAAGAGTTAATTGATACATGATTTTCTGTGAAGCAATGCACTTTCTACCAATATAACTACAATCAATTCACTACAAAGTTTACCCACATGACTGCATTACTCAAAACTAATCAGAAGCGATAACGTTTATGAAGTTGCCTTCCAGCTACACAGTCTTATATCATGGTTGCTTATTGGAGTATGTACTCAGCCACACAACACTTAATGAATGGATGTGTAATCTGAAGATGTGGAAGCAGCAGCCAGATGTTTAACATCACACTTCTAAGGCGGAACAGTGAGTCCTCCTCTGACAGCTTGCAATCTTCACCTCTCTTTATCCTGCTTTTACACACTTAGGGGTACACAGAGGGAGGGGGTGGATGGTAATCTACGCCTGGTATGTTTGTTGCAGCTGATGGAAACCTCCCGGGCTCAGGTTACTGTGAGTGGGTGAGTGCTAATTCACATAAATGGAACCGCTTTTCGAGCCATTCACTAATGTCTCCAAAGATAGAGGAACTATTTACATTATATGAATATTTTAATCTAGCAATAAGATGAGACAAACACTTATAAAGAGGAAAAGGGTGGCGACATTTATGTAAACCAAGAGCAAATTATTTCACTTTTCAATCTGATGACAAGTATACTGCTCACAATAACTAGTAGGCCTGTCACAATGATACCTTTCCACACCCAATGAAAACATAACAAATATTTATGTAACAATGCAGAATTATGATATACCACTGATTTTCACATACAGAAGATGTTCAAAACAACCAGGCTGTATTACCAGCACCATCAGGAAAGGGCAATGGATATAGACTTCAATTCGCCATTCACATTACCAAAGTAGAACATGAAATGGCAATGGAGAGTTATTATGTGGATGGCCATTGTTTTCCTGTGTTTGTCATGCATTTGTAACGGACGTCAAATGCATTTAAGGAGAGTCCAGTTGACTTTATCTGAGCAGCATACATGGCAGTTCAGAAGCGGAGTTTGACAAAGAAGTTCAAACATAGCCTTTTAATATCTTCATGCAAATTGCATAATAAATTAGTTACTCCAAGCTTGCTCCCGTGATGGACGACAATCTCACATTTAGTTAAACAATCAGTATAGACATTGAAGTCCATCACAGGAGTGAGCTTGGAGTGGTGACTACTTTACAACACACACAGGGACCATGGGGAACAAAAGTAGCCACCCTGCAGAAGGAAGGACAGTGTCAGCACCAATTCAGAGATGATTTGAGGATCTACAGCCGAGTGAAACACAAATAAGATACATTTTTGTTAATAGTAAAAGTACTTGAATGCATATCTAATATATAACTCCTGAGTTTAGTGTCACTTTAAAGTGAATGTGAACCCAAAAATTGAACATTTGGTATGTTCTAGGGGACATCCAGAGGTGTAATTGTGTCTAAGCAGTACATTAAAACAAGTACCTTTAGTTTTTAATTCCTCCTGAAAAATATCGGCGCACTTTCAGGTATGTGAGTGTGCATACAGCCTCACAGCTGTATATCTCCAATGTGAGACGTAAGGTATGGGTGCCTTTGATTCCTAGTCTCAGGAGATTTGGGGTGAAATTTGGTGAAATCATTAATCATCTATTTTTTGTTTTGTCTTTTATGTGAGGGGGTTTACAGGGATTGATATATTTTTAAGAATTTGATATTTGCACATATATGTGTTTGGGTTTTTTTTTGGTGGTTTAATAAAACATTTATACTTGTTTATAAAAATACAAATGTTATGGCTCTTTTTGACCATTGATTTAATCAGTATGTGTTCCATCTGGTCTCTTTAATGACAGTGATATAGTGGGAACCAATTGGTCTTTGACCGTTTCTTTTTAAACTAGATTCCAGGCAAGGGCCAGTAAGCAGCAAGGCTACTGCAGAGTATTCTTTACAATTATTATTACTAAACGCTATTTAGTTTCCCTAAAGTGTATGTCAGGGCAAAATAACAATAAAAACATATGAGGTACAGCTCTGCAATGAATGCACATTTCCCCTCGATTCATCCCGAGAGTACAGGGAAAAAAAGATAGATGTGCCAGAAAGCCTGCTGGACTACAAAACTCTGCCTATTCCAGGACCTCTCTGTGTCACTCCACATCAACTTCTTTCCTAGCAAAACAATATTGCTGATGGGACTCCCAAAACATTGCTCACGCACTGTGTTTTGGGAATTTGCTCTCTGGAAATGTAGCTCTGGTGTCCAGCCTATATCAATAGGAACTGAGCTTTTACCTTCAAGATTTTTACAAGCCTGATAATAATATCACAGGAAATTTTTTTTTTTATCACTACAGGAACAAGATGAAGGAGAAAAAATAATAATAATGCTGGGCATGATCTAGAGATGTAATGCCTACAATAAAATCCTTAAAATATTAAAGGATACAATATTGCAACTGAAGTAGCTATTTGTATGCTAGTTTCTACTTTCCCAGCTCCAGGCTCATTTTTAGTCACAAAACCTTTGCATCCCCTGATTTACATTCCATTCCACAGTGATATACTGGTAGATCGCAACCAAAAAAATACTTTTGTTGCCACCACAGAGTCTGGAAGTTTGTTAAAAAATAATTTCTCATTTATAACCAAAATCTTTCAAGACAAAGTAATATGAATCTAGCACAAATCATGTGGCTCAGTCTTTACTTGCGGAGACACAAACTTTCTATAGAGATAGTTCATGCCATTATTTAGAAACCACTAATTATATCAAAGCCCTCATTATATGCAGCCTTCATAAACTTGTATAAATGAGCATAGAGTAAAAAGAGACACTGCTGTTGCAATTCAGCTTTAGCAATCTTTCAGCATTCGCATGATAAAGACACAGGGATGTTTGCTTTTCTGGAGATGCCGGTGACACAGCATGTCTGATCACTGCACTACTGTCTCATTTATTTCAGAAACTTTGCTAGGGAACCAAACATAATCAATGTATGCCTGTGTTACCATCAATACATTCCGTCTTAAATATATTGAGCAAAGCTCAGCCGCATTGAACGCTTCAAATGTCAAGCCAAGATTTGATTATGGGAAGGCTACAACCCTGGGACAAGGAGGCAGGTGGTGAATGTCCTGAGCAAGCAATGACACCAAGAGGTCTCTCCCTCCGGGGATGCAGATCATACTCTGCACTTTAAACTGAAACACTTGCCATGGATCCATTTGTCCCCTCTTCATTAAAGAGATTTCATCATTTAAAAGAAAAAAAGTTACAGGCTAAGAACGAAAATAATAGGAAAACCTGTATGCATAACTCAAATACAGCATTTAGTCATGTTTGCAGCAGATTAAATATCATTATAATTAAAGTAGAGCCAAACCCAATCAATAAAATACTAAACGTATTAACATTTTAATGTAATTTCAAAAGTAATTTTAAATGTGAAGATTTTGATAGAATAATACCTGGTTATCCTATCATAAATGTCTTTGTTCAGGCACTTCCTTTTATAAGGTGACAATGCTACTTTTCTGTTTCCCAATTGTGCTAAAACTCTGACATGTGGGCTTCCAATGGAGACAAGTAGCCATTTCATCACACATCATGCAGGCATGGCCCACTACTGCCAACAGGAAGCCCTTTCAAAGCAGTAGTGAATGCTCTGCAAGTGTAAAGGTGCCCATACACTGTGCGATTATCGCAAAGTGTATGGAAGGCGTGCAACTGTTTTTACTGTACGGTCGCACGTCTTTTGTCTAAGGAGCCTGCTAGAAAACTAGCCGAGAATCGTACGATTTTCGGCTGGTTTTTAGCATGATCGTAAGATCAATGCCGCACGGGCCGGTGTGCGCACGCGCACACTGCCCGTTCAGCATTGCGGTCATCAGAAGCCCACCCCTCAGGGGGGCGGGCTTGCGATGATCGCAAGTACGACCTGCCTGTCCAAGATGGGCAGATCGTACGTTTTTTTTTATTACTTTACAACCATCGCAAGACTAAGGTCTTGTGATGGTTGTAAAGTGTATGGCCACCTTAAGTATTTCAAAATCACAGCATTTTACACCTGACATGTCTATGTTATTATTAATCATCATACATATGGATGCATTGGAGAGTTTGATTTTTAGTTAAAATGGTCCGCTTTAATGCATCTTCTACAGCTGGCCAAACAGGTCTACACTTACACTCAGACAAGTTCAAAGACAATCATGTTCAAGTATATACATTTTCAAATTTCTGATCATAGAAATCCATGCCCAATCACTACTGCAATTTACTGGAAGCATTAGATGCATTGACATAAATAAGAATGATTATTTAGAACTTGTCGCCTTATCCCAAAAGCCTTCTAAAATCTAGCAATTGAAATAAATCATATGTTCTGTACAAACCTCTTACACATAATGCAGGGGTTGTCTGAACCTTAACAGGAAGAATCATGGAATACTGGATATGCATTCTCATGCAGCTGAATGATTTTGTATGACCTTATGTTGTTAATATCTTTATGAGCTAAACTTTCACAGCCTAGTTGTCTAAAGACATTAAATTCCCTTATTGACTGGACATCTGTCTCTGCATGCCTATCTTTTAACTCTCACTGCACTAAAATCTAAATCGCTACAATGCCTACAACACCAAAGATAGACAGTGCAGTTTATTTACTGTTTGTGATAAGTAATGCTCATGAAATGCTCAGTTAATAACACACTTATCAGTATTGGAAACAGAAAACTAGTAATCCTGACTGTAATTGTGCTCATGGCATAAGCATGATTATGTAATTAAACAGGGAGGTTTCACACACTTTCACACTTTCCATCTTGCTCCTGAACAATCAACATCTGCCATGGCACATTCAATAATTATCATCATTATTAAAAAAGATTTATATAGCGCCTACTGTTTGCGCAACGCTTTACAGAATGGGGGAGATAGTACAGTTACATTACAATTTCTGTACAATAGGATTAGAAGGTCCCTGCTCGTGAGAGCTTACAATCTAGTAGGAGGGGCAAGGGATTCAAAAGGTAATAATTGTTTAGATTGAGTTAGTGGATGTAAAAGGACAGTTATGTTGAGGTGGGATAGGCCTCCATGAAGAGACGTGTTTTCAAAGGTCGCCTAAAGGTGGACAGAGTAGGAAATAAGCGGACAGATTGGGGTAGGGAGTTCCAGAGGATGGAAGACACTCTGGAGAAGTTCTGGAGGCGAGCATGGGAGGAGATGACAAGAGAGCAGGAGGTCTTGGAAGGAGTGGAGAGGACGGTTTGGGTGATATTTTGACATGAGTTTAGAGATGTAGTCGGGGGCAGAGTTGGGAATGGCTTTACATGTTGTTGTTGTTGTTATTATTTAGAATTGTATTATTTGGGAAATTGGGAGCCAGTGGAGAGATTGGCAGAGAGGGGTGGCAAACACTGAACGGTTGGTAAGGTGGAGGAGTCTGACAGCAGCATTCATGATAGACTGAAGGGAGGATAGCCTGTTTAGTGGTAGGCCAACAAGGAGGGAGTTACAGTAGATTGAGGTGAGAGATTACAAGGGAGTTAATTAGAAGCTTTGCAGTGTCTTTTGTCAAAAAGGGGCACATTTTAGAAATGTTTTGGAGGTTGAGTCGGCAAGATTTAAATAGTGATTGGATGTGGAATTGAAAGGAGAGCTCAGAATCAAGGAATACACCAATCACCCTGGCTTGATGGGAGGGGTTGATTGTAGTGCTATTGATTGTGATAGAGAAGTCTGGGAGGGAACACGGACAGGATGAAATATTATAAGCTCAGTTTTTGACAGATTGAGTTTGAGGTAGTGGTGACATCCATACTGACATGTCAGTGAGTAGATTAGTGATACGTGAAGAGACAGAGGGGTTGGGCTGAGGAGTGGAGAGATATAATTGGGTGTCATCAGCATAGAGATGGTATTGGAAGCCATGGGAGGATATCAACTGACCCAGGAAGAGGTGTCGATGGAGAATAGAAGGGGCCAAAGGAAAGATCCTTGGGGGACCCCCACAGAAAGAGGAAGAGGAGAGGAGGAGGTAGAATTGTAGGTGGCACTGAAGGTGCGCTACTATAGGTAGGAGGTGAACCATGAGAAAGCAGAGTCTTGGAGGCCAAGGGAATTGAGTTTATTAAGGAGAAGCAGGTGGTAAACTGTGTCAAAGGCAGCAGAAAGGTCTAAAAGTATGAGTATAGAGTAGTGGCCATAGTTTTAGCAGTTAGCAGACAGTTAATAAGATTTAGAAGTGTGGTTTCTGTCGAGTGTTGTGGACGAAATCCGGATTGAAACGGGTCAAGTAGGTTGTCACGGTAAAGCCGTTCAAGAAGTTTGTCTCAAATTGTTCATACTGGAGGGTTTTTTTTAAATATGGGGGTCACCAATGCTTGTTTTAGAGGGGTAGGGACGATACCAGTAGAAAGGGAGACATTGAAGATGTGAGTAAGAGAGTGTAGAATAGAGCTAGAGGGTGACCGGAGTAGTTGTGAGGGAATGGGGTCCAGAGGTTGAGGGGATGGGGTCCAGGGGGACTGAGGTCATTGAATGTGGTTATAAATGCTAGATATGTTCCTGACACTTATTAGAGCTGAAGAAGCTATTTAGAAGACTAGCAAAATGATTTCCAACTTTACAGTCCAAATAAATGTAATGGTGTAATACTAGCTATATCTAGATTTACCTCCTATACGTAGATAAAAGAGAAATTATCGCATCAGATCTCATTTACATAGTGATACTAAAAACCATTCAAAATCAATTTTTGTTTTTCACAAATGAATAGATTGGACTGTTTAAGGTTCTACTGCATTAAAGTTTCCTAATTACTTTTTTTTACTCCCTTTACTCCCTTTTATGAGTCTATAACAATTTAAAGCAAGCCTTGCACTGCATTTAGCCCTCATGCACACGACTAACAGCCGGCACATACAGATCCGTGCTGTGTGCGATTTGTTCGCAGTAGCCTGTTCTTCTCTATGGGAGTACGCGACCATACGCCGCCGTACACTCCCCCGAACTGCACGTCCGTGGGTGCTCGGACACAGACAGGATCCATCCTGTCTGCGTACGAGTACAGACACCCGCACGGACATGCAGTTTGGGTGACCGTACAGTCACATACTTCCATAGAGAAGAACAAGCTGATGCGTTCAATCACACGCAGCACCTGTCCTTCCCGGGAGGGCCCGATACGGCCGTGCACGCAGCACAGATCTGTACAGGCCGGCTGTTAGACGTGTGAATGAGGGCAAAAGGTCCGCTAATTAAATGTTAGTACCTCCCCCTTGCTGAAAAGCATAAAATATTTTTTTTTTAAACACTTGTGGGGGGAAGTTACATATTCCACTTACCGATTCTCTGACATGTAGTGTAGGGGGGGGGGAACATCATGATCCTGCCAATGAGATCATGTGCAATGGCAAATACTCCACACAGGGCTGAAGGCATCTTCTCAGAAAATTTTAGGCTACTCTATACTCTCCAGGAGCTTAAGTCAATGGAGGAATTTTTTGAAGATCCAGTATGAGTACCAGAACTTTACATCAACCACTCGCCGATACCAATACCTTTTTTTTATGTCATGTGGCAGTTTTACTAAAAATAATAGAGGCCGATGATTTCTGGTTTTAGAATTTTAGGTTCAGTGGTGGAATGCCCTGGCCCGGCTACAATCGCTGTGACCCTGGTAGTTCTGCCACTCACTCCAAGTTGCAGAGGGACTACAAATCTCAGCAATACATAACAATGCAGAATACCACCAGCTATACAGAACTACAAAGTCAGCAAAACATTATACAGCAATGCAGAATAATACCACCAGCTATAAAGGAACAAAAAAAAAAAACAGAGAAAGGGCAAGTTAATAACACCTCCCAGCTCCAATTATGCAAATGCAATCAACACATGATTGCAATAAACAGATCATGTGGATTGGAGCAACATTCACCATATTTATTCTTAGAGAATTTTTGTACAAGTTATTCTGAATTGAGAAAGCTGGTCGGATGACCAGTAAAACGTCTTCAAGAAAAATACAGCAAGTCCAGTTGCCTTGACTTATTTTTTACAGATATACCATGACCTGGATAAATGAGAACCTTCACAGACATATTGCGAGGCATTTTGGGGAGAAAACCTTTAAACTTGTACGAGAATATGAAAAGACAACAAGAAAATGGGCAGACTATAGAAACCACCTGCGCTTTAACCTCAGATGCCGACAACAGGGGACAACCTTGCAGCATACATTTGGACCCCACAGTAAAGGGCCACAAAGCCAAACTGATACTACAGAAGGCCCAGAAACAATTGCTAAATGAATGTGTACGGAAGACCTGTTTCACAGTTGATGCCTTAACACATACTATCAATCAGCTAGAAGAGAGCCAGATTTTGCAGCTACCTGCTGATACTTGGAGGACAGTAACCATTTTTACGGTACACGCAAAGCTAGCTCAGCAAACTAAGATCAAGGAGAGGCAACAGGAGAAGTTCTCCATTTTGTAATCCCCAACTGGAAACAGCTATACTAGGGAGGAACTAACTTGGAGGCAGAAGGAGGAAACGGGGACATTGTAGAACAAAGAGAAATAGGTGAAGAACCTTTCAGACAGACAGAGTTCTCATCCAGCCTGAGATGGATGTTCTTGCTAAAGGGTTGAATTTCGCAATCACACCCAGAACCATCCCCGTAGTGGATATTATCTCAGCCACTGAGGCCTCGATCCACAGTAACAAAGTGCCACAGGGTGAGGCTGAACAACTTCGCCTAAAAGTGTCTGCAGCCCTGGCCAGTGCCAAACCACCTTCATCAAACCTGAATACAGAAGAAAGGAGGGCAGTTACATCCCTGAAGAAAGACAAGAGTATCACCATCCTGCCTGCTGATAAAGGAAGATGCACAGTTGTACTTAATACATCTGACTACGAAGATAAGGTGACTGCACTTCTGTATGATAACAACACATATGAAGCCATAAGAAGAGACCCAACCAGTGATTAAAAGAAGAAAGCTATTGATCTACTACAACAGTTGGAAAAGGATAAAGCCATTGATTGGGCTATTCATCATCACCTCTACCCTGGTGAAGCCTCTCCGTGTATATATGGGCTCCAGAAGATACATAAGGATGGGACCCCTCTCAGGCCAATTGTCAGCAGCCTAAACTCTGACTTATAACGTGGCAAAATACTTAGCCAGAGTCCTTGCCCCTTTGGAAATACACAACACCACATACAGAACTCTCAGGATTTCCCAACCAAAATTAAGAACTTTGTATTAGGCACAGAAGGAACAATGGTACCCTGTGATGTCACATCCCTCTTCACCTCCATACCTACCACAGAGGCAATTGGAACAGTGAGACAATGGTTGCTACTAGACAACACCCTAGGCAGCAGAACTGAACTGAACCCGGATCAAGTGTTTGCCTTATTGGACCTTTGCCCGAGTACCACCTATTTCAAGTATAAGGACAAGTTCTACAGGCAGAAACATGGCTGTGCCATGGGATCCCCAGTTTTACCTATTGTGGTGAACCTGTACATGGAGGAAGTAGAAAGCAAGGCCCTGACCACCTTCAAGTATGCATCCTAGACAGGGAGGAGGACTGGTTTAAGAGACGTGAAAGAAGCCATTTATGTAAAAATGGAGAAGCCAAGCTTGAATAGAGGTGGGGGGTGAGACATCAATTGTCTGCCACATACAATGCTGTTTTAACACCTCTCTCTGGGCAGGTTAATAACACCTCCTAGCTCCAATTATGCAAATGCAATTAACACCTGGTTGCAATTAACAGATTATGTGGATTGGAGAAACATTCACCATATTTATTCCCAGAGCATGTTTGTACAAGTTATTCTGAATTGAGAAAGCTGGTCAGATGAAAAGTCTTCAAGAAATACAGCAAGTCCAGTTGCCTTGACTTATTTTTTTTTTTACAGATAATCCATTATACAGCAATGTAGAATAATATAAAGCTACATATTCTGTGTTGCTCCGGGTGGCGGCCTGATGTCTCCAGGGTTTCTGGAGGGCTGTGGAAGGTTTCATAAGTGCGGCGGAAGCGCTGTAAGCAACACCACATGGTTCCCTAGTAAAGAGGGGGAGATGTGCTGGCCGGCACTGTAAACAGGCGTCACAGTTACAGGAAGGCTCCTGAGGTCCCCAGCAAGCACAGGACCTCAGGCAGCCGCTTCAGTTTAAAAATGTAAAGCGCTGGTATTGGCGTTTAGTATTGGGGCATTTTCATTAGTACTCGAGAAAATGCCCAATATCAGCACCTATACCTGTATCGGTGCATCCCTAAGCAAGACATTATCCTAGCCTAGGTACTGTGGGTGTAAGCTGGGTGAGTATATTTACTAGAGGTGCAACGAAATGAAATTTTGAAACCAAAAATAACAAATATGTCAGGCCGAAACGGAATTTTTTTTGCTTTTTAGCTGATTGAATTTTATCCTTTGGGCGATCCTTTCTTAATGTGATAAAATCTCATGTGCACTTAGGAAGGTATTTCCGTCCTGTTCTGCTCAAACATTCATCTCCACTTTTGGTACTGGCCAGAAGATGAGGAATAAATGCTACCTGTAGTCTGATCCCAGGACTAGAAGTGCCTTCGGCTACCTACTACCTTGGTACACAGTGTTTGTGGAGTTTTGGAGTTAATTCATCACAGTTTTGCATCTGATCCAAATCACGTTTATACACAAGCACTTAATAAAGATTTGGGAAATTATAAGATCTCATAACATTTCTATGGGCACCGATTTATTCTAATGTACTGATAATTTATAAAAATGTATACAATTGATATGATAGCATTTGGGAGCACTACGCCATTTATTTATATTTTATTGCACTGTATTGTATTTGGTCACGTTACTAAGTTTTTTTAAGTAGGAGCACTTAGGCCTGGTTCACACCTGGGCATTTTATGTATGCGCGTTTTTCAGGCGTATTTAGATCCGTTTTTTACATTATAAAACGCGCGTTTTTTGATAGACTACACAAGCGTCCAATGAAAATGAATTCCGGGATTATCCAATGGGAAAAACTTCTTGAGTCGCAGCATTTCATTTTCCTGTTTCTTTGTCTGAAAAGGACCGTGTGCTGTGTGAAGTTCCTTTGTTGGAGAGGAGAGTGTGCCGAGTGGAGCTATTATGGATATTGTCAAGCGACGACGAAGTGCAGCAATCATTGAGGCTGTGCGCCTTATTCATTTGAGGAGAAAGAGACAGAGCAGGCGAAGGTTCTGGGTCTGTCCTATAATTGTCAACCGCCCACAAAGAGGTCAATTTTGGGCGATGTATGAGAACCTCCGTGGCCATGAGGAGAAATTATTTTCGTATGCACGCATGTCCATAAACAGGTTAGTACACATACAATGCTTGTTAATTATTATTGATAGAAATGCAAATGATAACAAATGAAGTTAACTGCTAGTTTTGACCACCTACTTTTTTTTATATATGTTACAGTTTTGATGAGCTGCTGCGTTTAATGTCTGTCCATTTGGAGCGCCAGGACACGTTTATGAGGGACAGCATTCCTCCGGCCAAAAGATTGATCATTACTTTGCGGTAAGCGCGGTCATGATAATATATGGAATTGTACCCTGGGTGTGTTTGTTATATGCATGTTGATGTATGATATCTGTGACCCTGCTACATATGTGTATCACAACCATAACATAAAATAAGTTAAAACCTTTGCAAACAGTAACCCAAAAAAGACACAAACTCATTGTAAAATAGTATAAAATCTTTATAAAATGTAACATTTAAGGAAGTGCTATAAACATTATAAAAAATTCAAGCAAGGCCACAACAGCAGCCAAAGGGAAAAGGCATTTTTCCTGCTCAACTAGGCTCAACATACCAGAAATTGAAAATGGTGCCTATAAACAAACAGCGGGATTACGGGACTTGGAGTGCCAATTATAAATTTGGGAGCACAAAGTTAGGCTCATCCACCTGCATGTTTTCCCTCATTCCACGTGTGGGAAAGCCAGGTGGTGTATGTGTGGTGGAGGTGGAGCTATGTGCCAGGCTGGTTGAGGGAAAAATATATGGGGAATGTGGGCGTGGGTGCCATGTTTCGGGGTGGTGCTGGAGGTGCATGGGTGTGTGTGGGTATGGTTGGGGCGTGTGTGAGTGCATGGTTGTGACATGCTCAGGTGGATGTCTGATTGGTGGGGCCGGTGTGGGTGCAGTGGTGTGTTGTGGATAGTCCTCTGGGAAAATTTCAGAGTCAATATCTCTGGTGATTTTGTCCCGTATTGCCCTCTGCCTGTTTAAAGGCACCATTTCCAGTTTCTTCTCCAAGCTGAGCAGGAAAAGTGCGGATTGGGACAGTTGGGGTACAGGATGGGCCACCGAGTCCAGGAAATCTATCAGTCTGTCCTCCTCGCGTCCGCCCCTCTGTCTACGGGGCCTGAGCACTGTCCTCCTCCGTACAGCTACCCTGGCTTGTGGGGACGGGGTAGGTGTCGCTGCTGCTGCTGGTGGTGTTCTGCTTCGTGGGGGTTGCGGTGTGCTGCAAGGTGGGTGTGGGCTATGTGGTCCTGGAGAGAAGGACGGCTCAGTGGCCTGTGTAGCAGAGTCCTCGTCCTCTTCCTGCCTCTGACTAGGTCCCCAGCTACTGTGTGTGCTGTCACGAGAAAAAAAAAAACATTATTATGTGTAATATATTATTAAACGCATGTTGCATTAAACTATATTCATGAAATGTTGCTTGTGATTGACGTGTCTTACCTTCGCATTTCGGTGCATGGAATTAAGAAAGCCAGCTGCTCCGCGTGGATGTATCGACAAGGGGCACTAGCAGCCGAACCACTTCTGTACTCCCTCTCTTTGCGCCTGTGTCGAGTAAATGCATCCTTAACGCTTTTCCACTTGTTTTTGATGACATCCACTGTGAAAACAAAATTTATAAATGAACTAATTATTGCTTTTATGTTTAATTTTTTAGGTATTTAGCTACTGGTCAGTCTTTTGCAAGTCTTCACTACGCGTTCATGATCGGCAAATCCACTGCAAGTAAGATCATCCACGAGACCTGCTGTGCGATTTGGGATGTCCTCCGTGATGTGGTCATGTCCAAGCCCACCACGGAGGAGTGGGTGCAAATTGCTGAACTTTTTGCCACGTCATGCAATTTTCCGAACTGTCTAGGAGCGATAGACGGAAAACACATCCGAATCATAAAGCCTATAGGGAGCGGCAGTCGTTTCTTTAACTACAAAAAAATTTTTTCTATTGTTCTTTTTGCCGTAGCAGATGCCAACTACTGCTTCCGCTATATAGACGTGGGATCCTACGGCAGCAGCTCAGACTCTGCGGTATTTGCCCATTCGGACTTTGGGCTCATGCTGCGCCACGGTGATCTGGACCTCCCGGGTAACACCGCGCTGCCAGGTACCGCTCAACCTGCAATGCCCTATGTATTCGTAGGAGACGAAGCATTTGCTCTTGGTGAGCATTTAATGAGGCCCTACTCCAGTCGCGGGCTGAGTCTGGAGAAGAGGGTCTTCAATTATAGGCTCACCAGAGCACGTAGGGTTGTGGAGTGTGCCTTTGGCATACTCTCCAATAAATGGCGCTTTCTGCACTCGCCAATCAATCTTAAAATAGAAAACGCCATCTCTGCGGTGAAGGCAGCTTGTGTCCTTCACAATTTTGTGCGTCGCAGAGATGGCTTTATATTTGATGATTCATTGGTGCACTGCATGGAGAGTAGCCATTGGAGCGGCACCCGTGGTACAGCGCATGGTACCAACGTTAGGGATCAATATGCGGCATATTTCATGGCACCTGAGGGGGAGGTGTCATGGCAGATGCAGGCAATCCAGTCATGATTTAAACCATTTTTCCGTGTTATTACCTAATAAACGATGTTTAAATATAAGTGATATCTGATCATTGTTTTTTGTTATACACCACATAAAATGCACTTGAAAACACTGAACATTTAAAAACACTGCACGCAGGTCGCATGTAACCTGCGTGCAGTGTTTTATCAAGACCTGCATGAAGGGTTCTGCAAGACGCATGAAAGGACTGCAAGTAGGTGTTGATTAACCATACCCATAGAAAACAATGGGATTTTCATGTTTGTACGTTTTGTAGAGCGTTCATAGAGCGTTGAACGCGCAACAAAACATAAAGGTGTGAACGGGGCCTTAATCCCCAAAAAACATTGGATTTATTCTTATTTATTAACAAAAAAGCCATCATGTTTCTTTAAAGATTTGCCTTTCTGGCACTTCTTACCTACCACTTTAGACACTACATGCCCCAGCCAGACAATGTCTCTCTATGAGTTGAGCAGCCTTCCAAAGAAACCTCTACAATCCAGCACCACTTGATAAAAATACCAAAAGATAGATACACGGCACTGCATATTATGTGGTTACTCTGTTGCTAGTATAAACACTATTACCATTTAACATTTGATATGCAATGCTTTTGATGGCTCTCTCAATCTAAAATACTAAGTCAATTATATTTTAAATTAAATTGTAGGAATAAATATTTCTGGCAGACGACTCGTTAATTCCAATTGAGACAGATATTGAGACAATAATAAAATAGGAAAAGGCAACATACCAGTAGGACATTATTATAAGCAGAACATGAAATCATCCAAACATCATTAACACTGCTAGCTTGAGCTCTGCCTTGGGTGTATGCAGAGTACCACTGTTACACCTTAGAAGATCAAGTCCTTACTGCCAAGAAGCTATAAATTGACAGTGGCAATATTAGCTTTTGATCATGACAAAAAAGCAACACTGAAGTCACTACATATTTAAATTTACACACCAAAATAAAGGATAAATAATGTATTAAGGCATATGGATTAGAATTAGTTGGGATGATCGAAATATATTTAAATGAAACGCTAAAAAAGAACCGTTTTTTAAATTGATAAAGACTTGGACTAGTTGGGTAAACCTAAATATATTTTAATGAAATGCCAACATAACCTTTTTTTAAAATAATATTTGATTAACTGGATTTGGATTAGTTGGTATAATCTTAATAGATTTAAAAGAAACGTCAGAAAGAGTAAAAAGAGTTCAAACTGAAAGAACTGAAACAGGAACACAAACCGCAATAAAAAAAACTTTTTGGGTTTTAAGAGTACGGTTTTAAGAGATTAGAACTAGGGATGCACCAATACCGATCCTAGTATCGGTATCGGTGCCAATACTGATACTGAGTGCTTGGGCGAGTACTCAAACTTCCAGTATCAGAAAGCCTGGCGGCGAGTCATTACACCCTGCCCGGCTTCCTGATTGGGAGCATGGAGCTGTTTTCCCAGCTGACGAGGGAGCATGGAGCTGGCTTCCCGGCCAATGAGGAAGTCGGAGGGCGGGTAAGGACTCGCCTCCCAGATTGGCCGGGAAGCTGGCTCCATGCTCCCTCGTCACTTGATGGTGGAGCATAGAGCCGACTTCCCGGCCAATCGGGAAGCGTGTAATGACTCGCCGTCCAGCTTACTGATTGGCCAGCTTCCCGACCAATCAGGATACTGAGTGGTGAGTCATTACCCACCCCCTGGCTTCCTAATTGGCCAGAAAGCCGGCTTCCTCCTCCCTAGTCACCTGGTGGCGAGGTAACATGGAGCCTGCTCCCTGGCTAATAATGGAACTTCCGTTTTCTGTATTCGGTATCGGCGAGTACTGAAATAAAAATATTGGTACTCGATACCGAAAAAATGGTATTGGTGCATCCCTAGTTAAAACCTTGTAAGTTTTTTAATCTGTGTCCCCACTCAAAAACACTTTTTGCTAGAGTTACACTTCAACAAACACTTGATTATTTAGCAGAGCAATGATGTTATGAGAAAAAATATGTATTAAAATGCCTTGATGGGTGGATGTCATTCAAGAGGAAATGGCAATCCTAGGCAGAATGCAATTTAATCCAGACTGCACGGGGTAATGCCCACATGTGATGCTGAGTCTCCATAATTGAAAAAAAATGACATTTATTGGATGAAAGGGGCATGCCAGGGACAGCAAAACTGGGCAGGAAAGAGTTAGATTATGCTAATGTAACAGTATCCCCAAAGTCTGCATTTGATCATCCATGGGCCTGGACCATCCTATCCGCATGTGGCGTGTTGTGCTTGCATGATCCTTGCATTTTGGCTTAGTCAAAGTTGCATGCGTATGCGTGGAAGTGTAGGCAAGCATCTCCACCAACTACCCAGTGTGTGAGATTACCATTGATCTTCCTTGCTCGTTACTGATCCAGATTACTGATCCAGATTGTCTGACCCTGCTCGTGTCTCCTGCTCCATTTTGCCAACTCTGCTCGTTCCAGTTATCCTCTTCCCTGTTGTCAGCTTCGACCGCTGCCTGAACACAGACTACGCTCTTGCCTGTTGTCTGCCTCAACCTCTGCTTGGAAGATGACTAGTCTCTTGCCTGCCACCTGCCTCGACCTCCTGCTAGATCATTACCATGTCTCCACACCATAGCCACTCTGTCCCTGTGACCCCCTTGGTGGGGTAATCTGAGGGCCATGACCTGGTTTCAACTTGCAGCAAAATAGCCTGGCAGTCACCAGTTCATCACTCCTTGCGGGGTGCTCTGGCAAAGACTAAGTTGTCACAAAGACTTCAAGCCCGCATCATCTGTCAGGGGTATTCATGCCGAACAGCTGGACATCCTTTAGCCAGGAAATAAGTCAGATACAAACTTGCTGCAGCTTATAATGCACCCTGTGAGAAGCTCACAGTGTGTAGTGAAATAAGGGTAAGCATTTTCAATACAGGAGAGGAGCCTACACAACTGTGCAAGACCGAAAGGAAGGCTGGAGTTCAGCTTTAAAACACGTGTGAGATATTTTTTTCTGTCTGTGTTCCTTTGGGAAATTTTCCTTCACTTTTCATCTCCAGGTACAACAGAAAGCAAAATCCTCTGTTAAACAGTTGGCTTTTGAAGCATTGTAAAAGGCCAATAGTGAGGATGGGTTTGCAACAATTGAAACTAATGAAGAAATCAGTGAGGATTGTTCAAGAATTAAGCCAAAACGATAAAGCCAAACAAGTAATCACGTGTTTTCTCTGTCAGCTGCACAATAGGAGGTATACATTATGTCAAACATTACAATTCTCCGATTTATTGTGTAAAATAATTCAGGTAGCATGTTCCACAATTAGAATGGCAAGGCCTCATTTTGGAATAGATGCTGTAAGCCTAAACCTAAATAGCAGATAAACAGAGTGCACTGGCCTGTGCATATAAACACCTTTTTAATTAATAAAAAAATATAAAAAAATTATGAGCATGTCTATAGCATACCTCCCTACATTCTGAGATGAGAGAAAGGTACACCTTCCAAAACAATGTATTTAGGCAATGGATAACCCCCCCACCACCATTCAACCCCAACACCATTCAACCCCGATCCAGTTAAGAGTAAAGAGGGACAGAGGGATTTGGTTCCAAATGAGGGACGGTTGGAAGGGATGCTACTGGTAGAAGTCACGCATCTAACATCAAAGATGAGAACTATCCTTTAAAGACTGTCCACAACAAGAGAGACAGAAGGTATTACAGTAACTGTTACAGGAACCTGAAGATGTTAACCACTTAAACACCAACTGGGGAAAGGGGGGGCTGCAATGCTGGCAGCCAGAAAATGAGGTGTACCTTCTCCACTGATATGTTTCAGGGCGCAGGCCCTTGTCCCTTACCTTCAGCCTGCCAGCTCTGTCCCCCAGTTGTGGAACATGTCTGTGGATCAGCTGATGAGGCCTGGGACTTTTAAGGACACCTTTAAAAACAAGACAGTAATGGCAGCTCCCTTACATATGCCCTGGCAGGTTAATAATAAAGCAGAAAGAACTGACAGAGCTCCACATAGCAGTTTTAGTAAGATTTATCCAGCAAATGGCATTTTTTATTTTTAACCATTTACAAACATAATTCCCTTTAAATCAGGTTGTCTAGCAAAACATTTTAATGGTGTTTTAGAGTGAAAAGAACAAGCAATTCAGAAATGTTGCTTTTGCTAGTTCTTATCACTACTGTAAAACACAAATGTTTAGCCTACATATTGGAAATCAAATGGGGTTCTCCAATCAGTCCAGGGTTCCTTTAATATTTAGGTGTGGTATTTATTTGAAAATATACCTGGAATCTTAAAAAAAATGCGATATGGTCATTGAGAAAAAAGTAGTGCTGCCATATGAGATAGCAACATCTCTAAAGTGACTTAATGCAACACTTTTAAGGCGTTAAACCTTAAAAATGCATTTAAGTATCTTAACTATTACCAAAAATGTATCATATTTGTGTATCACTCGGCTGCAGAGCCTCAAATCATCTCTGAATGGGTGCTGACACTGTCCTTCCTTCTGGAGGGTGGCTACTCTTGTGTAACACACGATATGAACATCAAGTATTTTCTCACAGAATTTCTTACCAGAGGAATCACAGCTGCAGATTTAAACGGTCATAATCTTTAAATGATGTCCACTGTGGTTCAGGATAAACAAATAGGTAAGTAGTAAATAATGAATGGAGTCCTGAGTTCTGTATTACTTTATACAGCCCAGTATTTACACTATGGCAAATGTCTAACATCACAGTAATGTCCCGAACTAGATTTAGGACTACAAGTCCTCTTGAGAAAATAAGACCACGTGTATACCTATTTAAGTAGGGAACTGACACCAGCAACCACTGTATGCATTACAGTGCTTAATGATAAAGTCAGAAAAGGTTACTTGCGGTTAGAAGAGATGACACTGCAGGAACCACTGTTCAACATACTTGGAGGGTGATCGGTATTCCATGAGTCTCTCAAGATCTTTATAGAATCTGCTAGAAGAGGTTACTGAAAATTCAGGAGGAGAAATGGAGGCACTGTTGTTTTAAGAGTGAATAAGGTCCAAATCCACAGACATGCAGGCTGATGTCAATTCTCACACCAGAGGTAGGTGGATGGATGCATATCTGTCCAAAGAAGTCTGCAGTTAAGTGTGGAGGAGGCTCACTGAAACAGGTGCTTGGGAGAACAGGAGAAGGAACAGACTTCCAGAGAGCAGTATGCATTCGGAGGCAGTGCAGCTTAGATGAGTGAGGGAAATACTCAGCATCTATTGTTTACTAGGACGGCGAACATTTCAAATTCCCGGCTTTAAACTAACAGCCGGGGATGCCAGGGAAGTGGGTGGAGCTGGGCTCCGTACACAGAGCGCGTCTGGGTAAGTATATAACATTTTGTTCCCCATGGTCCCTGTGTGTGTTGTGAAGTAACCACCACCGCAAGTTTGCTCCCGTGATGGACTACAATCTCATGTTTAGTCTATTAATATGTATTGAGATTGAAGTTCATCACTGGAGTGAGCTTGGCGCGGTGGCCACTCTACAACACACACAGGGAATGTGGAACAAAAGTAGCCACCCTCCAGAAGGAAGGACAGTGTCAGCACCAATTCAGAGATGATTTGAGGATCTACACAGGAGTGATACACAAATAAGATATATTTTTGTTAATAGTTAAGCTACTTGAATGCATTTCTAAGATTTAACTCCTAAGTTTAGTGTCACTTTAATTCTTTTGAGTGTGGCTAACTTGAAATTTTACATTTCAGCTTGACCTTAGTATATGGCCAAGTCAACCCAGACCGTATACAGCTTCAATATAAGGCTCACAGAGCCCAGAAATTTCGCTCCCACAAGCCACAGACCCAGTTAATATTTAATAACTTTGGCAATTCCTGCTTCATTTTAATATGCAAATTAAGCTCTGGATGTAGCTTGAAATTCAGATCCTTTGTTAATCATAATCTGTATTGAATATGGATTCAGTATGTTTCTAATGTATTTCCCTTTAAGCAATACCTTTAGAACAAAGCTTGTCTACGATATACGAGAAGGGTTATTTCTGCTCAGCAAGAAAACCTGCACTACAAAGAAACTGTTTTTATAATAAGGCAAAGTATTTCAGTTTAACCCTTTGTAATGAAAGGTATTGTTTGTGCACATCCTAATAGCAGCCGCCAGTAAACTATAAACCATGTGAGTCAAAAATTTCCAGGAAAAATCACAGCTGCAGTCCTGCATTGCACTCAAGATGTATAGCCCCTCTAGTTATTAATGGGCTGAATTAAACAACTTCCAGCAGATCAATCTCTAAATGGCATGTTATGACACCTTTCCAGTGCCAAAAAAAGTAAAAACTTTTAGAAAGCACAGTGGGCCTATTTTATTTAAACCTTAAAAAACCTATTTTTGTGACTCATGGTAACCAATCAGATCTTTGCTTTCATTCTCCCATACCCCACTGGGTTAAAGATAGAGGAATCAAACCCACCGAAATGGGCAAAATGAACATATATCAGACACTTTAATAAATCAGTTTTAGAATTAATAAATTAATTTCAGTCTTTGGAATGTTTTTTTTTAGATATCCCTGTAAAAGTGATTAGGCGAAATCTGATAAATAATTGCCAGTAAGTTAATGATCACACGCTTAAAACACTTGGAAGAGGTGTATTTATCGATGATACGCAGGAAAAGACTATGAGAGGCCACAAAGCAATGTTAAAGGTGATTTCACACAGATGATAACATGGGATGTCCAGATCATTAAAATTTAATCAGTCCAATTGCACAGATGGGTATTTTTTTAACTTGGAAAATCCTTAAATTAATTATTCCTGTTCTTCATTCAATCCCTCCCTCCCCCTAGGCTAAGTCTAGCTCACACCCCCAGCAAGGATTAAACACTACATGGGACATTCAAGCTGAGGTCTCTACGTTTTAACTACACTATAGTAAAGGATGCTTCATGGTACATCTCTCCTGGGATACAGAAAGAGCAGATGTGATGAAATCTGTAACAACAACAAAAATGCATTATAGGTGTTTGTAACCAGGAAAAAAAAAACACCCCTCTCTAACAATAAAGAAAGAAAATACCCAACATTTAACAGCTACCAAGTAGACTACTCACTACTTTTTTGTACCTGTTTATAAAGTGATTAGCACACACACAGGACAACAAATTGCAAGAGAGCTGCAAATAACTTTCACAATGATGTAGAAATGCCCATGTCTGCTATAAGAATTAGATATTAAACATTTATTTGAATTCTTTGAATTTTATTCCTCAACAGAAGATGCCACACTAGGCTAAAGAAAGATCAGAGATTAATAAATGAGTATTGGATTACTGAATAGTAAGTCAAATATGTATCAAAGATTTCTCTAGGCTATATTTTAAAGTGAACCTATGGCAAAAACAAAACCTGACTCTTTGTGCCACTGCAGTCAAGTGTCTGCACATCAGGAGTGTTCATCTCTAAACACACTCCAAATATCCAATGTGCTGCTATAATCTGCAAACAGCACCGGCAAAGCTGTTGGATCTAGCCCTCCCCTTATAACATTTATTTGTTCACTGGGCAATGGATGATTTTTATGACACTGCTCTGAAAGGCAGCGACAAAGGAAAATGTCAAGAGAAACTAAAAATTGGGGTGTCACCTGCCTGGCTCTACAGTGTGACCAAGGTGTGTAAATCACAAAGCTCTCTGGAAAGAATGAACAGATCCATTGACAGTATATATATATTTCCATTGTGCATTCAGTTGTATTGTCTAAAGTTTTAGTGCATTTTTGCCTTTGTCGCAGTAGACTCCATGTCTGCAGCCCTTCCTTCTTTACCCTGAAATGGCACATTCTAAACTCATGACATGGTATGAGAAGGATAACAGAACAAAGTGGAACTGTTGTGGGGTCATAGGAGCGCTTAACATAATGCACATAAATGCCCAACATACTCGCACATTATGGCAGACGTTGACCTTGACCAGCACCAGCATTCCCGCCTCACCACTTCATCCTTGCCATTGCCATCTTTTCCTCTGTTTCTTCCACATCTGTGTTTTCCTCTTTGGCCACTGAGCAGCCACTGATGAGCTAACTTCTGCATATGCTCAATGAAGTTTTATTATACTGGAATATAGCTACCTTGGAGAGTATACAATGTGTATGCACAACAGACAGTGTGCATGCTAGAAAAGATTACTACGGTAGGAGAAATGGAGATGGTTTTTTTGGCAAAAGAAACAAAAAAACACACACCTTCACATGCTTGTAAGCATTGTTCAGCCAAGTTTACAGGTTAGTAGTAAGCCTCTTCAGCTCACTGACAAAAACTTTCCCCTTTCGTGGTCAAACTGTGCCTGCATGATCATCTGTTCTGAGATATTAACTTAAGATTCAGCAATCACTAATGCTACATTGTTCTGCTTTTTTTTTTTAAACCATAAAAGATACATGCCACAACCATTGTGAGTGGAGTCTCAACCTTACCGATAGCCTTTTAGTATGCTTTATATTACAGAAAATGAAACTCTAAAACAAAGGAGGCAGAGCCTCGAACTCCACCAATGTCTCTAGAAGAGAACAGGTGATTTTCTCAGTCTGGAGCTTTATGCAAGATTTCGTCTCATGGGGTAAGGATGATCATGAGAAAAAGGATCACCGAGAACTTCATGGGAGGAGCTTGTGAATGATCTCAAGGCAGTTGGGACCACAGTTGCCAAACAAACCATTGGTAACACAATAGACCACCATGGATTGAGATCCTGCAGCGCCTGCAAGGTCCCCATCCTCAAGAAGGCACATGTAAAAGCCCATCTGAAGTTTGCCAATGAACATCTAAATGATTCAGAGAAGGATTGGGAGAAAGTGCTGCGATCAGATGAGACCAAAATTGAGCTCTTTGACATTAACACGACTCGCCATGTTTGGAGGAAGAAAAATGCTGACTATGACCCTAAGAACACCATCCCTACAGTCAAGCACGGAGGTGGAAACATTATGCTTTGGGGCTGTTTCTCTGCTAAAGGTACAAGCCGACTTTGTCGCATTGAGGGACCAGGACAGGGCCATGTATTGTAAAATCTTGGATGAGAACCTCCTTCCCTCAAAACACTGAAGATGGGTCATGGATGGGTCTTTCAGGATGACAATGACCCAAAACATACCGCCAAGGCAACAAAGCAGCGGCTTAAGAAGAAGCACATTAAGGTCATGGAGTGGCCTAGCCAGTCTCCAGAGCTTAATCTTATAGAAAATTTATGGAGGGAGCTGAAACTTCGAGTTGCCAAGCGACAGCCAAAAAACCTTAAGGATTTAGAGAAGATCTGTAAAGAAGAGTGGACCAAAATCCCTCCTGAGATGTGTGCAAACCTGGTAACCAACTACAAGAAATATGTCACCTCTGTGCTTGCCAACAAGGGTTTCTCCACCAAATACTAAGTCAGGTTTTGCTTGGGGATCAAATACTTCTCACTGAACTGTAACTCAATTTATAGCATTTGTATCCTATGTTTTTTCTGGATTTTTGGTTGATATTCTGTCTCTTATCATTTAAAATACACCTATGATAAAAATTATACACCTTTCATTTCTTTGTAAGTGGGCAAACTTACAAAATCTGCAGGGCATCAAATAATTATTTTCCACACTGTATGTGTTCTCCGCTTTTTTTTTTTTTAAATAAGTCACTGAGATCTAGTCACATGACTGTGCCTAGATTGGAGAGTTGTAGAAGATATACGTCATAATTTTTCTGCAGGCAGAGAGAACTAATTTCATCAGTCTCCCCTCTCTCAGTGATCATTTCGAAAGACTGTACTTCGAAACTTTGACAAATCTCAGAAAAAGAGGTAGGAACAGGGAGATTATTGGACTTCTTACTATAGGAATGAGATGGTAACTCTAGGCAAGCCTTTCTCAACCAGAGATTACTGTGGGTTACTTTAGCAGTTAGCAGAGGTGGATTGACTCATATTTCTAGCATCAGTGCCAAATGTCAGAGGCATGGAACCAGTGGAGCTTCTCCTTTTTTTTTTTTTCTTCTTAAGTGACCACTGACATTAATGATTTTGTTAAATGCCTAACTAATGCAAGGATCATTCGTTCCACTGATGCCCAATGTACGGGAACACTGCACTGACCACCCTGGTAAGGGGCATTCTTCCCACTGATCATCAACGTAACAGGACATTCTTTCCACTGCCCGCCAGTTCAAGGGAGCCTTTCTCACCGACGACCACTTTGTGGTGGCTAGCTGTGGATATAATCATTTTAGCAGGGGTTTCCTGAGACCTAAACACTATAAGGGTTTTCTAAAGGGGAAAAAGGTTGAGGAAGGCTGCTCTTGACAATTCCCAGAAAAAGATGGTGCCAGCCATCTGGGGAGAAAGGAAAGATACAGCAACACAATAACTATTTTGATAGCCTGAAAAATACCTGTGAAACACTTACACGTTACATAGCATGTACTAACTTCCCAAGCATGTATCAAGAAATATAAATCGAGTGTTGTGTTAAAACATCAATTGCATCAAGGTGTGTGTGTGTGTGTGTGTGTGTGTGTGTGTGTGTGTGTGTGTCTGTGTGGTAGAAAATGGCACATGAGCTACAATATAAAAAATTGCAACCAAACAGATTAAAAATGGTGTGTGTGGCAAGCATTAAACCATCATTATTCTACTAATTCACACAAGCATACAAACTATATATGATACATACAATACACAAACAGCATGGGTGACATCTGTTTGTACGGCATCCATAAGAGAATGCAAAATGGTACTGCAGTCAACAGAATAGAGAAATAAAATGAATGCACAAAAATACATTAAAACTGACAATACTGAAAGAAATGCCTGCCCCTGGGAGCTTACAACATAAATATTTATACATTATCCTAAAATCCTTGAATCACAGCGGCAGCATGAAAAGCAGCATGCTCTATATTTTCCATATGTCACAGAACACTGCCTTTCTTACTGAGCATTGACTATGCAGTACAAGAAGAAGGGGGGAAAGTTAATTTGAGATTCACTCATCAACTGTTAAGAGAAAAAATATTTCATGTCATGAAATATTAAAAACAAAGAATAGGGTTCAGACACTGTAAAGTACAACTTAAACATATATACCTAATACTAGATATAAATATAAAACCTAAACATTATGTGTTACAAAGGGTTACCACCACATTAATAAGCAAAAAATCTATTGATAAAACAATTTTACCACAACAGATACTGGATATCACTTCCCATGTTACTAGAACTGTCTATAAGAAGGAAACTAACTAAACAATAATTTTACTGCCTATAAAAATAAGATTTGGGTTCCACTGTGGTTTAGTGGTTAGAAACAAGGCCCTGGTTTCTAGGTCATATTTGAATGTTCTACCATAGGGCTTAAAATGTTCCCTGTTTAGTTCTGCAGCAAGGGGGAGTAGTGACAGAAATTATCAGTAATGTAAGGGTACAAGGCTGCAGCATTCACAAATGCATTGGGAGACTTCTGGTACAGAATATCCTGCAAAAGGGGTTAATTTAATAAAGTCAATATTTTTTAGGCTAGTGTTGGAATTTCAGTTAAACTCCTAGAATGAAGGTTAGGGTTGTGGTTTGGATAATTTTTAGATCAAAGTATATCTACAGCAGAAACTTTTATTTCTTTTTAGTTCTGGATAGAGCGAAGAATTCAAACTCATGTCTGTTTCTATTGCAATCATTGTGGACAGATCCCTTCACATCTTGACTGGTAAAAAGGTTGTCCCTAGGACAGGAAGTCCTAGAGGAATTTTTTTTTACAGCAACAAAGACCGAAGTAAAAATGCTTTCTTTACATTAAGTAGAGGAATCCTAGAAGATTTTTATTATGGTCTGTTTCCCTGTTTGAGATTTTTCTTTACTTCCTGTCTAGTACAATGGTGTTCCCAGGACAGAAAGTGAGGGGAAAATCCCCCCAACGCATCCCCAGATAGCAGCAAAACCTGACAGGGGTTTTAACTTTTCCTCATATCCAAATGTAAAAAAATAAATAAAAAAAAAATAAAAGGTATTGGGTATAGATACATGAAATCAAACCCATCTGGACTAAGAAAATAATATGTTCACTTGATTAAAGGCTTAACATAGAACTATGGGGTAAGTGTTTTTCCCCATAGTTCTCTTAAGGGTCACAAGAGGACATATACTAGCGTCCTCCCGTGACCCAAAGCTCAGTATATAATACGAAATCACCTGCACTCCATACAGCATACAGACCTTGAGTAAGAGGTTGGTGCTTGAAGTGACAACACGGATGGCTCCGTGTCAGATACAGTCCCATAATAGAAGTCACCAGCACTCGATATGTGCAAGTAAAGCACTTTTTATTCAATCATCACATGCGTCAAACAGCCAACGTTTTGGGGCCATGCAGGGTCCCTTCTTCTGGGCGACATAGTGGCGTCACTATATCGCTCAGAAGAAGGGACCCTGCGTAGCCCCAAAACGTTGGCTGTTTGACGCATGTGACGATTGAATAAAAAGTGCTTTACTTCTTGCAAATATCATCGAGTGCTGGTGACTTCTATTATGGACCAGAGCTCAGTATATCGCGAGCTACAGCTCGCTGTATACTGAGACCACTGCAGCCGGGACAGATCCTTACAAGGCTGTCGAGATCCACCCAGCTGCGTGAAGCGCTGGAGGATCGGAGTGGGGAGGGGGGGAATCCCTGTGGGGATTCTAAACTTTTACAAATGTCTGTGAAACCCGCTGCCACACAAGACAGGAAGATAACAGAGTTTAAAATATGGTGCCTGCCTTCAAAGAGGCAAGGATTCTTTAATTTCCTTTTTAGAGCACTGAGAGAATTAGCTTAACCAATTTTAAATATTGTTTTCATGAAAGGAAGAAAAACAGTGCAATATTGCAAAACAGACAATAGCAAGAGTAAAATAAACAGGATTTTTTTTGGCTTGGTGAATGATGGTGATTGGTCAGTGTGGCCACCAGCTTCTCTCTAAGAACTGTTAAGAATAGTCATTTGCAACAGGGCTAATTAATGAGATGTATGATGGCCTATTTCTCTCTCAAGCTAAACTGTCTTCTAGTGTGAGGGTGTTCATTTTGGCTTGTGGTTTTTATAAGTTCTCTTCCCTAAACATAGACATCAGATTCAAATTGTCACTTTTTTTTGGAAAAATGGAAAAGGCAGGGACTGTGGGCAACACAACTTCCCTCTTCTCTCCACTCTGTTTGAGGTCATCAGACCTCATCATCATCACACCAATTTGTTAAGGGAGGACTGCAGACATTAACCAAATAAAAACCATTTTGTACAAGAAAGAACCAGTGGAAAAACACTACATACATAGAAGATAAATAACAAAGCTGTCTGTTGGAGAGAATATACCTGTTGTATTAGGGCTTGCTCAGGTCTGGACAGCACCAACAAGTATACAGTGGAAAGATCATGCAACACTTTCTCTTTTGTGCAGCCCAACTCTCAAGCCTCAGCCAACAGGCAGAGACAGCGCCATACTCTCCTATCACTCTGCGCCTCACATCTCAGGTCCCTGTGGTGGTCATTAGAAGAGAGCTATAATTAGCTGGCTGTACTGAGCCATGACATACAGATGACAGGGCTAGGTACTAGAACAGGGGATACTGCCATATCTCCCAACTTTAGAATTAGAGAAAAGGAAAAAAGGAAATGGTGTATAGTGTAGGATATCTGGCTTATATATCTATATATTTAGTATATATGCCAGACATATTCTGCAGTTTGAAAAGGCATAATAAGACTTGTATAAGCTGAATGTTTGTTCATAATGCAATGAACAATAATACATGTACTGCTTTATAATTTAATTTACAGGCTGAACTTTGTAGATAGGTCAGCCTTCTCACTAACAGACCATGCAAATCTGAATTTCAGCTTTGCACCCAAAGCGGCAATTTCCTTCTCCCTGCAGCACACAAGTGACCGGTTACTGAGAAAGTGCCTTTGAGTGGTGGCCAAGAGGGCATGTTCCGCCCACTCTGAGGAAGTCCCTTGTTGGGAGGAAACATGTTAGGGAGCTGGTGGAGCTTGCATATGGGGCTATACCCGGTATCTTTGGAGCCTGTGTGTTTGAGACCATGCTGAAGCTTGCACCAATTAAGATCTGATATAACAAGGCTTGCTGCTGCGTTGCTGGAACTGATACCAACTCAACAAGTGATGCTATCTTTTTACATTCCACTATTGACATTGCAAAGAGAATGAATGTATCCATCGCAAATATCCAAGTATAAACATCATTATGTTTCTATGGAAAATCTGGAATTAGTTCCACAAGCTGTGATTCCCTAGCGCTATTACCCATTTGAAGCTAACTTCAACAACTGCGAAAGTGCTTACCTGACATGTGAGTAAAAGACAATTCCAGTATAATTTCCCGCTTTACTCCTAAAGTCACTAGGTATATGCGCTTTATATAGTTTAACCCACTGCGTGACGTTGCAGTGTGTGGTATAGAACTATATTTGCTGGGAGAAAAATGCACATTCATCTGATGTACTGTATGATTATACAGGAATGGTTCATCACTGCAATGTTTCCAGCAAGACCTCTGCATATATGGATTTAAGCAGTTTGAGTTTTGTTACACAAAGAGTTTGAGTATTATTCAACCAACTTAAGGTGAAGAAAAAAGGATATTAGGGGAAAAACAAATATTTACTACATGATGAAGCTACAAATGAAAAAGTTTTTCTCCTGATACATTTTGATACAAGTTATCTTTGAATTGGCTTTGAACACATGCGGACTCGTTGGCTTTTACTCGATATTACAACAAAGAGTTTTAATTTTTTTTTAAAAAGGAAAAAAGGAATTTATTTTATTTTTTTCACCAAGGTTACAATTACTGAGATCCCGTATTTAAATATGTTTAACTATTTATCTGGATGGGGTGTTGAAATTTAGAGAATACATTATTGGGGATGTATGTCTCAATACACCAATATAATTAAAGGTGATGTTTTTTTCATTATTAATGTGTTGGCTCTGTCTGAGGTATCTCCGCTATTGAGAGGGCTTTATTGCTACATTGAAGTGCTTTTGAGTGGAGGCCAATAGGGTGTGAGGCAAATCAGGCAGACAACTAACCAGCAGAGGGGAAAAAGGCTTTACACAGAACTTTGTGTCTGTGAACTCTACTTTACACAGAATGCAGAAAGTTCTGGTTTTGGAGAACTGCAAGGACCTGCAATAGTTGGGGGTATATGCACTGCAACTGTCTCCACGGCTCTGATCCCGAGACACAGGAACACGGAATAACAGTCTGAGAAGCAGCACCGACATGGTAAATCTGGGACAGATGGCAAAAAGGAACAGTTACTTTGCTGTGTTTAGGCAAAATTAAGTTTTAAAGACATTGTCACTTTGCCCTCTCAACCCACTTAGGCTTTATTCACAGTATGCGTTTTGGGACCGACATACTAAATGTCAATTACATGTGGTCTGGAATAGATCACTGTCGCTGGACCCTTCAACTTTACTGTCACTACAACAGACACTAAAAATGTTGTAGTGCAAGATAAAAAAAAATCAGGAGGGCTAATTAGACTATTATAGATAAAAGGGGAGCACTGAATATCTGATATGATTAACATGTATTTTTTAACTTATTAAACAGACAAAAAGGTAGTGACATGTAGGGAAACCTCATTATTGTTAGATGTTGCAATGCCAAAATCCCTGTCTTAAGGATCACTGCACTGGGATTGTGCAATAAAAAAAATAAAGTAATGCAATGTCGCTCAATGGGCCCTTCAGGCCCAATTTATACTGAGACTACTGTGACCTGCTTGTATGTTTCTGTGATTTGCCTATGTTTGTATAAATTACATAACATATGTCAAAAACATACTAGTGAGTTCATTTGCTACTGTCTCACCTCACCCTTAACTAACCTAGCAACTATTTTAAGCACCACATCTTGTAAGCTCTGTTGGGACAGGCATCGGTGAGCATGGTCCATGACACTCTATAAAGTACAGAGGGGCAGGTTTAAAACCTAAAGAATGCATCAAATAAAATGTCTATTTCTCAAGACCTAATTTATGACGCTTTGTAAATCTTATCACTTGTTGCATGTAAGTGTTAAATGTAAGAAGTTCAAGTGCGCACTAGACCCTTTTCTACTGTTGCTCAAAACTCCAAAGTGCACATAAATAAAAAATATTTTTTTTTAAATGTA